>NC_044040.1:205000104-205300104 GCF_901765095.1 Microcaecilia unicolor | reverse complement strand
AACGCTCTATGGACTTTTTCTTTAGGAAGCCGTCCAAACCTTTTTAAACTCAGCTAAGCTAACCACCTTTTCCACATTCTCTGGCAACGAATTCCAGAGTTTAAAGATCGCCTTAGGATAATTCAGGAAGAATGATGTTGTTTAGATATTTCTTTATAGCTTGTGTCCTTTCTTTATGATTTTCTGACGACATCACCACTGCTCTTCTTCCGTGATGTGGACTCTTCTATTTCAAGTGCCTTTGTTTGTACTTAAGTTGAAAATTTCAATTAAAAAAAAACATATCTACAGAAAGGACAGGTAGATACATTTGCCAACAATTTTTCTCTAGGCACTTTTCAAAGGGAAAGTGTGTGTATACTTTCACTGAATGCTTGAGCAATGCACCTACAGATTTTGCAATACAGATGTGCACAGCAAAAATCTGTTACATTATTGGTTTGTTTGGGGCTTTTATCCCCAATTTTTGTAGATTTTTTAACATTTGTTTTACACATTCATATTGATAAAAATGTGTTGACCCTCATTAGAATTTTTAACATGCAGGAATCAGCTGTGCTCATGCTAATTTACTGGCTAACACATTATATTTTCAAAGCACTTTGGGAGGCTAAGTTCCATAGGTTTCTATGGAACTTTGGGAGGCTAAGTGCTTTGAAAATGAGCCCGTTCTAAATATTGTATCAATTTTTTAAGGACCAAATGCATATATCTATTTTGCAACCATCTGCATATTTCTGGCAATTGTCCTTTGAATGAAAATGCAAATTGTTGAACTGATGTTTCAGTTCTACGAGTAAATGATCAAAAACATTTACGTATTAACTTAACTAGACTTTTTTGTACTATCAAAATTATTATATTCAGAATGCACATTGTAGAAAGGGGAAATGTATTTCCCACAAAAACAAAATTACTCTAAATAGAGAAGGAAACCGCTGCTTTGTTTTTCCCTAAGGAGTATTTTCCAAAGACTTGATTACACAAACCATTTGTATTTCAAAATAAGACCAGTATTTAAAGATAGAAAAACACACCAGGACTACTGTACCTACCCTTGAGTATCAACTAAGAGGAACAAGGCAGACAAAGCAAGTAGAAACAATGTTTCCGCAGAAGAGGAAGCCCTGTCAGAAACCGGACAGCAGCAGAGGAAGGACGATGCAGTCAAACAAAGGGAATGAGGCCAAGCCAGGTATAAGGACTGAGGATCAGCAAGAGAAAAGAAAGGACAATCCCCACAGGCAATAAGCAGCAAACAAGGAGTGGAGCTGGCCAGAGGTCAGTAAGAATACATGAGCTTTATACAAAAATGACCTGACACAGCTGTGTTTCGGCAGAGGTGCCTGCATCAGTGGTCTTGCAAATCATATAAGCAAAGCACAGACACCGAGATGATCCGTATTAACCAATGTATTGACAAAAGCTTGTTTCTACATCAAACACGTGACAGTAGCAGAACACTTAAAGCCTACGGCATGCAGTAAACGCTTTCGTTTCAGACAGAGGAGGTCGACTGTGCTTTGCTTGGAAAACTGTTGTACAAAAGCTCTAAAGACAAGAGTTCTGACCTGGGCCTTTTTAGAAAAATGAGCAGTTCGGACCATCTCACGTTCCAGTCATTGTCGTGTTTTTGCATACACGGCAAGTTTATTTATTTGTTACATTTATACCCCACATTTTCCCACCTATTTGCAGGCTCAATGTGGCTTACAAAGTACCGTAAAGACGTTTGCCATTTCGGTTGATAACAAACACAAGATTGTGTTGTGGTCAAATGA
Organism: Microcaecilia unicolor; assembly: GCF_901765095.1. Lineage (NCBI taxonomy): Eukaryota > Metazoa > Chordata > Amphibia > Gymnophiona > Siphonopidae > Microcaecilia > Microcaecilia unicolor. The sequence continues at coordinate 205,298,323 of NC_044040.1, read as the reverse complement.
GGTAGAAGTGAATCAGGCGTCATGGGTCGAGGGGAAAGAGGATAGTAAATTGTCCAGTACGACCTTTCATTATGTTGTGTTGCAGGGTGTGGGGATTTATGTTGGATCGTTGAGATAAAACAAACAGCCAAAAACCATCGGGGGGGCGGGGGGCGGGGAGCGGGTCCTGTTATTTCGCAGATCCAGCGCCTCATCTTTGTATCTTTTTAAAGGCTCATATGCTCTCAGCAGTGACGTTGCAGATCTGATGAAATTTGACCCCCGAGGAAGGCTCATGTGCCGAAACACGGACCATGTAGGGTCCCAGTCAATTATTTTGATACTCTTATTCCCTGTTTGGACTGGTTTCTTGGAATTTGTTCACCTCCACTTTTCTGTGTTGGCCTTTGGTATTTTCGTTTTGTTCCATTATGACAGAAAAACGTCCAAGCGTTAGGAACGCCCAGATCCCCACCCTTAACATGCCCCTCACATGCCCCCTTGTGATTTGAACACACTTCTGATGGACTTCATAGAAAAACATCTAAAAATTGGTTTTGAAAATACCACTTTGGACGTTTTGGTGAGAAAAACATCCAAATGCAGATTTATGCCACTTTTTGGTTGTTTTTTCTCTTTTGAAAATGAACCCCCCTGAGTAACATAGTAGATGACGGCAGATAAAGACGGTCCATCCAGTCTGCCCAACAAGATAAACTCATTACATATGGTATGATGTGATACTTCATACCTGATCTTGATCTGTCCTTGCCATTTTCAGGACATAGACCATAGAAATCTGCCCGGCACTGTCCTTGTTGACGCCAGGCAAGTTTAACCAGATCATTCAGTGTTGCTCAGTATCCAGATACCAGAACTGAGCATTCAGAGATTTTAAAAAATGACATGGTGGCTTGCATTTAAAAAAAAAAAGGCTGACCAGTACAGGTTGAATATCAGGGGTCTATGTCTATGAAATAGGGACAAGACAACTTTTTAAACTAGTCCACTCCATGGATTTTGATTTCTTTTATCCATCCCTAATGGAAGTCACACTGCTTCACTTCAGTGTTACAGCTGCAAAGAAGCTGGACATGTATGATACAGTGGTACAGAATTCTGAGGCAGGAAAAGGACAGTTCTGGAGGGTAAGGAAGCGTGTAGAGAAAGGATACATTCACATTCATTTAAGGCTCCTTTTACTAAGCTGCCGTAAAAGTGGCTTGCGGTAGTGTAGGCGTGGGTTTCGGGCACGCGTAGCAATATTTTTCAGCGCCCGTACCAAAAATGCCTTTTTAAAATTTTTTGCTGAAAATGGACGTGTGACAAAATCAAAATTGCCGCGCGTCCATTTTGGGTGTCTGACCTTAGCGCCAGCCATAGACCTAGCAGTAAGGAATCTGCGCGGTGAGGACCTACGTGCGTCAGGTGTCACTTGGCGTGCGTCCGCTATGCGTATCCGAAAGTAAAAAATATTTTCCAGACACGCGTAGCGGATGAGCGCCAAAAATGAAATTACTGCAAGAGGCACGCGGTAGTCGGGCGGTAAGTTCATTTTGGCTTGTGTTGGGCGCACGTAGAGCCTAATGCGGCTCAGTAAAAGGGGCCCTTAGTGAAATTGATTATGAGTGTATAGAAAAGGTACATGATGGAGACCAGTTTTAGGATGGCCTGAGCACAATTTTCCCTGTGAATTCAGCAGTGAGCAGCTTGTCAATCTTGAAACCATAGTGATGTTTTTCTTGTGGGATTTAACCACAACTACAAAAAGCTTCGGGATAACTTCTGAGAAAAAGGGTATGAAAACGGTTCATATTTACTTAATTAATTAGTTTTAAAAATAATAGGAGTCCTTTTACTAAGGTGCGCTGAAAAATGGCTTGCGGTAGTGTAGGCGCTGGTTTTGGGCGCGCGTCAATCCATTTTTCAGCGCACCTGTAAAAAAAAGCCCTTTTTAAAATTTTTGCTGAAAATGGATGTGCAGCAAAATCAGAATTGCTGCGTGTCCATTTTGGGTCTGAGACCTTACCGCCAGCCATTGACCTAGCGGTAAAGTCTCATGCGGTAACCGGGCAGTACTGACCTAGACGCGCCGATTGCCACTTGGCACGCATAGCCGGCATGCGCCAGAAAAGAAAAAAATATTTTTTGGGCGGGGTAGCGGACGCGCCCCCAAAATGAAATTACCGCAAAGGCCATGCGGTAGCTGTGCCACAACTCCATTTTGGCGCACGTTGGGCGCATGTAGATGCTTACACGGCTTAGCAAAAGGTCCCCTTAGATTTTTATTTGAAGGAGGTAGAAATAAAAGTCAGCAAACCGCAAGTGATCCCGTCTCAGAAGCTGAAAAGGAGCTAAGTTGATGCTTACAATTGTTAACTCTCAAAAGCTGGATCTAAAGGTTCTCGGGTGGTCCAGTAAAATCATCAGTGTTGCCTGGTTGCTGACCTTCAATTTTGACTTCTAGGTGCATTAATGCAGTGACCGCATTCATTAATCCAACCAGCATACTCTCAACACAGGACGTGTTTGTGTCTTGGGGGGGGGGGGGGGGGGGTACGGTTTTCTGCTGCTTTCCTCCAGTCAGATCCTGGGATAACCTTTAGTGCGGAGGCCCCATCCTGCACTGAGAGAGTTAAGCTTGATGCCCTGATAGCCTGAGCCTTTCTCATGCAGTTCTGTTTACCTGGGAGAGGGGCTCGGATTCCCGGTATGGCTCATCCATTTGTTTCCCAGGATTGTCCTCCTCTTCAGGTACAAGTGACTTGTTGTTCCCATGTTCCCCCTGCCTCCCTGGTGACGGATAGACGAGATCTGCTCCCTGAGCTCTGGGATGATAATGTGATCGGGGTCTCCTAAAATGGGGGAGGGGGGCAAGGCAGTGTTCATGCTGGAAGAATTGAGAACGCCAGAGAAGAAGAAAGCATTTCTTGTATCTGCTGCATATTTATTTATAATTTCGATTTCGAGACTGAAAGATCAAGTGGCTTTATCTGAAGAAGCAAAAAAAATTGTCTGGGGCATACCTGAGGCTTTTAATGAATTATTATTATTATTATTATTATAATTTTTTGCAGTCCTCACTCTTCCTGCACTGTACTTGATGGGCTCCACTTTGAAAGCTGACCTTTGTTAATCCATGTTCCCAGAAAAAGTCTGCATAAATACAAACATGCCTTATGATCTATTCCCATTTTCTTTGAACTTTGTTATGATAACTAGTAGAAAAGGCCCGTTTCAGGCAGAAACGGGCACTAGCAAGGTTCCCCCCCTCCCCCAGTTCCAGACCCCTCCATCACTCAGCCCCCCCCCAGGTCCAGACCCGTCCATCCCGGTCCGAGTTCCAGATCCCACCTCCCTGCCTTCCTCCCTCCGATATCCAGACCCCCCCTCGGAGTTCCCAACCTCTGGCCCCCCTGTCGCGACCGTCTGGAGCCCCCCCTTCCCGCCGACCTCAACCCCCGCCAGCCGAAGTCTCCTGTTGTCGGCTGGATGGCTTGAATGAGGACCCGTGGTGGAATCAGTTTGTGCTCGTGCATCTGACGTCTGACGCACGCACACAAAAAGATTCCATGGCGTAATACATCGTGACGTCAGCGAGGCTTCGAAGACCCAAAGTTACGGACACAGGTAGCCAGGTTTTAGAACGTTGGAGGTGAGAATTATTATATAGGAAGTGCCTTCACAAATCCTGGGTATTTCATTGGTTGTTCCTATAATCCACTCAAACCCAGGGGCCCTTTTTGTCAATGCATGTCAATTTGGAGTTACCGCTCGGCTACCGCGTGGCCCTTACGGTAATTTCATTTTTGACATGCGTCCGCTATGCGCTCCAGAAAATACTTTTTTCTTTTCTGGCGGGCGGCAGAAACCGGGCAGTAATCGTCATTCTGCGTGCGTAAATGATTACCGCACGGTTACCGGGTGAGACCCTACTGCTAAGTCAATGTCTGGCAGTAAGATCTCAGACCCAAAATGGACGCGCACCAATTTTTATTTTGATGCACGTCCATTTTTGGCAAAAATAATAAAAAGGCCTTTTTTACAGGCCCGCTGAAAAATGGATCTATACGCGCCCAAAACACGTGCCTACATTACCGCAGCCCATTTTCACCACACTTTAGTAAAAAGGCCCCTCAAAGAATAATGAAATTAGAGAACGATTTGCTACTAGATGCTGGTAGGCGTGGTGTCCCCTGGACTGGGAACAATTTCTTGGGTAGTCCCACTCATATGAAGGCCTCTATCAGGGTAATTGCCACTGTGGTGATTTTCATATTACATAGTGTTATCACTGGAGTAATGAGTAGTGCGAGAAGAATACATTTATTTTTTAGGGTGGTTCTTTCTAGGGGCCCAAGTCTAAATCCATGGCCACTCTCTCAAACATGTCTCTATGACTGGCAGTGGTACCAAAGGAGCAGGTTACACCCCAGTAGACTTACTTAGATGGCATGTAGGGAAAGATTGACAATAAAGTTGAATGTGCTTGTATAACCCTGGCCAATATAACTGAGTCAATCTTCACTTCACTTTTCCTCTCCCAAATAGTGTCCTAGGAAGCGACTATGAGCCAACTGAAACACTTGGCAATAAGTTTGACGTATTAATAGCTGCTCTACCCCCCATGTTTCCTTTCACTCCTTCTGGAACAAATGTCTTTTCATTACTAAATAAGGAGGGTCTGCCTTGGTTGGGTCCAGGCTTTCACCATATAAGTTGGACTTGAGCTTGTGCATACTTAAGGAACTCATCCTTCTTCGGAGCACTTTTAAAGTTCCCATGGTTATTTTCCCTAAGCTCTCTAAGGTCCCTGGGGAATTTTTATTTTCCTCAACCGCTATAGGGTTTCCCTCTACTGCAGTCTCCAGATTCTGGGTATAGTGAGACTTCTCAAACTAGCATGGCCACTGGGGTTTAGATACTGTAGGGTCCTTAAGGTACAAGAGCGAGTCTTCCACCAGGAAAGTATCAGGGTATGACCCCTTTTGTGAATTTGCCAGGCCAGTGGTTAGCTGGACCTACACAATTCCAGTCTGAAAAGTCCCAAGACACCTGGATTTGGAAGCATACATAACACTCCTACTTCCAGCTTGTCATGACCCACTAGGGTTATGAATGAGATGCAGGCTATTGGGTATTGCCTCTGGTCTCCATAAATAAGGCTAAGGTCACTGTCTATTCATAATTAATTTGAAGTCTCTTGATTAACGCTCTCCAAATAAGGGTCAGTACACTTCCGGAGTCCATCAACACTTGAGAGGGTGCCCTGTCCAACTCAAATTGGAGCACAAAGTTTTGTATCACAGGATATGGTGCATCCACAAAGTTTCAGGTACATGATGTCATCAGATCAACATCTAGAGCGTCTTCTTCAACCACAGGGCAATCTCTGATGAAATATCCCCTCTCTGCATACCTGAAGCAAGGTGGAGGTTTCCTCTGGTTCCTCGGTAGAGGAAGTGACAACCCATTCACTCTTCTGCCTATGAATCTGAGAGTCCTGAAACCGTTTCTTTCAATATAGGGGTCCTCAGGCAAGGATTGAGCCTGATGGAAGGACTGAGCCTCTCCCTTCGGGTGTTAAACCCTTTTGAATATCGACTCCACAATCGCTACATACAAACCATTTTAAAACAAACATCAGCATATAATAAGAACATAGTAACACAGTAACATAGTAGATGATGGCAGAAAAAGACCTGTGCGGTCCATCCAGTCTGCCCAACAAGATAATTTCACGTGTGCTACTTTTTGGGTATACCTTACCTTGATATGTATCTGCCATTGTCAGGGCACAGACCGTATAAGTCTGCCCAGCACTAGCCCCACCTCCCACAACAGAAAGAGAAAAGCCTGCATAGTTCCAGAAGAAGAGAACACCTCTTACCTATGTTGCCGAATCCTTCCTAGGACTAACGTGATGGAAAGAGATATGCATTTAATTTCTTTCTAAATTGCAATAAATTCAGTTCAGATTATACTTTAAGGAGAAAATCAAAATTATTTGATACACACAGCTCTCTCTCTCTCTCTCTCACTTTCGTTTGTGTGATGCCTACAAAGAAAGGTGTTTTATTTTTTACTTTGCCTGTTGTATAGGGATCTGTTTCTTAATTTCTTGTACTATTGTGGGGGTTTCTAACGACACCTTTACCTCTGAGCTATCCATCAGTTTCTTCTCCCCTGAGACAAAAGAAGTTAGGCCCTGTGACTAATGAACTGGATTGAAAATCTAGCTCAGCGCTGACAGGTAATTGCACTAATCTTCCTCCATGGCTGCTTTTGCTTTGCAAATGAATCTGCTCTAACAGTTACCTCAGAAAGCTCAACTAACTGTCCGGAAGTGGATGGCATGAGCTGGAAGGGTTGGGGCCTACATGTCAATTATCAGTTAACCCAAGGTAAAGTTGCCTGGCAGGTTACGAATGAAATACAACAGTTACTTTAAAACGAAAACCCAACGTCTAAATTCCTAATGTGAGAAATAATAAATCCAAGTGACGGCTATTTCTATTACTTGTCCCTTAATATGTTCCAAGCGAGTGCTTTAATTCCACAATCAGCATTAGCTGAGGGTCACAGGAGTTTGTTCCATACAATAGGCCAGTGTTTCCCAAGTCCGGTCCTGGAGTACCCTTTGCCAATCAGGTTTTCAGGATATCCACAATGAATATGCATGAAAGAGATTTGTGTAGAATGGAGGCAGCGTAAGCAAATCAAGTTCATGCATATTGTAAGCAGGTACCTCTAGGTGCAGCCAAGGATAGAACAATCTCCTTCAGCCACAGGCTCCTGGTACAGTCAAGAAAACAAATGTCCACCAGCAACTTCAATTTTAAGGCTTTTATTCCATGCAAGTAGACCTGATACACGGTTCCAACAGCAGCATTCACCTTTAATCTTAAGCACATGTAAGCCACCTGAAAGTGTGTGGCAAATAGGCTACCAGCACCTACCAGGATTCAATACAGGCTCACAGTCAGCTTCAGTCTGGGCTCTTTATCCAGTGCACAATAAACAGTAGTTCAATTCCCAAGACAAACAGTTCAATCAGTTCATCATCCCAGTTAAATCACAAAGCAGCCTTTTACTTTCAGGAGGTTTCAATACTTTAGGGACTTCCTCACACCCAAGGGATTTCAGCCTGCTCCAGTACTTTAAGGACCTCTCTTGCCCAAGGATTTTCAGCCTGCAACTGCTTCTCTCCTCCTGAACTGAACTCCTCTGGGACTCCTTCCCACCTGCCTAATCAATCCCTGGCTTCTGCTTTCACAACCCATCATTCTCCTTCCATTAGCTTCCACCACACCCATACCAGCTGAGTTAAGCATTAGCCTAATGATGAGCTCCTGCACACAGGGTCTCCTAACTCTCTTTCCCCCTAGTGGCAGCCAATCTACACATCCTGCCAGCTTACACCCATGTCTTCTCCCATTGCAGCTAGGAGTCCAGTCCGGGTTCCTCATCTCACCCCCTGGCTCCTTGCCTGCAATGCTTTCTGGGACTTGTATTTCAAACTGACACCGCCTTAACCCAACTATCCTGGATGTGACTTTATCACAATATTCATTGTGGATATGCTGAAAACCTGACTGGCAAGGGATACTCCAGGACTGGACTTGGGGAAACACTGCAATAGGCAGTTTAGCTTGTGTTCGTGTTGCTAACAGACAGTGAAGGTCATTTCAGAAGCTCCTACGGGTGAAAATAATGGCATTTACTGACGTAAGATTGGTTTTATGGTGTTTTTAGACACTTAATGCTGGCTAGGATGTAGAGATTTTAAGGGTGGTCAAAAATCTTTACCTATATTTCCTATTTTCTACCCCATACTTCCAAGTCTGAACTTTGCCAATTCTCACCTGCTTTTTACCCCAGTGAAAGATGGGTATGAAGTGTGTGGCAATATAAGCCTGATGTCCCCAGCATGTTGTACCATGTTCAGGTATGCTAAAGTTGGACCGCACTCTGGACTTTGGGTGTGCGTGTCCTGGGGCCACCATGCTTAAGTAAACTATCATGGAGCACAGAACAAAGGAGATCTGTGTCAGTCTGTGAAAAGCAATGAGCAGCACCTGAGATGTTTCTCCGATAATAAAGCAATTGGATTTTTTCATTTCTTGCCATCTTGATTTGACTTCCTTACTGACTGTTCATAAGCTTGCCTCTTTTTCAGTTATTTTGATGAACTCCTAATCAAACTGTATCACTTTTACAACACTCAAGGTAGACTAACGTTCATCATTGCACCTTGACAGAGAAGCTTTCCTTTACTAATCTATGCGGTGTTAACGTTTATCCAATTCCCTATTTTGTGACTTGATTCAGTATATTTAGGGGATCTTTTACTAAAACAAGTTAAGATCTGGGCTTAATGCATGGGAAAGTCCATGGCGTTAAGCCTAGATTTTTCATGGCAGTATTTAGGGCTTCTTATAATAGTTGTTTTTTTGCACATGGGACTTACAAAAAATTAACATGGGAGCACTTACCATCTCCTATTTAGGAGGCACTCAGTGCTCCTGAGTTAAGTTCAAGTTATTCAGTTAGCATGCGCTAATCAGAACACACTGCTAGATAACTAGCCAGACAGGAAACAGGAAATGACATCAGCAAGGGCGGGACCTAGCCGATGGAATCCTGTGGGGTCAGCGCAGCAGCAATAATGAATCACTGCAGGCACTGGGGAGGCCTGTAAGGTACACTGGGGAGGGACGGGGTTCAGCAACAGGCGGGTAGATGCTGGGACACCGCGGAGGAAGAGAAATTTTGATATGGGTAAGGGTTGCCACTGCTGGATGGACCTGAGCCAAGAATGGGTGGGCCCGTGCCCTCCCAGGCCCACCCATAGCTACGCCAAAGGTATAGCAGCCTAGATCAATAATACTTGACAGCTTAATTCTCTTAAAAATACAGTTCAGGCCTTGTCTGAACAGCTAGGAAGCAAAGCCTGATTTCACCTAACTTCTTTATAGCCTACAAGCCTAAAGCCATCCCATAACTAACCATAACACAATTAGCATGCACTAATAGGCAAATTATTGCAAAATGCTTTAACATGTTATATAGTAAGTGTTTTTGTGGCACATTAACGGCAGTGGCGTTCCTAGGGTGGCTGACACCCGGGGTGGATTGCCGATGCGCCCCCCCCGGCGAAACGACACCTCCCCCCCCCAGCGAAACGACACCCCCTCCAGGGTGCATTTTTACCTGCTGGGGGGATGTTGCGCCTGTCGGCTTCGCTCGTTCCATGCTCCCTCTGCCCCGGAACAGGAAGTAACCTGTTCCGGGGCACAGGGAGCACGGAATGAGCGGAGCCGACAGGCGCGTGGCACCCCCCCCCCCAGCGGCGTGCACCCGAGGCGGACCGCACCCACCACTCCCCCCTAGGAACGCCGCTGATTAACCATGCATTAGAGCTTAACACTCCTTAGTAAAAGGGTCTCTTGCATTGTAAAACCCGAATTGTTTTATGATATTTTTTGTGTTACTTTAATAAAAGTACATAAGTACATAAGTAAAGCCATACTGGGAAAAGACCAAGGGTCCATCGAGCCCAGCATCTTGTCCACGCCAGCGGCCAATCCAGGCCAAGGGCACCTGGCGAGCTTCCCAAACGTACAAACATTCTATACATGTTATTCCTGGGATTTTGGATTTTTCCAAGTCCGTTTAGTAGCGGTTTATGGACTTGTCCTTTAGGAAACCGTCCAACCCCTTTTTAAACTCTGCTAGCTAACCGCCTTCACCACATTTTCCGGCAATGAATTCCAGAGTTTAATTACACGTTGGGTGAAGAAAAATTTTCTCCGATTTGTTTTAAATTTACTACACTGTAGTTTCATCGCATGCCCCCTAGTCCTAGTATTTTTGGAAAGCGCGAACAGACGCTTCACATCCACCTGTTCCACTCCACTCGTTATTTTATATACCTCTATCATGTCTCCCCTCAGCCGTCTCTTCTCCAAGCTGAATAGCCCTAGCCTCCTTAGTCTTTCTTCATAGGGAAGTCGTCCCATCCCCGCTATCATTTTAGTCGCCCTTCGCTGCACCTTTTCCAATTCTACTATATCTTCCTTGAGATGCGGCGACCAGAATTGAACACAATACTCAAGGTGCGGTCGCACCATGGAGCGATACAACGGCATTATAACATCCTCACACCTGTTTTCCGTACCTTTCCTAATAATACCCAACATTCTATTCGCTTTCCATAGCAATGTCTGGCTGCATAATTTGCTGAGCTAACCCTGCTGCATTTTACAGTTAGAACAACATTGTGCTGTTTGTCCAAGCATGCTAACATTAAAGTGAGTAAAGATATTCCGTTGTTAAAAAATGGAAGCATTTTTGGTTTCTTATATTATGAAATGTTTCAGCCCCCCCCCCCCCAACCCACCTTTCCCCATTCCCTAAGAACCTAAGCTTTACCTCCAGACTTTAAGCAGAGGTACCCAGCCGATGGGAGTAGGTTTTGGATTGCCGCTCTGTGCACATGGTCTGTGTGTTTAGATTTTTCACTAGAGGGCACTCCCACTTCATGACCAGACGGGAGGACAAAGGATGAGGTTGCAGTTTGTTTAACTTATGTACTTCTCCTTCTGTACAATATGCTCAGGGTTTGTTTGTTTTTATTTTATGTTAGTTCAGATATGGTGTGAGAAAATTTCTAGTCACATTTCATTAAGAAACAGAAAGCAAGTGAGATAGGTGATAGACACCACGTTTTAAGAGAATGGGTAAAGGAAGCCTCTTGTGACCCATGCTTTACTGACTGGTACCTGCTCCGTCTACCAAATGGCAGACAGAGAAACGTTTTGTGTAGAGTTTATGGGTTTCAGCTCAGTGAGCAAAGGTCATTGTGGCAGGTATCCATCAGTTGCAAGGAAAATCTATTAGACTGTTCAGTGGTTAAAATGTTGGACACTAATGCAAGAATCCTCCTGGGGCGTGAATTCAAAACTCATCTCTGCAGCCCTCTAGGACCTTTGGGCAATTCACTTACCTCTTTGTATTCCTGGAACATAACTGAAAATTAAGAGTTTATCATAATCTGGCTTTTCTGCTTGGTCAATTAAGATTGGGTGATACCCTACAGATGTTGTACATCAAGCTCCTTTCTTTTAAGTTCATTTTTTAAAAAGGGTCTAACCCTCTTTCAAAGGAAAATGTTTACAGACTAGGATCACACAAGATTTGTATTACCTTTAGATCTTTGATAATGTCTGAGAAAACATTGAACGTAATCTCTTTAAAGAAAGCTGCAGTTGATAGATTGCCTTTCATAACTGATAGCTATTATTCACTCATTGTTTGGAAGACCTAAAAGGAATAAGATTTTGTTCTTAAAATGCAAAAGATAGACAAGAATATGTCAGGTCAAATGCACTTTTCAAAGACAAGAAGCTAGACATATAATTGATTCAAACCAATGAGTATCTTAATATCTAAAATAAAATCTTCTTTGGTAGAATATGGTAGCGAGGTTTCGTTGGTAATATTTCAGTGCTAACGCTTGCTACCTTGAAAATCCTAACTAGGAACTTTCTTGCACCATTTATTTATTTATATCCCACATTTTCCCACCTATTTGCAGGCTCAATGTGGCTTACATAGTACCGGAGAGGCATTCGCCAGTCCGGTAAAGAAACAAATACAAGTGGTATTATGGTTGAGTAAGGAACGTATGTTTCAGTTACAATGGGAATCAAGGAGAGGAAAGATTATTTAGTGTCCAGTACAAGCTTTGGTTATGTTGTGTTGCAGAGTGCAGGCATTTATGTTGGGTCGGCGGGGTATGCCTTTTTGAACAGGTAGGTCTTTAGTGATTTCCTGAAGTTTAGGTGGTCGTAGGTTGTCTTCACAACTTTTGGCAGTGCGTTCCGTAATTGTGTGCTTGCTTTTGACTCGTAACCACTCGCCTCCACCTACCCTCCTCTCTTCCTTCCCGTTCACATTAATTGATTTGATTTGCTTACTTTATTTATTTTTTGTCTATTAGATTGTAAGCTCTTTGAGAAGGGACTGTCTTTCTTCTATGTTTGTGCAGCGCTGCGTACGCCTTGTAGCGCTATAGAAATGCTAAATAGTAGTAGTAGTAGTAGTAGTAGTAGTAGTAGTATAGGAGAAGCTGGACACCATAGGTTGTTTTGTATTGAATTTTTTGGATAGTGGAGGTTTAGGTATGTTCGAGATGATCTGGTTATGTTTCTGAGTGGTAGGTCTATAAGTTCTGTCATATATCCTGGGACTTGGCCATAGATTGTGGACCAGGGTGCAGATTTTGTTCTTTGATTGGCAGCCAATGCAGTTTTTTACTAACCAGAAGGAAGTAGAAAACAGCTCCTTAGGTAGTATCAGTTTGATATTCAGTGGATTTCCTAGTTAGCAGCACTCAATATGTGCCACTGACCATGATGTTTAGTGGCACTATCCAGAGAGGCCACTGAATACCACTAAAGATTGCCCCAACATTATCCAGATACATAGTAACATATAGTAACATAGTAGATGACGGCAGAAAAAGACCTGCACGGTCCAGCTAGTCTGCCCAACAAGATAAAACTCATATGTGCTACTTCCTGTGTATACCTTACCTTGATTTGTATCTGCCATTTTCAGGGCACAGACCGTAGAAGTCTTGCCCAGCACCAGCCCCGCCTCCCAAACACCAGCCCCGCCTCCCAATCTCGGCTAAGTGCCAGGGTGGATTGTGGGCAGAGCTGGGGCACAGTTGTCAATTGGGTAGCCATTCTGTAAAAGTGTGGCTATCGGATAATTGCCAGACAGAGCGCGATATCTTGCTATTCATTGCAAGCCACTTGTTGGAAACACTTATTGCCGAGGCTGAGTATTAACTCTTGTGTTTCTTTTTTTAATTTTTTATTAGATTTTAAAAATACAGCAAAAACAGAAAAATAGTAGAACAGAATAAAGTACACAAAGCTGAGTCCAAGACCTAATGGCAGGCCGTAGTTGAAAGGAAAAGGTCTAAAGATTTCCATTTTTGAAGACCAGTTTTATGACCTAGAATATCAATAGAAATCAAACAAAATAAAACATGGAAAAGAAAATAAGATGATACCTTTTTTATTGGACATAACTTAATACATTTCTTGAAATGAAATGTATTAAGTTATGTCCAATAAAAAAGGTAGCATCTTATTTTCTTTTCCATGTTTTATTTTGTTTGATTTCTATTGATAACCTTAAGAGTGGACTAACACGGCTACCACACTCCTCTATTTAATATGTAGAACCCCAAAGAGTAGCAACATTCCATGTAGAATCCCAAAGAGTAGCAACATTCCATGTAGAATCTCCAATAGTAGCAACATTCCATGTAGAATCTCCAATGGTATCTATTTTACTGTCATAGTAATGCTTGAATGTTTTCACTTATATACACTGTCAGCTAGCACATTTGCTTATTTCCGATCTGACGAAGAAGGGCAACCTTCGAAAGCTAATCAAGAAATGTATTAAGTTATGTCCACTAAAAAAGGTATCATCTTATTTTCTTTTCCATGTTTTATTTTGTTTGATTTCTATAGATTCTACATGGAATGTTGCTATTCCACTAGCAACATTCCATGTAGAAGTCGGCCCTTGCAGATCACCAATGTGGCCGCGCAGGCTTCTGCTTCTGTGAGTCTGACGTCCTGCACGTACGTGCAGGACGTCAGACTCACAGAAACAGAAGCCTGCGCAGCCTTCTACATGGAATGTTGCTAGTGGAATAGCAACATTCCATGTAGAATCTCCAATAGTAGCAACATTCCATGTAGAATCTCCAATGGTATCTATTTTACTGTCATAGTAATGCTTGAATGTTTTCACTTATATACACTGTCAGCTAGCACATTTGCTTATTTCCGATCTGACGAAGAAGGGCAACCTTCGAAAGCTAATCAAGAAATGTATTAAGTTATGTCCACTAAAAAAGGTATCATCTTATTTTCTTTTCCATGTTTTATTTTGTTTGATTTCTATAGATTCTACATGGAATGTTGCTATTCCACTAGCAACATTCCATGTAGAAGTCGGCCCTTGCAGATCACCAATGTGGCCGCGCAGGCTTCTGCTTCTGTGAGTCTGACGTCCTGCACGTACGTGCAGGACGTCAGACTCACAGAAACAGAAGCCTGCGCAGCCTTCTACATGGAATGTTGCTAGTGGAATAGCAACATTCCATGTAGAATCTCCAATAGTAGCAACATTCCATGTAGAATCTCCAATGGTATCTATTTTACTGTCATAGTAATGCTTGAATGTTTTCACTTATATACACTGTCAGCTAGCACATTTGCTTATTTCCGATCTGACGAAGAAGGGCAACCTTCGAAAGCTAATCAAGAAATGTATTAAGTTATGTCCACTAAAAAAGGTATCATCTTATTTTCTTTTCCATGTTTTATTTTGTTTGATTTCTATAGATTCTACATGGAATGTTGCTATTCCACTAGCAACATTCCATGTAGAAGTCGGCCCTTGCAGATCACCAATGTGGCCGCGCAGGCTTCTGCTTCTGTGAGTCTGACGTCCTGCACGTACGTGCAGGACGTCAGACTCACAGAAACAGAAGCCTGCGTAGCCTTCTACATGGAATGTTGCTAGTGGAATAGCAACATTCCATGTAGAATCTCCAATGGTATCTATTTTACTGTCATAGTAATGCTTGAATGTTTTCACTTATATACACTGTCAGCTAGCACATTTGCTTATTTCCGATCTGACGAAGAAGGGCAACCTTCGAAAGCTAATCAAGAAATGTATTAAGTTATGTCCAATAAAAAAAGGTATCATCTTATTTTCTTTTCCATGTTTTATTTTGTTTGATTTCTATTGATAACCTTAAGAGTGGACTAACACGGCTACCACACCTCTCTATTTAATATGTAGAACCCCAAAGAGTAGCAATATTCCATGTAGAATCCCAAAGAGTAGCAACATTCCATGTAGAATCTCAAAGACTAGCAAGATTCCATGTAGAAGAAGGGCAACCTTCGAAAGCTAATCAAGAAATGTATTAAGTTATGTCCACTAAAAAAGGTATCATCTTATTTTCTTTTCCATGTTTTATTTTGTTTGATTTCTATTGATAACCTTTAAGAGTGGACTAACACGGCTACCACATGTCCTAGAATAGAATTTACGGCCGACTGCTCGTGTTTTTTGTACAGTAGAAACCACTACGTTCACTGGAGAATTGTCCTTCCAGTGCGAGATGATCAGTTTTCAATGCAACCGAGACCAAGAAGTCAAGCAATATCATTTTCTGAAAAGAGAAATGAAATGCAAATACATTTCCATATTACATATTTGGGTGAAAAGGATTAGTGGAAACCAAAAATCTCTTTCAATTTCCCCCAGGCTCTTGTGTTTCTAAAACAGGCTTGTTGTTCACATGAAGGTCCTTTTGGCATGAGATATGTATGGCAGTACTTTGGAAAGCTGGAGATGCTTAGTTCCAAGGGGTCTTTTTTTTTTTTTGTTACTATGCTTCAGTAAGTATTAATGTGTGTTTACTGCAGTTTGAAAGGGCTTTTGCCACGGGGTACACTGAGGTGTCCAGCAGTAAGTTTCAAATATGCAGAGCCGCCGAGAGGGGGGGACAGGGGGGACAAAAATCCCGGGGCCCGGGCCTCCAGGGGGGCCCGGCGCCGCCGCCGCCTGGCCCGCCCTCCGTCACTCCCAGAACTAACCTTAAGCCTCCTTTCACTTCGCAGCAAGCAGCAGCAGGCCAGGCCACTCCTTCCTTCCATGTCCCGCCCTCGCCTGACGTAACGTCCGCGAGGGCGGGGCACGGAAGGAAGGAGGAGAGGTCTGCCCTGCCGCTGCTTGCTGCAAAGTGAAAGGAGGCTTAAGGTTAGTTCCGAGGGCCCGGCCTGATAGCGGGTGGAGGGGGGCCCGGCGACCTCGGGTGGGCGGCGACCGGCAATCTCAGGTGGGTGGCGACCTTGGGTGGGGGGGGCGGGGGCGGCATTGTCCAGGCCCGGCTCTGGCTCTCGGCGGCCCTGCAAATACGTACACACTACCCACACGCTAAAACATATTTTATTTTTTTGGGCTGGAGGGATGTGTCGGGGGGGGGGGGGGGGGGGGGAGAGAGACTAGACATTTCTACATTAATCACTTAGAGCGTCAGCATTGTCATGTACTGATCGGTGCAGGATTAGCACGTGAGCTCTTACCACCTACAAAACAGGGGCTGATAAGTTGCTTAGGCACTAATTTTTGTTAATGGCCACACGTTAATGGCAACATAAGCTTATGAACTGAGGGGAGCTTTTACAAGGCTGCGGCAAAGGGGAGCCTGCGCTGGCATTGACATGTGCTTTTCATGTACTCTGAGGCCACCATTAACCGCAACAGGTAAAAGGTAAAAGGCAGCTTAGCTGAAATTGGGTGGCGGAGCAGGTGGGGGGAAGAGGGGGTGGTGGTTGGGAGGCGAGGATAGGGGAGGGCAGACTTATACGGTCTGTACCAGAGCCGGTGATGGGAGGTGGGACTGGTGGTTGGGAGGTTGGAAATACTGCTGGGCAGACTTATATGGTCTGTGCCCTGAAAAGGACAGGTACAAATTCAAGGTAAGGTATACACATATGAGTTTGTCTTGGGCAGACTGGATGGACCATGCAGGTCTTTTTCTGCCGTCATCTACTATGTCTATATCTACGGTCTATACCAGAGCCGGTGATGGGAGGCGGGACTGGTGGTTGGGAGGCGGGAAATACTGCTGGGCAGACTTATATGGTCTGTGCCCTGAAAAGGACAGGTACAAATTCAAGGTAAGGTATACACATATGAGTTTGTCTTGGGCAGACTGGATGGACAATGCAGGTCTTTTTCTGCCGTCATCTACTATGTTACTATGTTACTATGTTAAAGAACATAATAACATGGAGGGGCATCATCGAATGGGGCTCCCATCTATAAGGGCGCCCATCTCTACGGACGGCTCCGTAAAGGGGTGGGGCAACCCATATTATCGAAACAAGGTGGGCGTCCATCTTTTGTTTCGATAATGCGGTCGGGGCCGGCCAAATCTCAACATTTAGGTCGACCTAAATGTTGAGATCGCCGACCTTAGAGATGGGCGGCCTCGGTTTTCGCCTATAATGCAAACCGAGGACGCCCATCTCAAAAACGACCAAATTCAAGGCTTGTGGTCATGGGAGGAGCCAGCATTCGTAGGGCACTGGTCCCCCTCACATGCCAGGACACCGACCGGGCACCATAGGGTGCACTGCAGTGGACATCACAAATTGCTCCCAGCTGCATAGCTCCCTTACCTTGTGTGCTGAGCCCCCCCAAAAAACCCCCAAAACCCACTACCCACAACTCTACACCACTACCATAGCCCTTAGGGATGAAGGGGGCACCTACATGTGGGTACACTGGGTTTCGGGTGGGTTTTGGAGGGCTCACATTTACCACCACAAGTGTAAGAGGTAGGGGGGGGATGGGCCTGAAGTGGCCTATCTGAAGTGGACTGCACCCACTAAAAACTGCTCCAAGGACCTGCATACTGCTGTCATGGAGCTGGGTATGACATCAAATAGCAACATTAACATTCCATGTAGAATCTCAATAGTAGCAACATTCCATGTAGAAGTCTGCGCTTGCAGATCAGCAATGCAGACGCGCAGGCTTCTGTTTCTGTGAGTCTGACGTCCTGCACGTACGTGCAGGATGTCAGACTCACAGAAACAGAAGCCTGCGTGGCCACGTTGCTGATCTGCAAGGGCAGGCTTCTACATTACTACTACTACTACTTATCATTTCTATAGCGCTACAAGGCATACGCAGCACTGTACACCATACTCACCATAGCTCACAGTCTAAATAGGACAGGCAAACAGACAGAACAACTAAGAGGTAAGGGAATTAAAAAGGTGGGGATAAAAGGACAGGGCAAGTGAGTAGTGGTTAGGAGTCAAAAGCAGCGTCAAAGAGGTGGGCTTTTAGTCTGGACTTGAAAACGACCAAAGACGGTGCTAGACGTACAGGCTCGGGAAGTCTATTCCAGGTGAGGTGCAGCGACTCCAGAGGAAATTGGAGAGTCATGGGATAGGAGGCAGTGTCCTAATTTGGATTAAAAGCTAGTTAAAAGATAGAAAACAGAGAGTAGAGTTAAGTGGTCAGTATTCTCAATGGACAAGGGTAGATAGTGGAGTTCCCCAGGAGTCTGTGCTGGGGCCGCTGCTTTTTATCATATTTATAAATTATCTAGAGATGGGAGTAACTAGTGAGGTAATTAAATTTGCTGATGACACAACGTTATTCAAAGTTGTTAAATCACAAGAGGCTTGTGAAAAATTACAAGAGGACCTTACGAGACTCGGAGACTGACATTTAATGTGAGCAAGTGCAAAGTGATGCATGTGGAAAAGAGGAATCTGAATTACAGCTATGGTTCCACATTAGGAGTCACCGACCAGGAAAAGGAACTAGGCGTCATCATTGATGATACGTTGAAACCCTCTGCTCAGTGTACGGCAGTGGCTAAGAAAACAAATAGAATGTTAGATATTATTAGGAAAGGAATGGAAAACAAATATAATGCCTTTGTATCGCTCCATGGTGCAACCTCACGTCGAATATTGTGTTCAATTCTGGTCGCCGCATCTCAAAAAAAGATATAGTGAAATTAGAAAAGGTACAGAGAAGGGTGATGAAAATGATAAAGGGGATGAGATGACTTCCCTATGAGGAAAGGCTAAAGCAGCTAGGGCTCTTCGGCTTGGAGAAAAGGCGGCTGAGGGGAGATATGATAGAGGTCTATAAAATAATGAGTGGAATGGAACGGGCAGGCATGAATCGCTTGTTTACTCTTTCCAAAACTACTAGAACTAGGAGGCATGAAATGAAGCTATAAAGTAGTAAATTTAAAATGAATCAGAGAAAATGTTTCTTCACTCAACATGTAATTAAACTCTGGAATTCGTTGCCAGAGAATGTAGTAAAAGCAGTTGGCTTAACGGGGTTTAAAAAAAGGTTTGGATGGCTTCCTAAAGGTAAAGTCCATAGACCATTATTAAAATGGACTTGGGAAAAATCCACTGCTTATTTCTAGGATAAGCAGCATAAAATGTATTGTACTTTTTTGGGATCAAATCAGCTGTCACTAGATTGCTGCTAATTATCTGCCAGAACGGGCAGAAAAATGGCGGCGGCAGTGATAGCTGGATATGATCCTCAGAAGACACCTTAGTGAAACGGGTGCCTGTTGGGATCCAGCAAAGAAAATTGTCACTATAATATATACATTTTCACTGCTGTGATTGGGCAAAGTAGTTGGAATAATGTTTATAAAAAAAGAAAAAAGTCAAAAAGCCAGAAAAAAGATTTTGATGGGAATGATTTTGATCAGCATGTAATAAAGGTCATAAAAGCTGGCAGGAAGGAGGTTTTGGGGACCAGTGATTGAACTGAGGCTAAAAGCAGAAAAAAGGCGATAACTTGATCTATACAGTGACATAGAGGGGCATAATCGAACGGCGCCGGCCAAATAGCTGGCCTGCCATCTTTGGGGCCGGCGCAATAAGTGGGCGGAGCCAACCGTATTTTCAGAAAAGATGGCCGGCCATCTTTTTCTTCGCTAATACGGTTGGGCCCGGCCAAATGTCAGAGTTCGACAGGTTTGAGATGGCCGACATCGGTTTTTTGAAAATATGGTTGGCTCCGCCCACTTATTGCGCCGGCCCCAAAGATGGCAGGCCAGCTATTTGGCCGGCGCCGTTCAATTATGCCCCTCTATGTCACTGTATAGATCAAGTTATCACCTTTTTTCTGCTTTTAGCCTCAGTTCAATCACTGGTCCCCAAAACCTCCTTCCTGCCAGCTTTTATGACCTTTATTACATGCTGATCAAAATCATTCCCATCTTCCGCCAGGGTCGCTTTACTCATACTACCCCTCTCCTCAAGACCCTTCACTGGCTCCCTATCCGTTTTCGCATCCTGTTCAAACTTCTTCTACTAACCTATAAATGTACTCACTCTGCTGCTCCCCAGTATCTCTCCACACTCGTCCATCCCTACACCCCTTCCCGTGCACTCCGCTCCATGGATAAATCCTTCTTATCTGTTCCCTTCTCCACTACTGCCAACTCCAGACTTCGCGCCTTCTGTCTCGCTGCACCCTACGCCTGGAATAAACTTCCTGAGCCCCTACGTCTTGCCCCATCCTTGGCCACCTTTAAATCTAGACTGAAAGCCCACCTCTTTAACATTGCTTTTGACTCGTAACCACTTGTAACCCACTCGCTTCCACCTACCCTCCTCTCTTCCTTTCCGTTCACATTAATTGATTTGATTTGCTTACTTTATTTATTTTTTGTGTATTAGATTGTAAGCTCTTTGAGCAGGGACTGTCTTTCTTCTATGTTTGCGCAGCGCTGTGTATGCCTTGTAGCGCTATAGAAATGCTAAATAGTAGTAGTAGGTTTTCGGCCATAATGGAAAATAATGCCGGCGATCTCAAACCCGGCCAAATCCAAGGCATTTGGTCATGGGAGGAGCCAGCATTTGTAGTGCACTGGCCCCCCTCACATGCCAGGACACCAACCACGCATCCTAGGGGCCACTTCTAAAAATTTCAACAAAAAATTAAAATAGCTCCCAGGTACATAGCTCCCTTCCCTTGGTTGTTTAGCCCCCCAAATCCCCCCCAAAACCCACTCCCCACAACTCTACACCATTACCATAGCCCTAAGGGGTGAAGGGGGCACCTACATGTGGGTACAGTGGGTTTTGGGTGGGTTTTGGAGGGCTCCCATTTACCACCACGTGTAACAGGTAGGGGGGGATGGGCCTGGGTCCACCTGTCTGAAGTGCACTGCACCCACTAAAAACTGCTCCAGGGACTTGCATACTGCTATCAGGGAGCTGGGTATGACATTTGAGGCTGGCATAGAGGCTGGCAAAAAAGTTTTTTTTTTTTGGGTGGGAGGGGGTTGGTGACCACTGGAGGAGTAAGGAGAGGTGATCCCCGATTCCCTCCGGTGGTCATTTGGTCAGTTGGGGCTCCTTTTTGAAGCTTGGTCGTGAAAAAAAGGGACCAATTAAAGGCGGCGAAATGCTTGTCAACCCTGGCTTTTTTTTTCCATTATCAGGCGAAGCTGTCCATCTCGTCAGCACACCCCCGTCCCACCCCATCCCGCCTCTGTCCCGCCTTCACTACCCTACCGACATGCCCCCTTGATGTTTCGACGGCTCCGCGATGAAAAGCAGTTGAACCCAGCCAAAATCGGCTTTCAATTATACCGATTTGGCCGGGTTCAGGAGATCGCCGGCCATCTCCCGATTTGTGTCGGAAGATGGCCGGCGATCACTTTCGAAAATGAGCTGGCTAGTGATACAGCTGTTTGAATATCAATGTGCAAAAACGATGTTCAAAATTGACCCCTGAGACAAGCGTTTTCACACTGAAACATGGCCCGTGTTGGGTCACCAATAAAGCACACCGCATTATAGAATACGCCTATAAGGTTGTGTGCGTAAATTCTAATTAAAGCAAATTAGGGCTGCTAATTGGTTGCTAAGTACCAATTATTGACACTGATTGGCTTGTTAATCAATTAAGTTGTGTGCACAATTTGGTTGCATGACCAAATTCGTATGCACAACTTAGGCGCCATACATAGAATTTGGGGGTTTGCTGCTATTCACACACATGTGAAACTTAACCGTGAAGGCGCTCGCATTCTGTTCACTTATTTGCACAAGTGGCACATACATGTGGGCACTCAGCAGTAGAATTGCCCCTCACATGCGTATTTATTTATTTATGACATTTGTATCCCACAATTATCTCAACCAGGACTTTGGCGTTTTTTTTAACAGATGGCGTTCTGCTTGATTAAACGGACAATTACAACGTAGTGGGCAATATGCCCTGATTGCTTGGTTGTTTCCATTGTTCCATGATTATACCCATAAGAACCATTCTGACCCCTGAGGCAGGCGTTTGTACGTTGAAACACGGCCTGTGTCGGGTCATTTTCAAATTAAAGGACAACTGTTATCTCTATCCTGAAGGCCCAGTGTTGCTTTTTTCTGTTTCACATTAAAAGTAGAACACAATATTGAAGAGTCCAGAACTACTACAAAGACATATATCACTTCTTTTTCTTAAAACGAGGGAAAGACCTCAATACACCCAAACGCTTACTTGAATTTTAACGTCTTTCACTGCGGTTGTAGTGTTCATTATTGGTCTAAAAACCTCTTGATAGGGTGTTAGCTAAGTGCTCAACTTTTTGTCATTATTTAATAATAAAACTCCCCCTCAACGTTCTGAAGACAACGTTCTGAAGTCAGTCAGTCACTCACTGAAGGGTTCATTGATTCATGGTGGTGAAGCCACAACACTGACCATGTCTCTCTGCCCCGCCCTCGCATGACGGACCAATCAGAAAAAACACCCTCAACATTCTGAAACACAAAGGACCATCACAACACCGTCCCCAGGCAACACTAGGCAACGTAAGACGGACCAATCAGAGGAAACTACGTGACAATAAGGGAGGAGCATTCCCCAGCAGAATGGCTCATTATCTGTGCAGCACGGAGAGCACAGAACCACCGCTGGAACGAGAGAAGAATATTCCTGCTGTGGGTATGTGCAAAAATAGACCGGGGGAGGGGGGGGGAGAAATTTTTAAATGCCTAATGCCAGTACTGAAGAGTGCCAGAGGGCCTATAGCACAGACTATATTTGGGATCGCTTGACATGGAGTCAGAGGAGCCGGAAAACAACGTGCCTGTCACCATCTGGGACGTGGGCGAACAGGACAAGCTGCGGCCCAGCTGGAAGGATTACCCGCGACCCAGCCAGCAGCAAACAGCGACCAAGGAAGGGGGAGGAGTAGGGAAACACACGGAGCGTGTTTCCCTACTCCTTCCCTGCCTAGGAATCGCTGGAGACTGGCTGCCAAACTAACGAAACAATCGCACACTGACGCACCACCTCCATCATTCGAAAGGCATCCACTCTTTCAACAACAGAAATGCAAACTAATAATACAAAACAAACAAAGAATACCCGGTTTCTCACGCGGCTGCAGGTAACTCCCTACCCCCTTCCTCTTCCCCTTTTGCCGAAGCGGCCAAGGACGTGCCCAACCATCCCCAGCCTCAGGCAAGCCGTCTCCCACCTTGGGGATTCCACAAGCACCCGGAAAAAGCACGTCCCCCAACCCCCCACCCAAAAAACAAATTAAAAAAAAGACACACATCAACAACCTGCACACACACCCCACCCTCACACACACACACACACACACAAAATAACTCTGTGACACATACACACACACACAAAAAAAAACCACATGCTAGCGCCCGTTTCATTGGTTTCGGAAACGGGCCTTTTTTACTAGTTATTTAATAAGTTTAATATATAGTCATTACTGAATGAGTAATAAGGGAATGTTGTCTTCTGTGAAAAATTAAGAAGAAAATAAAGAGGAAGAAGAATATATTTTAAAAATTAAGGATTAAGAATTAATAAATGAAAGCCTGCAGGATAGCGAGAAAGTTGTTTTTCAATATGATCTTGTTCCCTCCTGAAATGCTCAACAAGTTTAAACATTGAAGGATATTGACGGTCAATGGTTTGTTGAAACGATCTGTTCCATGCTTCCACAGAGTTATTAGTATGCGGTAGACCATCCAGCAAGCGGTTCTGTACGTTCCAAAGTGCAATTGGATATCGAGGCTCTGCGATTTCAACGCTAACGCCCAATAAAAGTGACCTCCCTATAATCAGTCACTGGTGTTATCTGAGGAGGATTGGTCTCGACAATGTTCTCAAACCTCACTGGAACATCATCTATTGGCAGAAAACTCAATGCAAGGAGCATCTTTATGTTAACCTTCATATCCTCATTCTCTCTGTATAGCTCTGATAAACCAGTATCCTGCACTTTCCTCCAAAGACACTGTCCTAGTTGAAAAAAACAAGCACTTAAACAGGAGGTTGGAAAGACTTTTGTCACCACATTCTGACTTGCTTTGTCAAAGTCATATAGCACACATACAGGGTTCAAATTCAGATTTAAGTCCAAAAGCTTTCTACACCCACACATGTATTTTTGTTCCTTTTTGTCCCTCAGAAGAACGTAAATTAATGTCAACAAGGCATGAATGGAAAACACTTGAAAAAACAGTTCCGGGGTGACTTTAAATGTACCATCAATGAACCAGTGAGGGTTTTCCTCAAGAAGGTGTAAATTTCACTTGTTCCAAACATCAGTATCCGATTCTCATCACCAACATCTGAATCCCATAGCAGCAAGTTGGCATTTCTGGATGTAAGTCAAAGTCCACTGGGAATATTAAACTCAGCAACACTTCGAGGGTTGGTATAAGGATGATGAGCCCATTGTGAAGCAACATATGCTGTCTCCAGAGAAATCCCGTTAGTACACTGTTGTATAATCTGCCTAGGCTTTTCCATTCCTTGTTCAGCACATCTCCTCGTCCTGGAAACACTAAGAACTGCTTCATTCTTTGAGACATCAGGTGCATGGTTATGTTCAGAAACAGAAGTAAAACTCTTTATCTCGGACTTTAAGATGCCCTTTACAAAATGTTGTTAGACAACGCCATGACATGCTCCCATCCACATTAATCCTTGCTTTCCGATAATGATATCCACCTTTGAACAACAGTGGTTTCCCTTTTTGCGACTCAACAAGCTCCATGGTAATTAACCTATAGAAAACTGGCAAAATACTAAAAACATGCAAAACCAAGGACTCAAATAAAACAACCTATCCACAGAGAAATCACCAACTTAAAAAGTGTGAATGACAAGGAAAAAAGGCCATTCAAAATGTGTTACAAAATTCTAAATAACATCAGAAAAGATAGAAATTCATAAATATAACAAAATAGTAGGACAATTATGAGTGGAGGAGTGGCCTAGTGGTTAGGGTGGTGGACTTTGGTCCTGGGGAATTGAGGAACTGAGTTCGATTCCCAGCACAGGTAGCTCCTTGTGACTCTGGGCAAGTCACTTAACCCTCCATTGCCCCATGTAAGCCGCATTGAGCCTGCCATGAGTGGAAAAGCGCAGGGTACAAATGTAACAACAGACAAAAATGTAACAAAAAAAAAATTAAAACAGCTGTATGTATATATCTCACCAAAGTGACACATGGAGCAAATTAAAAAGAAATAAACATACCTAAAACACTCTGAATGATGTGTGGACTAAATCAAACGTGGGCACCTGCTTCAGCAGTCTAAGAAAATATGTCTTTTAATGAAGTAAAAGTTTATAAAAGTATAAAAATATATATAAAAACAACAAAATAACTTAAAAAATAAACTTGTAATATAAACGCTTTGCTGTCTCCTGAACCTAAAAATGTAAGCTGCAGGACAACCATTGATATTAAATATGGATGGTTGAAAGATAGGAAGCAGAGAGTAGGATTGCGTGGCCAGTATTCTCAGTGGAGGAGGGTAGTTAGTGGGGTCCCGCAGGGGTCTGTGCTGGGTCCGTTGCTTTTTAATGTATTTATAAATGACCTAGAGATGGGAATAACTAGTGAGGTAATTAAATTCGCCGATGACACAAAATTATTCAGGGTCGTCAAGTCGCAGGAGGAATGTGAACAATTACAGGAGGACCTTGCAAGACTGGGAGAATGGGCGTGCAAGTGGCAGATGAAGTTCAATGTTGACAAGTGCAAAGTGATGCATGTGGGTAAGAGGAACCCGAATTATAGCTACGTCTTGCAAGGTTCCGCGTTAGGAGTTACGGATCAAGAAAGGGATCTGGGTGTCGTCGTCGATGATACGCTGAAACCTTCTGCTCAGTGTGCTGCTGCGGCTAGGAAAGCGAATAGAATGTTGGGTGTTATTAGGAAGGGTATGGAGTCCAGGTGTGCGGATGTTATAATGCCGTTGTATCGCTCCACGGTGCGACCGCACCTGGAGTATTGTGTTCAGTACTGGTCTCCGTATCTCAAAAAAGATATAGTAGAATTGGAAAAGGTACAGCGAAGGGCGACGAAAATGATAGTGGGGATGGGACGACTTTCCTATGAAGAGAGGCTGAGAAGGCTAGGGCTTTTCAGCTTGGAGAAGAGACGGCTGAGGGGAGATATGATAGAAGTGTATAAAATAATGAGTGGAATGGATCGGGTGGATGTGAAGCGACTGTTCACGCTATCCAAAAATACTAGGACTAGAGGGCATGAGTTGAAGCTACAGTGTGGTAAATTTAAAACGAATCGGAGAAAAGTTTTCTTCACCCAACGTGTAATTAGACTCTGGAATTCGTTGCCGGAGAACGTGGTACGGGCGGTTAGCTTGACGGAGTTTAAAAAGGGGTTAGATAGATTCCTAAAGGACAAGTCCATAGACCGCTATTAAATGGACTTGGAAAAATTCCGCATTTTTAGGTATAACTTGTCTGGAATGTTTTTACGTTTGGGGAGCGTGCCAGGTGCCCTTGACCTGGATTGGCCACTGTCGGTGACAGGATGCTGGGCTAGATGGACCTTTGGTCTTTCCCAGTATGGCACTACTTATGTACTTATGTTATGGATATAAGCTACAGGATGTCCTATTAACATGTCCTTAACACCAGCTCTGAAATTACCTACTCTATACAATATCTTTATCCCATCCTCTTACTCAAGTATATACATTTTAATTATATTTCATATTATCAGTATTCTTCCTACCATGTATTATCATCCACATTATTACAAAAACTGTAAAATTTCATTTTGAAGACAGCAAATTTGCTAACATTAAAATACTAATGTGGAGTTGCTACTTTCACTCGTTTGAGGACATGAATACATCAATCATGAAATTAAAAAAAGAGCATACACTTTTACTGCTTGATGCTGGTCATATTTATACGACTGACAGTAGTACCAAGCTAATGTAGAATTCTTATTTTTACTCATATCCACAGATCAGAGAAGAGGTGGTGGGAGTAGAAGGGAAGGCAAGTAGAAGAGCAGGAAAGAGAAAGACACAAATTCATTTATTTATTGAACAAACAAGGTCCTTATAAACTGGAGAATTAATTTGCTCTTGTCACCATAACTTATGCTACTGCTATCATCCATACCTGGAAATACCAAATAACACGCTGTTCTGACCTGGTTTTACAGCCTGCCTCATTAACGTAGCACTAACACAGACTACTCAACAATTACTGTGGATTCTTTTGGATTCGTATTAGGTAAATGAGACTTTTATTAGAGGTTATAAGTCATTATTGTCTAAGATACACAATGATTAAGCTATATAGCTGAAGAGAAACAATAATACCTATAAAAGAAACAATCATTACATCACTGGTCATTAATTACTACATCCAAGAAGAGCCAGGAGTCTCTCAACTACAAAAGCAATAATAAACAATAGACCATAATATACATACATCACTGGTCACCCATCACCCAGGCTTTTTACATCAGCTGAGAGAAGCCCCTTTTTCAGCGAAGCCAGAGTCTCGTAACCAGGCGTTTAGGTTCCTGTGCGGTGCGTCCGTCCCATAGGTGAGCTTCTGGCTTCTCTGTTCAGAGCTCCCCTTTTTACTAGGCTTAGAACTCGTTTTCAGAGTTAAGGAAAACTACAGAATGCTCGAGAGATGTGGGAATGTGGTCACGTGTTTCTCCATCCAGGTGGCCAGCCTGGACTCGAAACGTGCGCCATCTCCCTCCGCACATAACTGTAGAGTTTCACTTCTTATCTTCTTATACATTCCAAATCATTTTCACATGAACAGAATTAGACACTTTAATGAGAAAGTGCACTGTCGGTCACTCAGATAGAGTTGAAAAGCAATCTTTAAAATCCTTTACACACGCATATAATTGCTCTTGCACGGACCTCTTTCGTCTCCCCTTTCCTCTCCTTTGCCATTCTACCTTCAGATTTGTCTTGGATATCGCTGGCAACAGCAGCAATTCTTACGGGTAGCCTGGGACCGACTCCGGACCATTCCTTCTACGGCTCCCCACCCTCTAAACGTGGTAACGTTAGCCGCCAAAACACTGTGCATGCGTGACAAAGAAGAACACCAACAAATTTCCATGCTCCGACCTGAGAGGCCCATTGTTTCACTGTGGTTAAGTAGCTCCAGCCTAGTGGTTAGGGTGGTGGACTCTGGTCCTGGGGAACTGAGGAACTGAGTTTGATTCCCACTTCAGGCACAGGCAGCTCCTTGTGACTCTGGGCAAGTCACTTAACCCTCCATTGCCCCATGTAAGCCGCATTGAGCCTGCCATGAGTGGGAAAGCGCAGGGTACAAATGTAACAAAAATAAAATAGATACTATTGGAGATTCTACATGGAATGTTGCTACTATTGGAGATTCTACATGGAATGTTGCTATTCTCACAGAAGCAGACGCCTGCGCGGCCACATTGGTGATCTGCAAGGACCGACTTCTACATGGAATGTTGCTAGTGGAATAGCAACATTCCATGTAGAATCTCAAATAGTAGCAACAGTGGAGGAGTGGCCTAGTGGTTAGGGTGGTGGACTTTGGTCCTGGGGAACTGAGGAACTGAGTTTGATTTCCACTTCACACAGGCAGCTCCTTGTGACTCTGAGCAAGTCACTTAACCCTCCATTGCCCCATGTAAGCCGCATTGAGCCTGCCATGAGTGGGAAAGCGCGGGGTACAAATATAACAAAAATAAAATAGATACTATTGGAGATTCTACACGGAATGTTGCTACTATTGGAGATTCTGCGTATGCCTTGTAGCGCTATAGAAATGCTAAATAGTAGTAGTAGTAGTAGATTCTACATGGAATGTTGCTACTCTTTGAGATTCTACATGGAACGTTGCTATTCTACTAGCAACATTCCATGTAGAAGGCTGCGCAGGCTTCTGTTTCTATGAGTCTGACGTCCTGCACGTGCAGGACGTCAGACTCACAGAAGCAGAAGCCTGCGCGGCCACATTGGTGATCTGCAAGGGCCGACTTCTACATGGAATGTTGCTAGTGGAATAGCAACATTCCATGTAGAATCTCAAATAGTAGCAACAGTAGAGGAGTGGCCTAGTGGTTAGGGTGGTGGACTTTGGTCTTGAGGAACTTTCAATTCCCACTTCAGGCACAGGCAGCTCCTTGTGACTCTGGGCAAGTCACTTAAACCTCCATTGCCCCAAGTAAGCCGCATTGAGCCTGCCATGAGTGGGAAAGCGCGGGGTACAAATGTAACAAAAATAAAATAGATACTATTGGAGATTCTACATGGAATGTTGCTAGTATTGGTGGTTCTACATGGAATGTTGCTATTCCACTAGCAACATTCCATGTAGAAGGCTGCGCAGGCTTCTGTTTCTGTGAGTCCGACGTCCTGCATGTGCAGGACGTCGGACTCACAGAAGCAGAAGCCTGCGCGGCCACATTGGTGATCTGCAAGGGCCGACTTCTACATGGAATGTTGCTAGTGGAATAGCAACATTCCATGTAGAATCTCCAATAGTAGCAACAGTGGAGGAGTGGCCTAGTGGTTAGGGTGGTGGACTTTGGTCCTGAGGAACTGAGTTTGATTCCCAGTGCAGGCACAGGCAGCTCCTTGTGACTCTGGGCAAGTCACTTAACCCTCCATTGCCCCAGGTACAAATAAGTACCTGTATACAATATGTAAGCCGCATTGAGCCTGCCATGAGTGGGAAAGTG
The DNA here is from genome assembly GCF_901765095.1 of Microcaecilia unicolor. NCBI lineage: Eukaryota > Metazoa > Chordata > Amphibia > Gymnophiona > Siphonopidae > Microcaecilia > Microcaecilia unicolor. The sequence goes on along the minus strand of NC_044040.1, from coordinate 205,268,664 downwards.
CAGGGTACAAATGTAACTAAAATAAAAAAAAAATTTCCTCCTAGAGTAAGTACCATTATCTAATCAGGCCATATTTCGGGGGTGGGGGGCTAATATGTTGGGCCATTTTGTGGGTGGGCTGTTTTATCGTAGACTTTTATGTCGGAAGCTATTATGTTGGGGGATTTTTTGTTAACAATTTTTTTTGTCAGGGCTTTTTTGTCTCAGGGCTTTTCTGACAGGGGTTTTTTTTTTTTTTTGACTGGGCTGTTTTGACCCAGTACAGCTAACCCACGCTGACTCTGTCCCATCAAACCATGTTTGTCTACGTGTTCCATAATTTTGTTCTTTATAATAGTTTCCACTATTTTGCCCGGCACTGACGGCAGGCTTACCGGTCTGTAATTTCCCGAATCACCCCGGAACCCTTTTTAAGAATCGGCGTTACTTTGGCCACCCTCCAATCTTCAGATACTATGGATGATTTTAACGACAGGTTACATATTACTAACAGCAGATCAGCAATTTCATGCTTGAGTTCATTGAACCTTTTCTAATTCTGCTATTTAGTTTGTGGCTGGTAGTTGGTATTGAATTGGTAAATAGATTAAGGTCATCATTCAGAAAAGGAGCTTGGGAATAATGTGAAATATCTAATCTAGGTGCTTCAATTTATTCCTGTAGCTAGTACTGCTGAATGTGTCATTATAAATATTTATAAGCACCAATACACATATATAGAAACACCAAATATAGAGGCTTCAACATCTAAACTATACACGTAGGACCCCGAAAATCCATGCTATATGTATGAATTGTGATTTTCGTTTGGACAGCCCAATCTTATCTGAGAAAACAACAGGGTGATCGACCTGCAAACTCCAACGTGGACACGAATCAAGTAGATCGATTGGAAATGGAAACCAATCTTTATTGGTGAAACAGAAACCAAAATCATTCCTGACACAGGCCATGTTTCGGCCACTTAAGGGCTGCATCAGGGGCAATGTTGCTGTATGTTTGAAGAGCATGCTGCCATCTTTCGGAGAGCGCTTTGATAGCTGTGTAGTTGTGTGTCATTTTGCTGCTATTTTATCTGCAACGGTGCCTTACCCAAGAGGTGTTGTGTACACTTACGGTGGGGAAGAGTTTTCTGCACATCACATAGCCCCTGATGCAGCCCTTATGTGGGTGAAACACGGCCTGTATCGGGCATTATTTTGGTTTGTGTTTCACCAATAAAGATAGGTTTCCATTTCCAAATGATCTGCTTGGTTTGTTTCACATATCTGAGCGAAATGTGAATTCTATATGAACGGGGCTAAATATAAGCATCTATATGTACAATTTGTAAAGAATTGAGCTCTGTCCCAACCCCTCCCTTCCTGTTCTATTTATAACATTACAGGGCCCCCGAGAGACACAGCAGGGCCTGGGGCAAATAGTGAATTCAAATGTCACACTTTTGTATTTTAAAAATATAATAGCTGATGTCTCCCACTTTCTTTTCTATCTTTAAAAAAAAAAAAAATTGTACTGAATTCTGTACCACAGGTATCCTGGTGTGATTAATCATTGTGGCCACCTTGAGTTTGGCTATTGTTGAATAACCAAAGGTTTGTTGTCTAGCCAGCACAGTAAATAAGGAAATGTTTGGAAAAATCTGTTTTGTCATAAGCAGCGTCTGCTGGTGTTGTAGCTATTATAGAAACATAGAAACATGACGGCAGATAAGAGCCAAATGATCCTTCCGGGCTGCCCCTCCTCAGCAGCCACTATTTCCTTAGGTCATATGAGGTGCATCGTCTTGAAGTTAACGACGTGCAAAAGGAGTGAACGGTAGGCACACATTTTCTGACTTGACAGTTCAGATTCAAATATTTCTGAGAAAATAGAGTGAAATGCAGAAATTCACAGTCGGTGTGTATTCAGTCTTTCATTCTTACATTCCACCCCTTCATGTCTGTGGTAATATTCAGAGGGGCCCTTTTTCTAAGCCGCGTAAGCATCTACGCGGGCCCAGTGTGCGCCAAAATGGAGATTCTGCCCGGCTACCACGTGGCTTTTGCAGTAATTTCATTTTTGACGCACGTCCAATACGCGCGACTGTTTTGGGCACGCGCCAAGTGGCATTTCACGCGCGTAGGTCATTACCACCCGGTTACCACGCGAGCCTTTACCGCTAGGTCAATGGCTGGCGGTAAGGACTCAGACCCAAAATGGATGCGCGGCAATTTTCATTTTGCCGCGCGTCCATTTTCGGCAAAACTTCTTAAAAAGGCCTTTCTTTACGGGTGCACTGAAAAATGATTCTGCGCGCCCAAAACAGGCGTCTACACTGCCGCAGGCCATCTTTCAGCGTGCCTTTGCAAAAGGGCCCCCACAATGTTTACACGTAAACCTTTTACCATAGCTGTTTCTGATTGGCCCTTAAAAGTATTTTCCTAAAACGCAAGATTGAATCTGATGACGTGGCTGTTTGTTAGCCAAAGCTCATGCCTCGATAAATTGGTTAATTGATAAGGCCTCTGACATTTTTACTGCTACAGACTAAGATGGCACCCCCCACTGGAAGGATGGGTAGCATTCGAGCTTAACTTCTGAAGAATAAAACCTCTCTCATTAGCTGTTCTCGAGTTGTGTGGTGTTTGATCTTCTGCGAGGTAGGTTAGTTCCCAGGCTCCACTTGCTGGATACCCTTAGCGATGACCTCATTTTAGTCACAGATGTTTACTGCACTTTAGGCGAGCTGGAAAGACAGAGCAGCAAACTGGACCAGCTTGCGGTAAGGCTGTTACCCACAATTCATGGAAAAATGCTGGATAGTTCCCAGTAGGTTCTGGTTGGCTAGGAAACAGCAACTTATTAATCTTATGTCAGAGAGCCAGCTGCAACCGTGGCAGTTACCATATTTCAACACCAACTCCATGTCTGGACAGCTATTGTCTTTTTACGAAAAACTCTACAAATCAGCTGCTTTTCCCCTTCTACGTGCAGAAATCAAGCTTGGGGACTGAGGTAGTTCTGGTGCATCACCCTACTGTGGTCAGGTTTTACTAATTCAGAGAGATTGCTTAGTTTCCAACTTTAATGATATTCCCTCAGCATATCACTATGGTTGCCTGGCGACCAGATTTGAGCTAGGCCTCTCATTTGATTCCCACACATCAGACCCTGAAAAGCACTTTTTGTTTCCTCCCTCAGCTTTTGATTCTGCCTCCTCTGAAACCCTTCCCCCTGCGGTGTCAGTATGGGTGGGCAGAACACAGCTAGAAGAAGGCCAGGGGTGAAGGGCGGCCTATAGGCTAGTGGTCACACATCAAGGCCTGAAAACAAAGCCTCCAGGAACCTTTCCTAACATACACAAATTCCCGTCAGAGAAAGCAAATTTGGTTTTCTCTTCATGGTATGGGTGTCATTTTAAGACTTTTCTCAGATACTTTATTAAACCTGATGTTGCCCATTGTTTTTAATGCCATTTTCACACAAAAGACTTCCTATTATCAACAAGTTGATTCTGGGGCAAGCAAAGAACTAGGAAAGAAGTGAAATAATCTAATCAGCAATGTGTTTATCTACTTTATGCACTTAGACCTTTCTGAACTATTGCATTGTTCAGTTTCTTTTAATTTGTATTGATTGATGCGCTTGTTTTCAACTGTGCCCTGTCCCGTTAAATTATATAACCTTTTCAATAATGTACAAGCAATAAACAAGGTAGAACCAAAATAATGTATTTTTTTTTTTCTTACGTGCGCTCAAAAAAGACAAAAAAAAAAAAAGAACTCAGTCATCAGGCTTTTGAAAATTAGTAGGTTTTCTAATAATTTAATCTAAGGTGCAGAAATTACCATGCACGGTTAAATGATTAAAGCGTGGGGGCATTCTGTAGACTGTCAGTCAACGACATTTATTACAGCAGAGTAACATTGCTAGAGCTCCATCTCGCTGGCATTCATGATTTGCATAACTTTTTAGGCACAAACCAATGGAAGATATTAGCCATTTGTGATTTTTATCGAAGAACCTAGGCTGTACTCAAACTGAAACAATGCCAAAGTGAAACGGCTGTAGATGAGAACAATTTATTTAAACAGGTGAAAGAAATCTTGGCGGAATTTCTTTTGCATGGATACAAAATAAAATTATGTGTGTGGAAATTGTAATAGCACTGGGGTCATGAAATTAAACTCTACCAGGGAAGGTAACTGTAAAACGAAAATAGACTATTTTATGGGGGGGGGGGGGGGGGGGGGGGGGTGTTAAATTTCTAGTACGAGGGCCTATGTGAGAAATCCCAAAAGCACCCATTGAAAAAACTATTATATAAAGGCATCGTATTGGGCCAGTGTTAGGTGGGAGCAAACACAGCAACTGTCCTGGTCCTCCATGCCACAGGGGGCTCCAGTCCTGTTGTAAAGTGAAGACACAATCTGCCAATGGACTTTGAAATCCCCTCTTAAATTTCTTCCCTGAGGCCCCTAATCTCTAACAGTGAACCTGACAACGTATACACCCCAGAGACTCCCAGAACCAGCCCAATATTATGCAAATGCCTCAGAAATATTTACACCTGCTTTGAAGAGGATGCAGATATGTGTATTTGCTCTATCCCTTTACACTTATATTTTATCAACTAGATGCACATATCCATGCCCATACTACATCGCTGGGACTGCCTACTCAGAGATCACATAAAATTAGAACTAGCCTTTTTGTGCAGTTACTTTGGTACAACAGCAAAAGAGAGGGTCAAAGTACACACAAAGATACAAATGAAAAAAAGCACCAAGGGCCTTTCAAGCAAGGGAAAGTCAAGAGTCTTTTATTATTAGACCCGACATGGGCCATGTTTCAGCATCAAGCGCCTGCATCAAGGGTCAGTAGGAATCAGTTTATCTAAAATAATGAGCTAAAAGCAATGGTATTTATGTGGGATGCTGAGAACAAACCTTAAAGAAACTTCAGACCGCTCAAAATACGGCAGCTAGACTTATATTTGGAAAGACACGATTCGAAAGCGCAAAACCCCTCTGCGAAAAACTACACTGGCTCCCAATCAAAGAATGCATTGCTTTCAAAATCTGCACCCTGGTTCACAAAATTATCTATGGTGAAGCCCCGGGATACATGACAGACCCGATCGACCTACCAACTAGAAACACATCCGAATCAACACGAACATAGCTAAATCTGCACTACCCAAGCTGCAGAGGACTCAAATGCAAATCAACTTACGCATCCAGTTTTTCCTGGGCAAGTCACTTAACCCTCCATTGCCCCATGTAAGCCGCATTGAGCCTGCCATGAGTGAGAAAGCGCGGGGTACGAATGTAACAAAAAAAAATGTGTTTTCAACACAAAACGAAAGTGCAGAATCACAAACCAGCATCTCCACATTGGCGTCAAAACACTTAAGGGCCCTTTTACTAAGCTGCGTAGCCACGTATGCACATCCTACGCACGCCAGTTTTGAACTACTGCCCGGCTACAGCGCGGCACTAACTGGGCAGCAATCGGCATTGTATGCGTGCCTTACCTGCTAAGTCAATGGGTGGCGGTAAGGTCTCGGGCCCAAAATGGACACACGCCAATTTTCATTTTGCCGCACGTCCATTTTCAGGCCCCAAAAAGGGCCTTTTTTTTGCAGGTGCGCTGAAAAATGGAGCTGTGCGCGCCCAATACACAAGGCCATTTTTCAGTGCGCCTTAGTAAAAGGACCCCTTACTTTGTACATATGCAGGGGGGCCACACAATTATGCTCAAGCCCCTTTCAATTGTAAAACGGGATTTACATAAAAGCTTAGAAATTTACCCTGACATAGTTAAAGAAATGAGGCAGGTGTAAAACATGGGAAACTTGTAACACGTATATCATCGTTCTGGCAATTCTAGTTCTTTCCAACATCTAGAACAATTAGGAGACCTCAATAGTTACTCAATTGACGTACAAATCAAAAATCTCATGTATGTTTAGAGGAAAGGCCTCAAGAAGCCCCGGCTATATTTCTTTAGCTCACGGGGCTGGGCTGCTTCATCATCAACCCAAAAACCTCTGAATGTATGGTTTAAATTTTAAATATAGGTTTCTTGTATAATTTCAACAAAACCAGACACAGTATTCACAACACTGTTGAATTTAGAGGCAACTTAGCTCGAATCATGTCCTTCTTACAGCGGATCTCTCTCAACGCTATTTTCTAGCTCTTTCACCACAGACAAGATGTTACAACATGACCTCAGATGACATTAAGGTTGCCAACTGGCTCCATTTTTCAAGGGCAGGCCAATCCAGTCTTGGTTTTACCCATTGCATGCGTGGACTTTGATATTCCTACTGAGATCCCCTGGGGGGATTTTGAGGACCTGGTTTCTGTATGGGACACAGCTGGGAGTATATGTGTGTAAAACTATACATGGCAACAACAGCACATGCATTTTTACACAGACCATGTGTAGCATTACTGGGGGTGGCATTTTGAGCAGAACTGAGGTGGAGTCACATATTTTAAAATGGGGTCAGTATTCAGCCTGCCATGGTCAGCTGTTTTTTTTAGCTGCAGACAGCCGTGAGCTGAATTAAATGTGGATATTCATTGCCAGCCATATTTGGACTCTGGCATTGAATATCTGGGTGAGTGGTGTGCAGGTATGTATGTATGTATGCATTATTATTATTATTATTCTTAGGATTTATTTACCACCATTTTGAAAGAATTCACTTAAGGCGGTGTACAGTAAGAATAAATCAAATATAAGCAATAGACAATTACAGCAGTAAAAATATTCAAATAACAATACAAAATATGGCATAGTATACTACTTACAATGTGAAAACAATATGTAATAAAACATTTTAATAGACAACATAGGGTATAAAGAAAGATGGAACATATAGCTAGGTAAGCGTAAGAGGAGTCAGAAAATAAAGGGACTAATTTAAAGAAAGTTGTACATGAGGCCAAAGAGATGATTAAATGTCATCTCAGCTAGGATACTAGTGGATAAACATGTCCTGCTGCAGTATGTGCAGCCCGAGTCACTCCTTGTGTGTGAGAGTGAGACTAACAAGTTAGTTACCTCTTCCATTAAAGGCTTGGTTGAAAAGCCAAGCTTTCACCTGCTTCCTGAAGTAGAGATAGTCTTGTGTTAAGCGGAGCCTTTCAGGCAGTGCATTCCAGAGCGTGGGGGCTACTCCAGAGAAGGCTCGCTTGCGGGTATCACATCGTTATGTCTTTGGGAGAGGGTGTGGTTAGGGATACCCCTTGGGAGGACCTTAGTGTCCTTGGAGGTGTGCAGAGGGTCATTCTGTTGGTCAGGTATGTGGGCATCGTGCTGAATATCATTGGTACCCGCCTATTTTCCAGCTCCGCCCCCACCACTGCCCAGACAGAGCAGTGGTGGTTGGGCTCATATTTCTGGCATTGCCCCATTAACTTCTGTTGAATATGGGCGCATTGCCAGCTGAGTGTGATTTCAGCGGGTAGTAAGTAGCCTCTTCTGCCCAGTTAAATCACTTTGAAAAATGACCCCTACATGTGCACCTGCACCTATATATGTGAACTAGTTACACTGACTTTGGAGCAGGTTTAAGATTAAATTGGAGCTGCTGTTGCCTTGACAAAAGGGCCTATTTATAGAATTACCCTCCGCATGGGGTAAAACCAGGACTTCGTCAACCTGTCCTGAAGAAACAAAGCCAGTGGGAAACACTAGGTGACATTCGCAGGAGAGAGGCAAATTAGGAGAAACAATTCAGATCAGATGCATGCCAAGCATCCAGGGAGATTTGGTTAAAGGATCAGCTAAAGATGTGGGGTGGCATGGCGGGGGGAGATGACTATAGTGTTGAGTTGTGTATGCATGTTGCATGATTATGTAATCAAAAGGGAAGGATCTCAGTTGGTCAGACCAGATGGCCAATACGATGATTTGTTTCTGCCATCATTTTCTGTCTTAATGTCTTAGGTATGTCCAAACTCACAAATGCTAATTAGGACTGAGCCTCCGTACTGATGAAATCAACATTCAAATACACACAGAGCTCTAAATAAGGTAAAAGCCTTTCGACTCTCAACTTTTTATTTGTCTTGATTTTTCAGCAGAATCGGCCTGTTGATCCTGAAGCAGAAGCAGTAAGTCGAACGCTGGCCGCTGTTGATCACGGTCGTAGTCTGGAAAACAAGACATCAAGACCAGATTACAAAGTTAAGTCTGAAAGCTATAGAAATAATAGCCTAGAAGTTTGATAATAGCAAATATTATCGAGAGTCCCACCCAGGAAGGTTTTTTATGCCGATGATGAGGAGTCCAACTCCTATTCAACTATATGTTGAAACTATATGTTGAAGTTATATAGGAGTTTGCCCGAGGCTTTTTCCTCCTTAGTAAACATAAACGTGCACCAATTTTTCAGAGCTCTGTGTGTATTTGAATTTTACTGTCTTAGGTAACCAGATATGGAAGTAGCTTAGATAAAACTGGATCATTCATTTCTTCAGTCAAGCTTCCACGTTTACCTAGAAGAAGGGCAACCTTCGAAAGCTAATCAAGAAATGTACTAAGTTATGTCCAATAAAAAAGGTATCATCTTATTTTCTTTTTCATGTTTTATTTTGTTTTATTTCTATTGATTACCTAGAAGTTTGAATTTCTTTTTTGCAGACATTCATAAGCTTGTTTTTCTGCTTAAAGGTTTGCACTACTTTAAAACCTTAGGATCTGTCAACATTTTCATAAATCTAAACTCAATCTGACTGAATTAAAAATACAAAACAGATTAGATGCAAACCAGATCAAAACTCTATTTTTCTTTTCAATACATCTAAGCTTGTAGCTCATGCTTGGGAAGGAAACGATTCATCCGTTGTTAAAATATATAGCTAAGAGACTGTGCTATTCTCATTACTTTCCACATTTTTGCAATTATGAATATTTATCATACTTTGCTTAGTGAAGCTATTGCTCACTAGCCCCCAGGTTCTACATATGGGACTAGATCCTATTTATCACGCCTAAAAATTCAGCCTAAGCACATTCTATAATTTCCACGCGGTTTATAGAATCCACAGTGTGCCAGTCCATGCAATGAAATTTAGTTGAGGGCAGTTACACCAAGTAAAACCTGGTGTCAATGCCGACGCCTAAATTAGGCATGGACTGGGTGTGTTCTATAACAACACACATACAGTTTAGATGCCCACGAACTGCCCATTCCATACCCATGGCCACACCCTCTTTTCAACTATGCAACTTAGAATTTACGTGCAACACGTTATAGAATGCGCTTAGACAGTTCTGCATGTAAATTCTAATTAATGCCAATTAGTATCAATAAGTCTTGTTAATTGGCAATTATCAGCGCTGATTGGCTTGTTAACCAATAAGGATAAGCACATTGTTATGGAATACGGTTTGATTTCCACGCAGAAATCTCAGTGCGATATATAGAATCCAGGGGATGGCACCTAGATTTGGGTACCCAAATTTGGGCGTGATCCCAAGGTGTGCTTGCAACTTAATTGGCTAACAAGCCATTAATGAGCAATAATTGGAAACTAACAACCAATTATTGACGTTAATTGGAACCAACTGGAATTTGTACATGCATCTGGCTGTGCGCTATTCAATAACCCATAGTGCATAGTGCACAGTTCAAAAGGAGTGGAGGAATGGCCTAGTGGTTAGGGTGGTGGACTTTGGTCCTGGGGAACTGAGGAACTGAGTTCGATTCCCATTTCAGGCACAAGCAGCTCCTTGTGACTCTGGACAAGTCACTTAACCCTCCATTGCCCCAGGTACAAATAAGTACCTGTATACAATATGTAAGCTGCATTGAGCCTCCCATGAGTGGGAAAGTGTGGGGTACAAATGTAACAAAAATAAATAAAAAAAAAATATCAGGGGCATTCTGAAAAGTTACGCACGCTGTTGCAGAATAATGGGTCAGCACGCCCAACTTGATAGCCAGCATTTACACCAGGTTTCAGCGGGTATAAGTCTGGCACCCAAAAATTTAGGACAGGGGAATCGGCACTAAACGTTATCCCATAAAGGGAACGTGCCCTTTATAAAATCACGCTTAGCGCTGATCTTCTCTAACGCCCATTTCTGAGCACCATTCGTAGAATCCAGCTCTAAGGGAGTCATTGTTTAAACATTTTTTCACATGTGGAAAATTACAGAAAATTGTGCACATTTGAGTATGTGCATCTCCAAGATCACATGACCTAAGTGAACACATTCTTAGGGACACAGGTTAGGTGGGGCAATTGCAATGTATGTATTTATTTATTATGATTTATTTACCGCATTTTTGAAGGAATTGACAATTACAGCAGTAAAAATATTCAAATAACAATACAAAATATGGCATAGTATACTACTTACAATGTTAACACAATATGTAATAGAACATTTTAATTGATAGTGAAGGGTATAAGCAAAGAAGGAACATATAGATAGGTAAGAGAGTAAGATGAGTTAGAAAATATGGTGACTAAATCATTGAGATGGGACGTGAAGAATGCTTTAGTTAGCATGGGTTAAATCAGTGGTCTTCTTTCATTTTTAAGCTGGGGCCACTTTGGATTCTAATGAGCTGAAGGAGAGCCGCAAAATATCTTCCCATGCTGGACCAGGACCCTGCTGACTAGTATGTGACAATCTCATCCATTCCCACTAGCCCACCGTCAAACTTCATTGGGGGTATCCTCAAGGTTGGGAGCATTTCCAAATGCATTGCCTTTTGTCTATTGAGAAATGCTTCGTCTTTCAAGCATGCAGCTCTTCCCCCTTTATGTCCTGATCCTGGGTAGAGAGGCAGAGTAGCAACCCCCCCCCCCTCCAGAAAGACAATGGAAGCCACCCCAGAGGTCTTCAGGGGCCACCACTGGCCCCCAGGCCTTGCATTGAAGAACGCTGGGTTAAATGAAGAAAGCCAGTTGCACCTTGATGCAGAGCCAGTGCTCAAAAGGTGATTGTGTTGGTCATTTTTTTTTACTATGGTTCAGTTAAGTACTTTTCTAATTTTGTAAAAGAGGAACTCTCATGAAACAGTGGTTTCTTCAGTTTTGCTCACACAACTATTGAGTTTTCTTTGAATATTTAAAAAAAATCTAAAAAAAAGTGGAAATGGTCTGGTAAAATAAATGTGGGATTGATGATTATGCTTACAGTAGGCTCGCCAAACGTGAAAACCACATGGAATAATGTTGTGCCTCAGTTATGATGGTCCCCACCACTGAAATATTATTTGCATGAGTAATTATTATTTTTTTGTTTTTATATTGTTTAATTGAAGGTATTTTTTAAAAATTTTATATTGTTATTTCACCCGACTTTTGGATTTTTTTTTTGAGCCTTTACAAAATAAACACAAAATAGGCACATTTTTGAGAATTTGTATAGACTCCCTTTTAAAAAATTTACCTTACGCAAATAATATCTCCAATAACATTAAAAAATATTAACTATGTCCTAATTCCTGATTTCCAGTCCAGGATGACCTCTCTATATTGGACCAGTAATGAATGACAGCCCAACAGACGCAGAATTTATCGACTTCATGGTAGGGAAGGGCATCCCAGTTCTACTGCAACAGCGCCCCCTATGAGATTCGGAACACGCTTCTACCTTGCTCTGAAGGGAGCCATGGTCTGTGATCCCCTATTGGCTGTTGCTGCAGTGCCTAGGTTATAGCAGAAAGCGAGTGGGAAGATCCCCTGGCAGCCACAAGTAACAGCCTATGGTATTCCCCCATATGGGACCCTTTGTGTAAATGTCAGTGAGCTGAGTAGGGTTGGCACAGATTCTAAAGGAGGAGGAAGTTTGAGTGTAGACCAGTGGTTCCCAAACCTGGTCCTGGAGGCAGCCCAGCCAGTCAGGTTTTCAGGATATCCACAATGAATAAGCATGAGAGAGATTTGCATGAAGTGGAGGTAATGCATGCAAATATCTCGCATTAATAATAGTACATAAATACATAAGTATTGCCATACTGGGAAAGATCAAAGGTCCATCAAGCCTAGCATCCTGTTTCCAACAGTGGCCAAACCAGATCACATATACCTGGCAAGATCCCAAAAAAGTACAAAACATTTTATACTGCTTATCCCAGAAATAGTGGATTTTCCCCAAGTCCATTTAATAACGATCTATGGACTTTTCCTTTAGGAAGCCGTCCAAACCTTTTTAAAACTCCGCTAAGCTAACCGCCTTTACCACATTCTCTGGCAACAAATTCCAGAGTTTAATTACATGTTGAGTGAAGACAAATTTTCTCTGATTCGTTTTAAATTTACTACATTGTAGCTTCATCGCATGCCCCCTAGTCCTAGTATTTTTGGAAAGTGTGAACAGACGCTTCACATCTACCTGTTCAACTCCACTCATTATTTTATAGACCTCTATCATATCTCCCCTCAGCCGCCTTTTCTCCAAGCTGAAGAGCCCTAGCCGCTTTAGCCTTTCCTCATAGGGAAGTCGTCCCATCCCTTTTGTCATTTTCGTTGCCCTTCTCTGCACCTTTTCTAGTTCCACTATATCTTTTTTGAGATACGGCGACCAGAATTCAACACAATATTCGAGTTGCGGTCGCACCATGGAGCAATACAAAGGCATTATATTACATCCTCATTTTTGTTTTCCATTCCTTTTCTAATAATACCTAACATTCTATTTGCTTTCTTAGCCGCAGCAGCACTACTAAGCAGAAGGTTTCAACGTATCATCAACGATGACACCTAAATAGATCCCTTTCTTGGTCCGTGACTCCTAACATGGAACCTTGCATGACGTAGCTATAATTCGGGTTCCTCTTTCCCACATGCATCACTTTGCACTTGCTCACATTAAACATCATCTGCCATTTAGACAGCCAGTCTCCCAGTCTCGTAAGGTCCGCTTGTAATTTTTCACAATCCTACCGCGATTTAACGACTTTGAATAACTTTGTGTCATCAGCAAATTTAATTACCTCACTAGTTACTCCCATCTCTAGGTCATTTATAAATATGTTAAAAAGCAGCGGTCCCAGCATAGACCCCTGGGGAACCCCACTAACTACCCTTCTCCATTGAGAATACTGACCATTTAACCCTACTCTCTGTTTTTTATCTTTTAACCAGTTTTTAATCCACAATAGAACACTACCTCCTATCCCATGACTCTCCAATTTCCTCTGGAGTCTTTCATGAGGTACTTTGTCAAACGCCTTCTGAAAATCCAGATACACAATATCAACTGGCTCACCTTTATCCACATGTTTGTTCACCTCTTCAAAGAAATGTAATAGATTGGTGAGACAAGATTTCCCTTCAGTAAATCCATGTTGACTTTGTCTCATTAATCCATGCTTTTGAATATACTCTGTAATTTTGTTCTTAATAATAGTCGCTACCATTTTGCCCGGCACCGACGTCAGACTCATGGGTCTATAATTTCCCGGATCTCCTCTGGAAGCTTTTTATACAATCGGCATTACATTGGCTACCCTCCAGTCCTCTGGTACCACACTCGATTTTAAGAATAAATTACATATTTCTAACAATAGCTCCGCAAGCTCATTTTTCAGTTCTATCAGTACCATCTGGTCCAGGAGATTTGCTACTCATTGTGGATATCCCAAAAACCTGACTGGCTGGGCTGCCTCCAGGACCAGGTTTTGGAACCGTTGTTGTACAGGCCAAAATTAAATAAATAAATAAATAAAACCAGTGATAGAAGTTGTAAGTTTTCCCTTCTTCCTTTGGTAATATCCGCTGACAGCAGGCTCTGATTACTGGCCCTGCTCCCTGTGAAAAGAATGCTCCAGCTCTGTACATTACTGACATTTTAAAATGAATTTGTTCATATCAAAGTTAAAACTAAAATTTCTCATTCATTTTCACCCAACACATTTAATTCAGCCTGATTATTCTGCTGGACAAAACAAGGCTCTATTTGCTCTTGTGCAATAGCGAGAATTGTAATGTTTGGTCAGTGCAGTGCCAAGAACACTGTGCCCTTTGAGGAGTGAATCCTTGGTGCTGTGTTTATGTTAAAAACATATAAAATCCATCTGCTCTGATGTAATTAAGCCAGCTATAAACTGCCTCGGTAGTACTGGATGTGCTATTGATAATGGTAAAACCTAGTCCCAGTCTAATAAATGTTTCTTGATGGGCTTCACTGGGACCAGCACTGCTTGGCCTATTACATTTAGTAAAGCTGGAAGAAATGTCTTCACAGTTCTATGGTTGGAGGCATAGGAGCCAACTTTTCAAAATTATTGGGGGTGCTAAGCCCAATGGAAATAACCCCTCCTTGGACACATACAATGAATTTTTTCAATATTGGGGATGCTCAAGCACACACAGCACCCACAGAGTCAGCTCCTATGGTTGGAGGAAGAGGAGAGGGAGCAGGCAGGGTCAGCCCAGTATATCTGACATCCTAGGCAAACTCAACTGTGCACCATCTCACCCCAGAGCAGCTCAAAGCCCTCCCCAATTTCTCTCCCCCTCCATAGTCCAGCATATCCGTCCTTCCCCACTTCCTTCCATATTTAACATCTTTCCTTCCTTCCCCTCTTTCCCATCATAAGAGGTTCAGCAGCTTCTCTTCATTCCTAACTCCCTCTGAGGTGACACCAATGCAGCAGTTAGCATGCCTACATGACACTCATTGTGGTTGGTATGGGGTTTTGAGCATCTGCATATGCTCAAAGTTTAGACGGGTGGGATCCAGTAGGTTTTGAACAAGTTTGAATGCTCAAAGTCATGCCAGCCACTGACTACCATGATGGTGCTTCCCCTCCCCCCAAACTGCACCACCCTGGGCAGATGTCTAGTCTACCCAGTGATCAGGCTAGCCCTGAGATCAGGCACTGATTTCAGATGGTCTAATAGCACTCAGCATGCCCTTTCAAAAATATTCAACTTTGTTTATACTAGTGGAGGGGGTGGGCAACTATGGTCCTCAAAGACCACAACCCAGTCAGGTTTTTAAGGTTTCCACAATGAATATGCATGAGATCTGTTTGTATAATTAGTACATGCAAATCAATCTCATGCATATGCATTGTGGAAAACTTAACTGGGTTGTAGTCCTTGAGGACCGTGGTTGTCCACCCTGTACTATAGGTATTTTTTCCCCAGTGAAATGCAATAAAAATGATGCAAGTTGGTGGATGCGTGGAATGGCCTCCCGGTGGAGGTTGTGGAGATGAGGACTGTGTCGAGTTTAAGAAAGCATGGGACAGACATGTGGGATCCTTTAGGAAAAGGAGGAGTTAAGGGTTACGGGGATGAGCAGACTGGATGGGCCATTTGACCTTTACAGTGGTGGAAATAAGTATTTGATCCCTTGCTGATTTTGTAAGTTTGCCCACTGACAAAGACATGAGCAGCCCATAATTGAAGGGTAGGTTATTGGTAACAGTGAGAGATAGCACATCACAAATTAAATCCGGAAAATCACATTGTGGAAAGTATATGAATTTATTTGCATTCTGCAGAGGGAAATAAGTATTTGATCCCCCACCAACCAGTAAGAGATCTGGCCCCTACAGACCAGGTAGATGCTCCAAATCAACTCGTTACCTGCATGACAGACAGCTGTCGGCAATGGTCACCTGTATGAAAGACACCTGTCCACAGACTCAGTGAATCAGTCAGACTCTAACCTCTACAAAATGGCCAAGAGCAAGGAGCTGTCTAAGGATGTCAGGGACAAGATCATACACCTGCACAAGGCTGGAATGGGCTACAAAACCATCAGTAAGACGCTGGGCGAGAAGGAGACAACTGTTGGTGCCATAGTAAGAAAATGGAAGAAGTACAAAATGACTGTCAATCGACAAAGATCTGGGGCTCCACGCAAAATCTCACCTCGTGGGGTATCCTTGATCATGAGGAAGGTTAGAAATCAGCCTACAACTACAAGGGGGGAACTTGTCAATGATCTCAAGGCAGCTGGGACCACTGTCACCACGAAAACCATTGGTAACACATTACGACATAACGGATTGCAATCCTGCAGTGCCCGCAAGGTCCCCCTGCTCCGGAAGGCACATGTGACGGCCCGTCTGAAGTTTGCCAGTGAACACCTGGATGATGCCGAGAGTGATTGGGAGAAGGTGCTGTGGTCAGATGAGACAAAAATTGAGCTCTTTGGCATGAACTCAACTCGCCGTGTTTGGAGGAAGAGAAATGCTGCCTATGACCCAAGAACACCGTCCCCACTGTCAAGCATGGAGGTGCAAATGTTATGTTTTGGGGGTGTTTCTCTGCTAAGGGCACAGGACTACTTCACCGCATCAATGGGAGAATGGATGGGGCCATGTACCGTACAATTCTGAGTGACAACCTCCTTCCCTCCGCCAGGGCCTTAAAAATGGGTCGTGGCTGGGTCTTCCAGCACGACAATGACCCAAAACATACAGCCAAGGCAACAAAGGAGTGGCTCAGGAAGAAGCACATTAGGGTCATGGAGTGGCCTAGCCAGTCACCAGACCTTAATCCCATTGAAAACTTATGGAGGGAGCTGAAGCTGCGAGTTGCCAAGCGACAGCCCAGAACTCTTAATGATTTAGAGATGATCTGCAAAGAGGAGTGGACCAAAATTCCTCCTGACATGTGTGCAAACCTCATCATCAACTACAGAAGACGTCTGACTGCTGTGCTTGCCAACAAGGGTTTTGCCACCAAGTATTAGGTCTTGTTTGCCAGAGGGATTAAATACTTATTTCCCTCTGCAGAATGCAAATAAATTCATATACTTTCCACAATGTGATTTTCCGGATTTAATTTGTGATGTGCTATCTCTCACTGTTACTAATAACCTACCCTTCAATTATGGGCTGCTCATGTCTTTGTCAGTGGGCAAACTTACAAAATCAGCAAGGGATCAAATACTTATTTCCACCACTGTATCTGCCATCATATTTCTGTGTTTCTATTCAAAATCTGAAAGAGTAGCAACATTCCATTCAGAATCTCAAATAGAAGCAACATTCCATGTAGAACCCCAAAGAGTCCAAGAAAGCACAAAGGCAGACGGTCTGCAAGCTCCAAGATGGAAAAAGTACAAAGCAGATCGTTAAGAACGTAATTTATTGAAACAATTAAAAAATATATAAAAAATATAGATACATATAAAAGGTTAGCCCGACACAGGCCGTGTTTCGCCCAGCAAGGGCTGCTTCAGGGGCTACAAGAAATCATAACATAAATATAATTATTATACAGGCTAACCTTTTATATGTATCTATATTTTTTATATATTTTTAAATTGTTTCAATAAATTACGTTCTTAACGATCTGCTTTGTACTTTTTCCATTTTCGAACCCCAAAGAGTAGCAACATTCCATTCAGAATCTCAAATCGTAGCAACATTCCATGTAGAACCCCAAAGAGTACATTTACAGAAAGGGTGGTGGAAGCGTGGAATGGCCTCCCGGTGGAGGTTGTTGAGACGAGGACTGTGTCAGAGTTTAAGAAAGCATGGGACAAGTAGGAGTTAAGGATTACAGAGGATGGGCCATTTGACCTTTATCTGCCGTCCTATTTCTATGTTTCTCTGCACAAACACACATACTGTGTTATCTTTCTACATAGCCTGCATTTTACCCGATTCCCCCTAGAATTCATTCATTATTTTAGGCACATCTCAGTCTCTGTCTAGCTTATCTAGATCCCTTCTAAAGCACAGGTTTCTGCAGTCAGAGTTGATGCCTCACTTCTTGCTGTGCGGCTCCACCTCAAGATGCCAATGCATTGATGTAAGCATTTGCAATGAGCCTCCTCAGAAGCACCCAGATTAGCTGGGCTCTTCTCTCTCTCTCTCCCTCTCTAACCCCCTTTTCCACTTCACTGGGCTGAGCTTTAGACACACTGAAAAGGCGTCATTTGGAATTAATTAAAGCATCTTAGTTTGCAGCAGATCTCACTACTCCCGGGTACTGGATCTGTTTATCTTTGTTCATTGTAGGTGTATATTCAGAGTTGGCATATAAGTTCTTGCATTGCCTTATAATAAAGCAAAATTGTTTGCAGCATAACGAGATAGGGGAGAAAAGCACAGTTTGCGGTTGCAACCAAAATACTCAGAACTGTGCAGTAAGGGCTTGCGCTTTTCAGTAGGTCCCTGAATTTCTAGTGCAGCAAGTTTTTATTCTGCGTGAATTTTGACTCCTGTTTTGCAATCTCTTTTAGATCCAATTGCTTGTCAAGAAACACAAGGGTGAACAATGGGAACTTATCCTCCAGTCTAATGACTTCAATCAAATTAAGAATAATTTCGTAAATAGCAGAGACCAGGGAATCGGGGTAGAGATTTCAGCTTTCACATTGCTGTGTTTGTCAATCTGATAAAACAAAGCAATTAAAATGGGACCAACCTGGCAAATGAAAGCTGAGCTTACACCGGGAATGCTTGCGTAGACACAGCATGTTCTAGATTGTTTAAATCTTCTGTATTTGGGAGGTGAACAAACTGACGGCTCGTTAAGAAAATAAAAAATTACATAACGGACATGAAGAATAGAGATTCATCTTTTGTGAAGTCATCTGTTGGAATGGTCAAGCGTCTGATTTTACTCCAAATGATCTACAGATAGGCAACTGTTTTATTATCCGAACTGAGTATGGGATGCTCCATCCAAAAGAAGAATGTTCATAAACAGGCTGGAGCCAGTCCATAGGGACAACTACAAAATTGGTCAATGGTCTCTCTCTGTCATAAAGCGTATGGGGACAGACTAAAAGGCGGGAGAGAAGGGATATGTTAGAGACGTTTAAATATCTCCAAGGCATTAATATACAGGAGACAAGTCTAATTCAATTGAAGGAAAACTCTAGAATGAGAGGAAAAAGATGAAATTAAAAGGTTGTAGGCTCAAGAGTAACCTAAGGAAATACTTTTTTACAGAAAGGGCGGTAGATACATGGAACGGCCTCCTGGTAGAGGTGGTGGAAACAAAGACTATTTGAATTCAAGAAAGCTTGGGATAAGCACGTGGAATCTCTTAGAGAGGGGGGGGGGGGGATAGGGGATACTGAAGATGGGCAGACTGGACAGGCCATTTGGCCCTTATCTGCCATCATGTTTCTATGGGGTAAATATTCAGCGAGCTGCGGTGAGCATTTTTCTGATCACTTCTGGGATTTTTCCAGGATATTCAATGCCAGGCTGTGTCCAGACTTTAGCATGGAATATCTGGATATCTCGTTTATGCTTAAAGCCCACCTCTTCAATGCTGCGTTTGGCACCTAACCCTTATCGTTCAGTGAATCCAGACTGCCCCAATTTGACTGCCCCTATCGGACCGACCGTTCACTTGTCTATTAGATTGTAAGCTCTTTGAGCAGGGACTGTCTCTCTTTGTTAAATTGTACAGCGCTGCGTAACCCTAGTAGCGCTCTAGAAATGTTAAGTAGTAGTAGTAGTATTACATATAGCAGTGATTTAACCAGAGCTGAGATTGTGATGTCATAATGCCTCATTCCACCAATGCCTAAGAACCAACCTCATCAGTGATGTCACAATGGCTTGATTGTCCTATATTTGTCTCACTCTTATCTATTAGATTGTAAGCTCTTTGAGCAGGGACTGTCTCTCTTTGTTAAATTGTACAGCGCTGCGTAACCCTAGTAACGCTCTAGAAATGTTAAGTAGTAGTAGTAGTAGTAGTATGTAGTACCGGCTAACACATGGCGGTTAAGTGCAATATTCAGAACTTAATGGGCCATGGGTTGCCACATAAAGATAGGCCAACTATGCCCCTGGAATCCCCCCCCCCCACCCAAAAAAATAGCCAGCTTTCACTTAGGCATTAAGAGGTCCTTTTACTAAGGTGAGCCAAAAAGTGGCCTACGCTGGTACAGACACATGTATTGGACGAGCACAGGTCCATTTTTCAGCACACCTGCAAAAAAGGCCTTTTTTGGGGGGACGAAAATGGATGTGCGACAAAATGAAAATTGACACACGCCCGTTTTGTGCCTGAGACCTACCTTACCGCCACCTATTGATTTAGCAGTAAGGTCTCACGTGTTAACCGGACAGTAATCATCACTGTGCGTACAATGCCAATTACCGCTCGGTTAGCGCCGCACGCCAGAAAATAAAATATTTTTTCCAGCACGCGTAAAAAATGAAATTACCGCTCGGGCCATGCGGTAGCCGGGCAGTAGTTCCAAACTGCTAATTTTCAGTGGCCCATTGGCCAATATGTTTCTATGTTTCTAGTTACAGCACAGGCCAGGAGGAACCAAAACCACAGGACACAAAAGTAACCAGCACAAATTAATGAAGAAAACATTTGGGTCAATATTTAAATTCCTCAGTTGGCCTTTGCTTTAAACAAAGGTGGCAGTGCTTAAATTATTCACAAGTATTCAGTGCCAATCTCCGGATAGCAAACGGCGCTGAATAACAGGGTGGCAAACTCTATCCAGATATTTAACTGCATAGAAGTAGGATAGGAAATTTTCTGTCTCCCCCCCCCCAGCTGGAATGTCCTTCCTTGCCCTCCTTCCATCCCCCCAGCCCACATCAAGGCCACCCACAAGACCCCCCACCCCCAACTGTGAAGGTAAGCCCCTGGGTTTTCCTACATCCATGGTGGTCCAAGGGGGTCGTTGGGGCAGGAGTGCAGCCTCCTCACTCCTTTCCCTTGTGACGCCTCTGTAAAATGGCTGCTGCAACCTCTCACAGCAGCCATTTTACAGAGGTGCTGCAAGGGCAGGAGTGAGGGGGCTGCACTGCTGCCCCCAATGACCCCGCTGGACCACTACAGTCGGGGGGGAGGTGGGTCTTGTGGGCTGGGGTCTTGATGTAGGCTAGGGGAGGGGGAGAGAAAGAGGGGACATTGTCAGGGGAAGGCAGGAGGAGGCTTGAGGACTTTTTTTAAGAAAAAAAAAGTTATGTGAGTGCTGGCCCAATATTCAGAGCCGGCACCCACATAGCTAAGCAGCCTTTTTGAGGATAGTTCTTGGGCTGTCATATATGAAGCTTCTTAGCTATGCGGTTCCGGCTCTGAAAATTGGGCCAGCACTCACATAACCTGGGGTTCCTCCCCAGTGCCACCCCTGACCTGCCTACTTTCTGTTTGGGCACTCAGGGGATATTCAGCAGTACTGTCCAGTTAAGTGCCGCTAAATATCTCCAGTTAGGCGGCGAGAAGCTATTTAAGCGAGCAGGAGAGGCTCCTCACTTTGGCCTCTTTTTAAAGACCCATTTGCTTTTTTCCCACCAGCATTACCAGTTGACACATTTTAGTCATCATCAGACTCCTGAGGTAGGCACGTTTTATGCCGAAACATGGTACCCTGTTAGATAGCCGCCGAGAGGGGGGGCAGGGGGAACAAAATTCCCTGGGCCTGGCGCCGCTGTCCCACCCGCCCTCCGTCGTCGACCGTCTGCCCCCTGCATTGAAATCGCAGTCTCACTTCCGTGAAAGCAGCGCTGCAGGGAGCAGAATGCCTCCCTTTGGCCCTCCTTCCCTCCCTGTGTTCCACCCGCGTCTGACGTAACTTCCGTGACGGCGGGACACATGGAGGGAAGAAGGGCCGAAGGGAGGCATTCTGCTGCCTGCAGTGCTGCTTTCACAGAGGTGAGACTGTGATTTTAATGCAGGGGGCCCGGCCCGGTGGCAGACAGAGGGGGGGAGTGGTGGCAGCGGTGACCTCGGGGGGGGGGGGGGTGGAGGGGGGAGCAGCGGTGACCTCAGGGGGGTGGAGGGGGGAGCGGTGGTGGTGACCTCGGGGGCGGGGCGGCGAAGGCAGCAGGGGTGGGGCCCCTGGGGGCAGCCTTGCACCGGGCCTGGCCCAGTCTCTCGGCGGTCCTACCCTGTCTAGAGCACTGACTTTACATTTATTGTTTAATGTCAATTTTCAAGCACTGATGTTATTTTATTGTGTATTGTTTTACATATGTTGAGATTTATGTAGTGTTTTTATGTTTATTCCATTTTTATATATACACCAGAGGCTTGTCCAGCCTTCCTACGTTCCCACATCCTTTGTGTATTCCTTTTTGAATATTGCCACTCTGAATAATTGTCAGCTTCACCCTTGTGCTGTCAAAGCACTGCTCCGAAATTGTCCAGATAGTACTGAGGTGGTCTGCAGTGGCACTGTCCAGATAGTACCGCTAAATGTTTGTGGCCGATGCCAGCTAAGCCATTATCTGGATAAATGGCTTTGGACATTGACCCAATTGTCTTCTAAAGTGAATAAATATTTGAGGCCCGATATTCGGCCAGCAGCAATAAGCAATTTGAAATGACCAGTTAACCCTGAACATGTGAATTCACTGGCCAGAAGCCGTTTCTGGCTGGTTAAATCGCTTTGGATATCAACCCGTACATTACTGTTACTCGTTTGTTATTTGATTGCTCTAATTTATGACTGTTTTGGAAAGATGTCGGTGGAAGTATTGGTGCAATGCTGCCTCTACAAGAAGATACCACACTTAAAATGATAGTTTGGAAATCACTATAACAGAGCAGCGAACACGCACCACCAGAAGCCCCTTTGATTTTGTGATTGCAAATAGCAGTTAAAAACCATTGGGACACACTGGAAAATTCAGCCCCTATTAATATGTGGATATGGTGGAAAAAGGATTTGTTTGTATTTGAGAATTGTGTTCAATTCTGGTCGCCGCATCTCAAGAAAGATATAGTAGAATTGGAAAAGGTGCAGCGAAGGGCGACTAAAATGATAGCGGGGATGGGACGACTTCCCTATGAAGAAAGACTAAGGAGGCTAGGGCTATACAGCTTGGAGAAGAGACGGCTGAGGGGAGACATGATAGAGGCATATAAAATAATGAGTGCAGTGGAACAGGTGGATGTGAAGCGTCTGTTCACGCTTTCCAAAAATACTAGGACTAGGGGGCATGCGATGAAACTACAGTGTAGTAAATTTAAAACAAATCGGAGAAAATTTTTCTTCACCCAACGTGTAATTAAACTCTGGAATTCGTTGCCGGAGAAAGTGGTGAAGGCGGTTAGCTTAGCAGAGTTTAAAAAGGGGTTGGACGGATTCCTAAAGGACAAGTCCATAAACCGCTACTAAACGGACTTGGAAAAATCCAAAATTCCAGGAATAACATGTATAGAATGTTTGTACGTTTGGGTAGCTTGCCAGGTGCCCTTGGCCTGGATTGGCCGCTGTCGTGGACAGGATGCTGGGCTCGATGGACCCTTGGTCTTTTCTCAGTGTGGCATTACTTATGTACTTATGTCCTCTACTTGGCTCACTTTTATTACATAGAGCAGTGATTTAACCTATTGTGATGTCATAGTGGCTCATTCCACCAATAAGAGCCAACCTCATTCGTGATGTCACAATGGCTTGATTGTATAGAATGCTTGTACGTTTGGGAAGCTCGCCAGGTGCCCTTGGCCTGGATTGGCCGCTGTCGTGGACAGGATGCTGGGCTCGATGGACCCTTGGTCTTTTCCCAGTGTGGCATTACTTATGTACTTATGTCCTCTACTTGGCTCACTTTTATTACATAGAGCAGTGATTTAACCTATTGTGATGTCATAGTGGCTTATTCCACCAATAAGAGCCAACCTCATTAGTGATGTCACAATGGCTTGATTGTATAGAATGTTTGTACGTTTGGGAAGCTTGCCAGGTGCCCTTGGCCTGGATTGGCCGCTGTCGTGGACAGGATGCTGGGCTTGATGGACCCTTGGTCTTTTCCCAGTGTGGCATTACTTATGTACTTGGCTCACTTTTATTACATAGAGCAGTGATTTAACCTATTGTGATGTCATAGTGGCTCATTCCACCAATAAGAGCCAACCTCATTAGTGATGTCACAATGGCTTGATTGTATAGAATGTTTGTACGTTTGGGAAGCTCGCCAGGTGCCCTTGGCCTGGATTGGCCGCTGTCGTGGACAGGATGTTGGGCTCGATGGACCCTTGGTCTTTTCCCAGTATGGCATTACTTATGTACTTATGAAATGTGAAAGTATCATGATTGCATCAAGATTTCGTGATAAGATAGTCAAAACTTCTCCCGAACTTTGGGAGACTTCCAAACAGCTTTTTGGACCCTGTTCTGCATTGCAAGTTTTGAAAAGTACATGCAGATTTTTTTCTCAGAAAAACGGCTTGCACAGATTTTCAAGTGTAAATGTGGGCAGGTACTTGTCCGGAGATAATTTTTGAGAGTGAAATACCTGGGTACTTTCACGTTGAAAACTGGGTTCAAAGTGTGCAGGTTAAAAATATGGGCAGTCGGAAAATGAGCTCCTTATAGTAATAGAAAAACTGGAGAAAAAAAATGTTTTTAAAGCTTTCTATAACTTAACTAGCCATTGAGCCCGTGAAAATGGGCTAGTAAAGGAAAGGGGGGGGGGTTGAAAGGGCCCCCCCCCAGATAGGTCACCGCTGCCGACCCTCCCCCCCGGAGTCGCCGCCGCCACCCCCCCCCCCCCCCGGAGTCCCCTCCGCCACCCCTCCACCCGGGCCGGGTACCTGGCTTCACTATTCAAACCGCCGGAACGCAGCACACAGCTCATCTGAGCTGCCGTCGGCCTTCCTTCTTCTCTGCGTGTGTTCTGCCCTCGTGTGACACAACGTCGGCGAGGGCGGGACAGAGGCAGGTAAGGAAAGCCAACGGCAGCTCAGATGAGCTGTGTGCTGCGTTCCGGCGGCAAGGTTGCCAAGTGGGCGGTTTTCCCACCCAATTGGACGGTTTTCCGCGACCCACTGCGGGAAATTTTTGCCCGCTGCGGGTCGCATTTTTTTGGGCGTTTTTTTGTATTTTTCAGTGGTTTTTGGGCGGTTTTTTGGGCCGCTGGGGGCGGGGCTAGTGATGTTTTGGGCAGGGCCGATGACGGAGGCGGGGCCAATGGCTGAGGAGGCAGGGTTGATGACGGTGGGGGTGGGGTGTGAACTTTTTGGGCGGGTTTCGGGGCCGAGTACCTGGCAACACTCTCCGGCGGTTTGAGTAGTGAAGCCAGGTACCCGGGCCGGATAGAGGGTGGGTGGCGGCGGCGACTCCGGGTGGGTGGGGGGAGCGGTAGCGACGGCGGTTCCCTCACTCCCAGGTGCGCAGGTTCCCTCTCTGTCACACCCCCGTCATCACGTATTGACGCGGGGGCGGGACAGAGAGTGTCTCTACTGCGCATTTGTGAGTGAGTACGCCTCTTGCCATTTATATGTTTGATTCTGATGGTTTTCTTTTTTGTAGGTTCCACTCCCCCCCCCCCCCCCCCCTTTTGTCTTCCTGGTTAGTTCCTTCTGTTTGTTTACTGAGACTAGTCACCCGTAACTCAGCTGTGGGCTGCTCTATGGTCTCTTCCTCTCCATTCTTCTTTTCCCTCCGCCCCCCCCCCCCCCCCCAAGGTAGATCTGGGCTGTTTGTTTCTCTGTCTTCGTGCCACCTCCTCAGAAAGGTAAACACAGAATAAAACAGAAAAACATTTTGATTTATGGATAGAACTTCATTTCTGGTTATTCTTTTCTATGGAAGTAACACTGTATCTCTTGTGTGTTTTCCTGCTTTCTTCACCAGCTCAGTGATGAAACAGTGTAATTACACTGCATTACTGATACCCTATGCTGGTGAATTCTGGTACCCTGAGATGCCAAGAGCAGCCTGTCAAAGAGTGAGATTTACCATTTCAATGAGTGACACTGAAGGGCAATGAGTGTGCCAGGGCTATAAATCAGATCTGAGTGGACTCCAATGCCTGTGACTCACCTCTTCTCAGCACCCTCATGACTCACTGTTTCAGTGTCACCCTTTCTCAGAAACCTCACTCTCACTCTTTCCCATGCCTTGTCTCAGTGCCTCAGTCCCTCACCTCTCACTTCTGCCCTCAAAACCTCAGTCTCTCACCTCTTCCTCTGTCTCACTCTCTATTCTCATCTCCTCCTGCCCCTTCCCCGGTGCCAGTGTTTAGCCTCTCTCACTTTCCCCCTACCCTTTAATGCTGGCATTTTTCTTGCTATCTCATTACCTTGCCTTGTGTCCTCGCTTTCCCTCATCCCCCAGCATCCCAGATCCCAGCCAAAGGAAAGCAGAGCTGGTGGAGAGCCCGGTGCTTGCAACCTGACCCCTTTTTCACTGCTGCTATTTGTACTCTCTCTCGGGCTGTGTGTTTCTTAAACTACTGATCAAATATGAACTGCCTGGCCTGGAAGAGAGTGACACTGGGAGCCAGGGTGCAAAGTACTGGAAAACCACAACGGTAAGGGATGACTCCGGTGGTGCTATGGAGGAGAATCCAATGTGTAAGGATCAGTGCATTTTTCTCTAGTGAAAATGGTGTCGGTACACCTTCAGGGGTGGGGTGATCATTGACAGACCCACCCCACAATAGCCAGGCCTCCTGCAACCTGTCACAGAATCTATGACAAGGCAGAATTGGTGTGTAGAGCCTGAGCTCTTTCATTAAAACTTGGGGTCCTTGGGTCAATTTTAGCAGACAGTGGAAAAGGTGCCGGTACTCAGTAACCCCAAGTACCCCCTCAAAAAAAGCCCTGGTAAGCATGAATCAGCTTGAGGGATTTTATAGCAGCACCACTGCTTTTGCCCCTCTCTCCATGTACCACTTACCCACCATGGGCCGAGGATCAGAGGCAGACAGAGAACTTTCTGTCCTTCCTTCCGCAGGTCCTCACTATATTCAAAGATCCTTTCCTCACCAATGATTAGAATTTGAATTGAGCTTCTATTCGAGACAAATTGGTCTGTGACTCATTGCTCTATAAAGATTCTACATAGAAACATGGAGTGGCAATTAAGAAAGGATGTCCAACTCAGAATATGAACATCTAATTCAGAATATCACAAATGGACGTCCATCTCATCTGTATTTTACAACAGGATACATCCATTTTACAAACTGAAACGTCCACTTTATGAACGAGATAAAACGAGGGATGTGGATGTCTGAATGGCAGCACAGGGACATCCATCATAAAATGGCCACCACGCAGATGTCCATGAAGAGCAGAGGGGAAGCCTAATGGTTAGAGAAATGGGCTGAAACTCAGGAGACTCAGGTTCAAATCCCAGCTCAGCTGGTCGTGATTTTTTTTTTTAATTGCGAGCCCTCCAGGAACAGAAAACTACCTACTGTACCCGAACGTACACCACTGGTGGCTTATATATTCAGGTACAGTTGGGTATTTTTTTTCTGTTTCTTGAGGTCTTACAATTTAAAACAAAACAAGGAACTAAAGTGGAATTTGAACTTGGATCCCTTGGTTTTCAGCCCTCTGCACCAACCATTAGGTTGTCCAGGGCCATGCCTAGGGTCTCTGGCGCCCCCCTGCAGACCATCAGTTGCCACACGCGTGCGCACCCCCCCCCCCCCGCACTTTAAATTTACCTCTCTCCGCCTCCGGCTCCAACGTCAGTGAAAGTGCTGCTCTTTTAATGTCTCTCCACCAGCCTCTCCCTCTGTGTCCCGCCTTCTTCTGACATCATTTCCTTGAGGGCGGGACACAGAGGGAACGAACGAGCGAAGGGAAGGCTGGTGGAGAGACGTCAGACAGGCAGCACTTTCACTGACGCTGCGCAGACGTCAGAGGCAGAGCGAGGTAAATTTAAAGCGCTGGGGAATCGAGGATGGAACGGAGGAGTAAGGGTTTTTTTTTAATACAACTTGACGGCGCGTCACCCTTGAAGGCAGGCGCCCCCTGCGGCGCTTACCACGCTTACTGTGTTGGCACGGCCCTGAGGCTGTCATAGAGTCTGGTATCCTCTACTGGTTTCACATTCAGGGGAGAGAGAGGGTGACAGTAACCACTGGGGAATACAAGAGGTATCATGCCTTAATCCCTCCAGTGGACAGCTGCTCAATCGGAGCACTTTTCTTTAACATTGGACGTGACAAGTACCAGGTCTAGATATGGATATCCATCTTTTTAGACTTAGACATCACTTCCCTTTCTGTGATTGGAGTTTGACCTCAATATTTTGGGCCCTCCACCAGTGGCGATCCTAGGTCGGCTGCCACAGGGTGCAGCACGACCCCCCCCCCCCCAGCACAATGACAGCCCCCTCCCCGGCGCATCAAGCTCCCCCCCCGGGTGCATTCTTGGCTGCTGGAGGGTGCAGAGAGCAGCCGCGCGCCTGTCGGCTCCACTGGCTCCCTGCTCCCTCTGCCCCGGAACAGAAGTAACCTGTTCTGGAGCAGAGGAAGCAAGGAACCAGCGGAGCCAACAGGCGGGCGGCTGCTCTCTGCACCTTCCAGCAGCGTGCACCCGGGCCGGACTACCCCCACCGCCCCGCCCTTGCTACGCCACTGCCCTCCATAATCCTGCTCAAAACACAACCAAACCACATCTCCTTGTCGACATACTGCGTTGTTAGACGTCCATATCCTGCCTTTGTAAAATTGGGAATTGGAAATCCATGCAACATGGAGGTCTAAAAACCAGTTTCCAACCGTCCAAAGCAAGATTAGAGCTTCTAAAGTAACCCCCATTGTCACATGGTAGATGACAGCAGCTAAAGGTCCGCATGGTCCATCCAGTCTGCCCAACAAGATATATTGCAACATACCATATGCTCGAGATTAACATGTGGTATGTTATAATAACACTAGTAAATAAGGCCCGTTTCAGAGACAAATGAAACAGGCGCTAGCAAGGTTTTCCTGGGAGTGTGTGTGAGAGTGACTGTGTGAGTGAGAGAGAGTGAATGTGCGAGTGTGTGTGACAGAGAGTGTGTGCGAGTGTGTACGTGAGACAGTGACTGTGAGAGAGTGTGTTGCACACAGATACACTGTGCGTGAGAGAGAGTGTGCGAGAGTATGTGTGCAATACACAGACTCTCTGTGAGTCCAAGAGGGTGTATTTGAGCGAGTGTGTGAGACCGAGAATGTGTGTGAGACCGACTGTGTGACACACAGAGTGAATGTGATTCAGTTTGAGACATAGTGTGAGAGACTGTGTAAGAGAGAGAAAGACACTGACTGTGAGAGAGTGTGTGTGAGTGTGTGTGTGACAGAGATACCTTCCCCCCTCCCTCTGTGGTCTCTGGACCCCCTCCCCCTCTGAGGTCTGAGGACCCCCCTCCCCCTTCCTCCCCCTCTTGTGGTTTCAGGTCTCCATGCCTCTCCCCCCCCCCCTGCGTGGTTTGCAGCACCATGCGAGTGTGTGTGACAAAGGGAGAGTGTGTCTGTGAGACAGATAATATATGTGTGAGGCAGAGAGTGTGTGCGATTCTGCTGTCTCCCCCTGCCCCCCTGCAGCCACCCAGCGTTTCTGCTCTCTCTCCTGCCCCCCCCCAGTCAACCAGCGAATCTGTTCTCTTCCCTGCCCCCATACAGCCACCTATCGGTTTTCCTCATCTCTCTTCTCTCTATTTAAAACGCACCTCCAGCGTTCTTTTGAAGCCTCCGAAAGTTCCAACGTTTGTGTAGTGGTGTAGATCGATGTCTGCCCCGGCCTCGCATCAAACGAGATGACGTTGAGGGCGTAGCGATGCGATTGGTTGAGTGCCATTGCTCCGCCCTCGACGTCATCACGTTTGATGTGAGGGCGGGGCAAACACTCATGGGCGAATTTTGATCTATACCACCATGGATTTAGAACGTTGGGACTTGTGGAGGCTTCATTAGAACATTGGAGGTGCGTTTTATATAGAGAGATAGTAACCTAGTAAGTGACGGCAGATAAAGACATGAACGGTCCATCCATTCTGCCCAACAGTCACATTCATTAACAGTTCAAGATTAAATCAACAATGAACCTGATATTATATACTTGATCACGGTCTTTCTGGGACATAGACCGTAGAAGTCCGCCCTGCTCTGCCCTTATGTTCCAACTACTGCAGTTGCCGTCAAAGCCCATTCCAGCCTATCCAAATCCGTCTTGTAATTTGCGGGACACAGACTATGAACGTCTGCCCAGCACTGTCCTCGCGTTCCAAAATACTGGAGTGTCCATCAAAGCTCTCTCCACGTTGAGTGAAGAAATATTTTCTCTGGTTTGTTTTAAATGTACTACTTAGTAGCTTTATTACGTGTTCCTAGTCCTAGTATTTTCCTCCTCTTTTTCTCTCACTCAATCAACAAGCCTCCTAATTCTAGAAAGTTGTGCACCCAAATTCCTGTCTAGTGTGCAGACTAGCATGTGCAATTTATAGAATAAGGTCAGCTATCAGCATAACTTTTTTTTTTATTTGTACCCCGCGCTTTCCCACTCATGGCAGGCTGAATGCGGCTTACATGGGGCAATGGAGGGTTAAGTGACTTGCCCAGAGTCACAAGGAGCTGCCTGTGCCTGAAGTGGGAATTGAACCCAGTTCCTCAGGACCAAAGTCCACCACTCTAACCACTAGGCCATAACAATTGATTATTGGCTATAATTGGTGTCAATTGATGCTAATGGAGTGGAGGAGTGGCCTAGTGGTTAGAGTGGTGGACTTTGGTCCTGAGGAACTGAGTTTGATTCCCACTTCAGGCACAGGCAGCTCCTTGTGACTCTGGGCAAGTCACTTAACCCTCCATTGCCCCATGTAAGCCGCATTCAGCCTGCCATGAGTGGGAAAGTGCGGGGTACAAATGTAACAAAAATAAAATAGATACTATTGGAGATTCTACATGGAATGTTGCTACTATTGGAGATTCTACATGGAATGTTGCTATTCCACTAGCAACATTCCATGTAGAAGGCTGCACAGGCTTCTGTTTCTCTGAGTCTGACGTCTTGCACGTACGTGCAGGACGTCAGACTCACAGAAGCAGAAGCCTGCGCGGCCACATTGGTGATCTGCAAGGGCCGACTTCTACATGGAATGTTGCTAGTGGAATAGCAACATTCCATGTAGAATCTCAAATAGTAGCAAAAGTGGAGGAGTGGCCTAGTGGTTAGGGTGGTGGACTTTGGTCCTGAGGAACTGAGTTTGATTCCCACTTCAGGCACAAGCAGCTCCTTGTGACTCTGGGCAAGTCACTTAACCCTCCATTGCCCCATGTAAGCCGCATTGAACCTGCCATGAGTGGGAAAGCACGGGGTACAAATGTAAGAAAAAATTAAAAAGTAATTGAAATAATTAGCTGTTACGCTGTAACTGCCCTTGGCCAGTATTCTATAAGTTGTGTGCTCAAATTCCAGAGCTTGCAATTCCAAGGGGGTGTGCTCCTGAGAGGGGCGTGTCAGGCATGCCTGCTGTTTTTCTGTGTTCAAGAGCTGCTTCTTGTAAGTGCTGTTTGGCTTTCTATTTCAATCATGCCTACTACAATAATTATGTAAATAAATGCTCATTTTAGTGGTTATTTTTTTCATTATTTATTCTATTAGGTTGTCTTGGATGCAGATTTACTAATTAAAGGGGAAATACTCTTTTGCCCTTTATTAGGTACTAGCCGTTAAGCCCGTAAAAACGGGCGAGATTTCCAGCTACCCTCCTCGCTGCCGCTCCCTCCCTCCTCCGTGCCGGGCCCCCTGCACTGACCTGACTGCGCCTCTTATCTCCGTGTGAAAGCGCTGCAGGCAGCAGCAGCGCTTCCACACGGAGGTGAGAGGCGCTGTCAGGTCAGTGCAGGGGGCCCGATGCGGAGGAGGGCGGGAGCGGCGGCGGGGATGGGGGGGAGGGTGGAGGTTGGAGCTCGCGATGTTCGTTTCCAGGCGGCAGCGTCCGACAGTGACTCCGACTCCGTTTCCCTCTCTGTTCTGCCCTCTGACGTCATGACATCTTGACGCGAGGGCGGGACAGAGAGGGAAGTCTCTACTGCGCATTTGCAGGTGAGTCAGTCACTTGCCGTTTATATGTTTGATGTTTCCATTCTGTGTATTTGTTATATGTGATTTGTGACTATAAGGTATTTATATGTTTATAAATGGATGAGAGATATAATGGAAAAAAAACCTTTATTTTTAGCACTTCGTTCCTGCATGTTATGTTGTTTCTCCGCTCGGATCGCATCTTTTTAAAGACTGTTATCCTGATGCCCAATATTCATTAGTGATTCTGTGTACAGACCCCTGATGTAGTCTTTACGCCGAAACGCTTTGCTGTGTCGGGTCTTGAGGAATAAAGGTTTTGCTCATTACATCTCTTGTCCTTCTGCTATTTTTGTGGAAGAGCCCTGCTGTTTACACTACTCCTTCTGCTGGTTTCCCCTGACATAGTGATACACGGTCCTCTGCTTTTGCGGTGTCCTGTATAATCTTTACTGATCGCAATAAATGTTAGAATTGTTTGTATATAAGTGTATTGGTGATATGGTTGTTAACCACACCGGGGGTCACTTTAGTCTACCATTATTGGATTTTTTAATGCACTGTGACCTAGCATTATAAAAGGTGTTCCTTTGGTATGGTATATTATTCAGAATTTTTATTGCTTTTACATCATTATTAAAGATTTTGATTGTTATTGTTTTTAATGTTTTTTAATTGATATTTTTAATGTATTTATATGTTGATTTTAATTATATTCTCTGTATGACTCATTGAACTAGAGTGAGTACTTGCATCTAAGGTTCGGTGCATAAATGCTAGAATTTTATAATGGCAGGTCCGTGCAAAACTGCCGTTATAGATTCACGCTTAACACGCATCATCTCGGGCACCTAACTTTAGACCATCTATACTGAACTACCCACGGTGCATAAGTCACAATTTCACCCCAACTCTGCTTCCAGGACTATCTCCACATGCTTTTATGTATTTATAGCTGGTATAATTTTACGAGCACCTTGATTTGCATGAAAAACAGTGTATAATATTCCCCCTTAGTGAAAAGGTCCTCCTTATAGCATTACAACGTCTTTTTACAGGTTTAAGGTACCTGTATGATTAGGGCTATAACTACAGATAGGGCAGGGGTTCTCATCTCAGTCCTCGGGACACACCTAGCCAATCAGGCTTTCAGGATACCCACAATGAATATGCATGAGATAGATTTGCATATGATGGAAGTAGGGCATGCAGATCTATCTCATGCATATCACAGTGGTCATGTGCAACCTGGCTTCGCTGAAAAAGGGGCTTCTCTCAGCTGATGTAAAAAGCCTGGGTGATGCAAGGACCAGTGATGTATGTATAGTTTATTATTGCTTCTTTTCCTGGTCTAGAAACTCCTAGGTTTGCTTGGATGTAGTGACCAGTGATATAAAGATTGTTTCTTTTTAATTATAGATAGGTATTGTTTCTTTTCAGTTATCAAGCTTAATCATTGTGTATCTTTGACAATAATGAACCTCTAATAAAAGTCTCATTTACCTAATACGAATCCAAAAGAATCCACATGAGTAGTCTGTGCTGTGTCAGTGAGATAGGCTATAAAACCAGGTCAAAACAGACTTCCAGACAGTATATAAGAAAATAGACTAGAAAAGATCCATAAGGAACAAATAGATCAACTGTTTAAGGACCTCAGTAAAGATACCCCAAATATGGGACTTCAGGAAACCCAGGACGAGCTCATCCTGGATTTTATAAAGCTGGGATACGAACATCTAAACCTGAAAATCTGACTGGCTAGGTGTGTCCCGAGGACTGGTTTGAGAGCCCCTGGGCTAGGGTAATATGCATTGATCTGTCCATAATCGTTTGGTAGCTATCCGCATCCCACCAGCTCAACACATTTCTCTCACAGAGTGGTAGTAGTATAAAAGTTGAAGAAAAACATTGACTTAACAGCTCCTCTTTTTCTCTCACTCAGAATGGAATCGACAGGAGAGTAATCCCTTGTTGAGAGGGTTGTTGTTGTTTTTTTTTTTTTTTAGATAAAAGAGTATGAACATTTGCTTCCCTTGTTTTCCTAAACAAGTCTTTGAAAAACATCAATTCATCTCTCAGGCTTTAGGAAGTTTACTGATCCTATCGGATTAATAGCACATGGCTTCATTGAATGGAAAGCACTGGTGCTTTGATTGTTCTCAGAGCATGGCAAAAACACCAGCCACTCTGCAAGTCCTTAGCGTATAACATAGAGGAAATAGCCAGATAGTTCAGCATTTATAGGTACAGTGGCTTTAAGTTATTTGAAGGGGGAAAAATTCCCCCCTGTGCGATGACAAAGTGAGCTGCGATTTTAGCACCTCATGTCAGATGTTCAGTAGTTTAAATACCTCAATATCCCACAAAAGTGTCTATTGCATGAGCCTCTTGTGGTTTCAGAATCAGAATTTAGCCTTTTCTGTGTTCCCTATTGCTTAGTGATGGAACCAAATTGAAATAAGACCTTCACCTGGTATGGGCTGGGAGGGGAGGGGAGGGGAGGAAGGTGCTCTATTTGGTTTTTCTGTCATCTCAGCAGTCAACAGAGCTGTGAAAACTGAATATCTGTAATACCCGAATATGTACTATTTGCCAGCCGAAAACAAAAAGGAGGAAAAGAATCCAAATCCTCACGGACATGTGGAAACCAAACAAGGAAGTGAGGCGGATACAAAAAGGATTTGCAATATCCAAAGACCTTTATGATGTACATAGTAGCAACACCTTGAAGACCCAACATGGCCGTGTTTCGGTATGCGAGCCTACCTCAGTGGTCATCAAAACTTGTGAGCATAAAATAATAGAGATACAAATTACATGTACTGAATGAAGTTGAAATTGCAGTGCTCATGTGTAGCCAGGCCCTTCCATAGGAGCCAGCGCTATGAGTTCTGTGGGCGTTTGAGCACCCCTAATGTTGAGCCAATGCCTTGACTGTGTCTAGGGAAGAGTAATTTCTATTGGGTTTAGCACCCCCAATCATTTTGAAAAGTTGGCTCCTATGGGCACTTCTACTTCGCTGTGCGTAAACTACCCGGAAAAAGCGGTGATGTAATCCATGGTAGCCTTCAGACTTCCAGGAAAATAGACTAGAAAAGATCCATAAGGAACAAATAGAGCAACTGTTTGTTTGTTTTTTAATTAATTAATTAATTAATTTATCGACATTTAGAATTTATAACAAGAATACCTTGTCATAGAAATACAGCAAAATTCTTAACATAAGAAAAACGTATTTTTCATCAATCTTAGTTAAGGAAAAAGAATAAGAAATACCATTTCTTTCATTAAAAATACAAAGAAAAACAAGTCACAAGGTACAAGTTATTATGCTTCCTTAGACTCCAAATACCGGGGGGGGGGGGGGGGGGGGGGTACGCGTTATGAATAGAGAAGTTTTTGCAACAACAACATTTACTAAACAATGCGGCGTTTCCTCGAAATAATCCTATTGTTGTTAACTCATAGTTGCTTCAAGTCTAGGAAGGAGTTTAGCTGTTCTGGTGAATAAAATATATATTTTGTTTCACCCGGTCTTATTACACACTTGCACGGATAAGCTAAGAGGAAAGAACCCCCCCCCCCCCCCCCAACTCCACAGTTCTCTTCCTCATAGCAAGAGATGCTTTCCTTTTTTGCTGAGTCTGTTTCGTAACATCAGGATAAATCCAAACTTTCTCACCTCCGAAGAGGGTTTTGATATTCTTAAAGTACAATCTCATGATCGCATTTAGATCCTGCTCAAATACAAGTGAGGCAATGAGTGTCGCTCTTTCAGTTTTCTCGTCTAGAGATTGTTCCAATAGTTCTGAGATATTACTCAGGTCTAAATTTGATTTTTCAGATATTTTTTCTCTCCTTCTTCCTTTTTTGCACTCGGAATATAATACAATTTGTTTATAGGCGGACTTGCTTCTAGAGGAAATTTCAAATTTTCATTCAAATATCTTTTGAAAAGTTCCATTGGAGTGCAGCCGGGAAGTTTAGGAAAGTTTAAACAACGTAGATTCAGACGTCGGTTAAAATTTTCTAGTTGTTCTATCTTTCGACGTATATCTGTGTTATCCTTTACTACATTGTCTCTAAATGTTTGAAGTGATTCAACTTCCTGTTGTATCTTTGTAACTTTAGTTACCAACTCCTTTTTTACTGAATCAACTGTTACGTTCAGATCTTCAAATTTAGAGTTAAAAGTTGCTACCTCACCTGATGTTTTTTGCAATGTCGTGTCCATTTTATTCAGCATTAGCCAAATCTTTTCTAGGCTTATTTCCATTTTCTCACGAGGATCAACCTCGGAGCACAGCGTTTTCTGCGGAGTTAGTCCCTCACTTGGTGATCCTCTCGTCGCACTTCCGGCGATTCGATAGATCGCCCCCAACTCCGCAGTCGACGCCGGATATGGAGGCAGCATTGTTGATGGTGGAGAGAGGGAGACTTCCTCTCCCAGCGTTGACTCCCCTTCTCCAGTCGTCAGTGCTATGGGATCCGTTTCCCTCATTTTCGTCGAGAAAGTGGTGAGGAAGCGTTTGATGTTCGGCTGGGTCGGGGTGGAGGTTGAGGAGGGCGGGGGCACCATTCTCACCGCCACTTTGCGTTTAGCATGCGGCATTTTGAGTAGGAAAAGTCGCTTGCCCTCTCCAGCTTCTCATGAGCGCTTCACTCAGCGTCCGATTTCACCGCCATCTTGACACGCCCCTCCCAAGATCACAAGGAGCAGCAGTGGGATTTGAACCAGCCACTTCTGGATGTCGACTGATGCTCTAACCACTAGGCTATTTCTCCACTCGTAATGCCAGGGAATGCAGGTGCAATGGACCGCTTGAAAAATAGCTGCTGGTGCCGCCCGAAGTCCATTTGGGGGAGCGATTGCTCCCCTGATGTCCCACCGAGCTGTGCCTCTGCCTGACATGGATATTTAAATGATATTTCAGCGATCAGTCTAAAATGACAGTCTATATTACTGCAGCGGCTTATAAGGCATGGTGACCAGTATCACGACAGTATCAGCCAAGTGTGATGATAGTATCAGCCGAGATCCCTTGAGAAAGTATTCGCGAAACGGGTGCTTGTCGGGGTCCCGTGGGCTGATGTAGATCTGGACATGCGTTGTAGGAAATTCAGATAAGTCTGATTTATTACCTGCTATTTATTACTCCCTACTTTTTGAGACACTATATATGGAAAAGTGAAAGTCCCTGTGTTCACTGAGTGATCGTATACAGTGGAGTCACTGCATCACAGCGATCTTTAAGATTTAAACACGCAACAAGTCAAAAGCAATGTGAAAGAGGTGGGCTTTCAGTCTAGATTTAAAGGTGGCCAAGAATGGGGCAAGACGTAGGGGCTCAGGAAGTTTATTCCAGGCGTAGGGTGCAGCGAGACAGAAGGCGCAAAGTCTGGAGTTGGCAGCAGTGGAGAAGGGAACAGATAAGAAGGATTTATCCATGGAGCGGAGTGCACGGGAAGGGGTGTAGGGAAGGACGAGTGTGGAGAGATACTGGGGAGCAGCAGAGTGAGTACATTTATAAGTTAGTAGAAGAAGTTTGAACAGGATGCGAAAATGGATAGGGAGCCAGTGAAGGGTCTTGAGGAGAGGGGTAGTATGAGTAAAGCGACCCTGGCGGAAGACGAGACGGGCAGCAGAGTTTTGAACCGACTGGAGAGGGGAGAGGTGACTAAGTAGGAGGCAGGCAAGAAGCAGATTGCAGTAGTCTAAACGAGAGGTGACAAAGGTGTGGATGAGGGTTTTGGTAGAGTGCTCGGAAAGAAAGGGGCAGATTTTACGGATGTTGTAAAGAAAGAAACGACAGGTCTTGGCAATCTGCTGGATATGAGCAGAGAAGGAGAGAGAAGAGTCAAGATGTAATTACAGAGAAGGAGAGATGTAAGAGTCAAAGTTATACTTATTGAAAGTCTATATTACTAAGCGGATGAAACTGTGAGAGGAGGACACCTGTGTCAGGTGTGGTTTAGTTTATTGTTTTTGGGATCTTCATATACCTTAGCTGGCAATCAGAACAAAATGTAAATTAAACCAGAGGCGGGAATTGCAGTATATCATAGGACAGCTGAACAAACATGCCAAAAGAGGGAAAAAGGTGAAAAGTACAAGTCAGAGGCTTTGTGAATGCCGTGCTGGGTGGGTGGAGGGAGGGAGGGGGGGAGACAAAGGGAACAAAGTGGTCAGGTGTGTGAAATGGGACAAGGGGGCTTAATAGGCCTGGTGGTTGGGAGGTGGGGATAGTACTGGGCAGACTTATACGGTCTGTGTCAGAGCCGGTGGTGGGTGGTTGGGAGGTGGGGATAGTGCTGGGCAGACTTATACGGTCTGTGCCCTGAAAAAGACAGGTATAAATCAAGGTAAGGTATAAACAAAAAATGACACGTGAGTTTATCTTATTGGGCAGACTGGGTGGACCGTGCAGGTCTTTTTCTGCCGTCATCTACTATGTTACTATGTTAGATTCAGTGAATGGTGTTCAAAATGATGCACCGGGAAAAATCCACACTGAGCACTATTCAATAAATGGGAGTGGAGGAGTGGCCTAGTGGCTAGTGCAGTGGACTTTGATCCTGGGGAACTGAGTTCGATTCCCACTGCAGCTCCTTGTGACTCTCAGCAAGCCACTCAACCCTCCATTGCCTCAGGTACAAACTTAGATTGTGAGCCCTCCTGGGACAGAGAAATATCCAGTGTACCTGAATGTAACTCACCTTGAGTTACTACTGAAAAGGTGTGAGCAAAATCTAAATAAATATTCTTTGGGTTCTACATGGAATGTTGCTACTCTTTGAGATTCTGCATGGAATCTTGGGAGTGGAGGAGTGGCCTAGTGGTTAGAGCACCAGTCTTGCAATCCAGAGGTGGCCACTTCAAATCCCACTGCTGCTCCTTGTGATCTTGGACAAGTCACTTAACCCTCCATTGCCTCAGGTACAAACTTAGATTGTGAGCCCTCCTGGGACAGAGAAATATCCAGTGTACCTGAATGTAACTCACCTTGAGCTACTACTGAAAAAGGTGTGAGCAAAATCCAAACAAATAATAATACAATAGTGGTTAGCACAGATTCCCATGGTCATGAGGACTTACACCCATGCTGAGGTATTCTATGACACTGCACTGAAATTTTGGGGACGCCTCTGAGCAGCCCATGTATCTCCCATGGCCACACCCCCTTTGGGGCTCTACAAGAGACACTTTGGGTACAAAAGTATGTAGGCAGAACTGCAAGTAAATCCAAATTATTGACAATTAACTTCAATCAATTAATTGGTAACAGCTAATTAGCTAATCAGTTTGTGCGCGGATCTCGGATCTGCACCCAAATTTTGGAGACTTATATAGAATTCAGAGGAATATGCAGAACAGGTTGGATTGTTATACTTTATAGGGTTCGATATTCAGACCATGGCTACCTCCTACTGTCAGTGGCAAATGTGGAAATTCATCGGTTGACCAGCTAAGTTATAGCAGCCAAAGATAGACCTGCTATTTATTCTGATCTATCTGGCCACTAAACTTTACTGGCCAGCCATTGGCACTAATCGGCTATGTCGCAAAACATAGCCATGACCGGGCTAGCCACTAAGGGAGAGATTCTATATATGGCGCCTAAAAAATCAGTGTGGAAATCAATGTCGACTAACCAGCTCATTTTCGAAAGAGAAGGGCGCCCATCTTTCGAGACAAATCGGGAGATGGGCGTCCTTCTCACAAGGTCGGCCAAATCGGCATAATTGAAAGCCGACTTGGCTATTCTTCAACTGCTTTCCGTTGCGGGGACGACCAAAGGTCATGGGGGCGTGTCGGCAGTGTACCGACGGTGGGACAGAGGCGTGGTTAACAGATGGGAATCCTCGGACAATAATGGAAAAAAGAAGGGCGTCCATGATGAGCATTTCACCGACTTCACTTGGTCCAATTTTCTTTCACCTCCAAGCCTCGAAAAGGTGCCCAAACCGACCAGATGACCACCGGAGGGAATCGGGGATGACCTCCCCTTACTCCCCCAGTGGTCATCAACCCCCTCCCACCCAAAAAAACATTTTTTTCCAGCCTCTATGTCAACCTCAAATCTCATACCCAGCTCCATGACAGCAGTATGTAGGTCCCTGGAGCAGTTTTTAGTGGGTACTGCAGTGCACTTCAGGCAGGTGGACCCAGGCCCATCCCCCCCTACCTGTTAAACTTGTGGTGGTAAATGGGAGCCCTCCAAAACCCACCTGAAACCCACTGTACCCACATGTAGGTGCCTCTCTTTACCCTTTAAGAGCTATGGTACTGTTGTACAGTTGTGGGTAGTGGGTTTTGGGGGGGGGGGTTGGGGGGCTCAGCACCCAAGGTAAGGAAGCTATGCACCTGGGAGCAAATTCTGAAGTCCACTGCAGTGCCCCCTAGGGTGCCCGGTTGGTGTCCTGTCAAGTGAGGGGGGAATCAGTGCGAAAACCAAGGTCGCCCATCTCTAAGGCCGGCAATCTCAACATTTAGGTCGACCATCTCTAAGGTTGAGCTTAATGTTGAGATTTGGGCGTCCCCGACCGTATTATCGAAATGAAAGATGGACGCCCATCTTGTTTCAAAAATACGGGTGTCCCTTCGCCGGGCCATCCTTACAGATGGACGCCCTTAGAGAAGGGCGTCCCCGTTCGATTATGCTCCTCTAGTGTATTCTATAAGCAGTGCCTAGAATTAGGCACGGTATATAGAATACACTTAGTTGATATCTCAGTGTCTAAAGCTACGCACCTCCATTTACACCAACGAAAATGTGGCATAAATCCCAGGGTGTAGATTTAGGCGCACTGGGCCATATTCTATAACTAAGCATGTAAATTTCAGAATGCCCACAAAACACCCATTTCCCCACCCCCTTTTGCCTGCCCACATTACAACTTAGGCACACTGCATTACAGAATGAGCTAATTAGCGAGTTGTGCATGTAAATTTGAATTATTGCCAATTAGTTCTCATTATTGCTTGTTAAGAGCTGTAATCTAGCCTGTTAAGCCAATTAAGTTACGCGTTTTGTTACAAAATACAATTGGATTTCGGCATGGATCTCTAGGCGCGCTATATAGAATCCAACAAAATTAAAAGTCTCCGTCAGGATTTATAGGCAGCCCCACCCAGTCTCCAATCAACTAAGCACACAAACTTGCCCCCTCGACAGAGCCATTCCTGGACCGTTAAATAGTTTTAAATATCGGCCGGATGAATTTTTTGTAGTGTATAGAGTGCCTAAGTTCATCCAGATCAATCAATACAAATATTTATAAAAAAATAACTAGAGTTATGAGAAAAAGTGTATATTTTGTTCTGCAAACAATTATTCAATAACTCACCTCTTATGCCAAATCATTTGTGTGATGTGTAACAAGTTCTCATGAATTTTCAGATGTCTGATGATGGAATGTTACTGAAAACACAATGAGTTCAGGCTAATATCCTTCTACAGATTTGCAAAAAGTGTTGGTTTTGTGAAGTGTGTATTTCCTAGTAAAAAAGGTGCCGGTACTCAAATGGGGTAATCACTGAGGGACCCATCCCACAATAGCCAAGCCCCCTGCAACCAGTCACAGAATGTATGACAAGGCAGAATTGGTGTGTAGAGCCTGAGCTCTATCATTAAAACTTGGGGTCCATGGGTCAATTTTAGCAGACAATGGAAAAGGTGCCGATACTCAGTACCCCCAAGTACCCCCTCAAAAAAAGCCCTGGTTTTGTGAAGTCTGCCATTTTGTAAAGCTTTTGCTTTGGTTCGACGAGTGTGGTTCGTTTCTCTTCCAGAATGTTTGGCTTTGGAAAGAAACAGTTCTGTCCATGAAAAAAAAAAATGTCTCAGCTCTCTTTATGTGTCCATGTTTAAGCGTTGGACATTAAAACTGGAAAGCAGAGAGCTGCAGGGTGGTTCTCTTTGACTTGTCGGCCACAAACTTACCCAGTATTGGTTAATTTGCAGTGGTTAATCACTAGCTTGTACTGACAGGAGACACTCCAGACAGGCCCACAATTCTGCCCTCTTGCTACAACCAAAATAGCTATTCTAGGAAGAGCCAGGGAGTCCCCAATTAACCACATAAATGCTTTCAGAATGAATACATTTTTTTTCTCAGCTGTTTCTTTGCTAGGATCACATGTAAGGTCTGAATAGTGAATGGAGGATGTTCCCTTCTTGGCCTTTTCACTTGGACTGAGACCCTGTATAGCACGTGGGAGGAAGGAGAGGGGGGCTTATGCCCTGTTACTTGATGCCAACTGAGAACACAAAACTGTTTGGACCTTGGCCAGACTGGGAGGGACAAAAGAAGGTTTAAATTAAGGCTGCTGCTTTTTGCAGCTGTGTAATTCAACTGAAGTGCATCCCTTGCACGTCCTAAAATCTGCCACAGACATTTGTTTTCAAGCATTGCTTCCCACTGCTTGTACCTAATTCCACCCATCCTGTTTTCCTGGAGGATTCTGCTGTCTTGTGTCTGAACTGCCTTTTCCTGAAGGGGGCGCCCTTTTGGACTTTTCCACTCATGGTTTATCGTCCACTGCATTTGGTTGGATTTGCAGGTTTCTTCTTTGTCTTCTCTGTTTTTCGGGAGACTGTTACACTCCATAGGTCTGTGAGGATGCTCCCCCCAAATAAATATGCCGTATGCTCATCTTTCTATTCGATTCAAAGTATAGAAGTGCTGTCATTTTTAACTGACTTAGGTATTTAATAAAAACACTATATTGTATGTATGTACAGGGGTAGGGTTGGGGGTGGGAAGGGCCCACCCAGGTTAACTGTGGGCCCACCCAAAATGACAGGTCTGCCTACACCCCTGACATACACGACTAAAACTCTAAAATATACATCTGGCAAGAAGGCCTGGTCTGGGCATGTTTTAGGTGGGTCTAAAAAAATAAAAGTGCATTCCCCATTTCAGAAGGGGAATGCCCATCTATGTCCAACTAGATCGATTTGGGGATTTAGCAGAAAAAAAGAGGCAGGATGAGAGGGGAAAGCGAAACCCAGAAGGAAAGGGAAGGGCAGGGAAATGTTGCACTTTGAACTTAAAGATAACTCAAACAAGCATGGGCCCAATATTTAAAGCAATTTCAGCAGTCAGGAGGGGGCTACTGCCTGCTTAAGTTCTGCTCAGTGGGCCGGCTGTCCAGATTCAGTGGTTCTAAATGTCGCCGTTAACTGGTCATTGTAAAAGTGAGCAGGAGAAAGGGGTTCTGGAGGCTGGGTGTAATGTTCAGAGCTGGAGTCTGTGGGGGTCTTTTACTTAGGCACGCTGGCGTTTTTAGCATGCGTTAAAAATAGGCGCATGTTAAATGCTAAAGATGACCATAGGATTACATTGGCTTCGTTAGGGTTTAGCGCGCGCCTATTTTAAAAACACGCTAAAAACGGCAGTGCGCCTAAGTAAAAGACCCCCTGTATAACTAAGCAAATAGGAATGTATAAATAATGGGCCCGATTTGCAGCCAGCAGGAGGCAGCCCACTTG
The DNA here is from genome assembly GCF_901765095.1 of Microcaecilia unicolor. Lineage (NCBI taxonomy): Eukaryota > Metazoa > Chordata > Amphibia > Gymnophiona > Siphonopidae > Microcaecilia > Microcaecilia unicolor. Next base: position 205,225,490 of record NC_044040.1, on the reverse strand, counting down.
CTTAAGTCCAACAGTCGGCGTTGACCCTGGATAGTCAATGTCAGACTGTTTCCGCTGACCGCCATTGAATATCTGTTTTCATTTTTGGCTGTAGGCACTTAACCATTTAAGCCGATTTTCAGCACTAACTGATTAAGCTCCTAGCAGTGGCGTAACTACATGGGGCCACGGGGGCCTGGGCCCCTGTAGATTTGACCCTGGACCCCCCTGCCGACGACCTTCTCGACCCCCCCTCCCGCCGCTAAAGCGCCGTCGCCTACCTTTGCTGGCGGGAGACCCAACCCCCAACAGCTGAGGTCCTTTTCTTCCGGCGCAAGGCTTCGTTCTGTTTCTGAGTCTGAACGTGCACAGAAACAGAACAAAGCCTTGCAGATCAGCCAGCGGCACCCTCCATGAAAAGATCCCCCCCCCCCCAAGCAGCCCTCTGAGAACAGATCCACCCTTAAGAATCCCACCTTACCACTCACCTGTAGACTCCCCAGGGCCTAACTTACGCTTCCTGGTGGTCCAGTGGGTAGCTCGGGCAGGAACAATCCTCACCTGTTCCTGCCCTTAGTGGAACCATCTGTAAAATTTCTGCTGTGACCTCAAGAGTTAGTCTCGCGTTACTACATGTGGAAGGTTGACCTCTACTGGTAGACATGGGGAAGCCGCTGCTTTCCTTGGGATTGGTAGCATGGAATGTTGTTACTAATTCGGTTTCTGCCAGGTACTTGTGACCTGGATTGGCCACTGTTGGAAGCAGGATATTGGGCTAGATGGATCATTGTCTGACCCAGTATGGCCCAGGGGCGTAACTACGTGGGGCCATGGGAGCATGGGCCCCCAAAGATTACGCTCTGGCCCCCTCTACATTTGACCCCCCCCCCCCCACTGCCCTGCCCTGTCCCCGCATCAGGTACCTTGTTTGCTGACAGGGGTACCCAATCCCCACCAGCTGAAGAGTTTTCAGCGCCGGTCGACTCCAGTGCCTTCATTGTGGGATCATCTCTTTCTGTCGCCTTACGTCCTGCACGGGGCTACATGTTTGTGCAGCGCTGCGTACGCCTTGTAGCGCTATAGAAATGCTAAATAGTAGTAGTAGTAGTAGTAGTACATGCACGGTGCAGGACATAAGGCGTCAGAAACAGATGATCCCACAACGAAGGCGCCGGAGTCAACCGGCGCTGAAGAAAACTCTTCAGCTGGCGGGGATTGAGGACCCCTACCAGCAAACAAGGTACCTGATACGGGGGTGGGGCAGGGAGGCAGGCGGCAGCGGCGGTTTTTTTTTTTTTTGCAGTTGCGGCAGTCCAAAGTGGCGGGGGGTTGCGGTTGCGGCGGCGGAAGGGGGTCCAACGTGGCAGGGGGGGTTGGCGGCGGTGGCGAGGGGGGGGGGGGGGGGTCAGCGGCTAAACAGTGCCCCCCACCTCGGGCTCTGGCCCCCCCTCCCGCTGAGGTCTGGCTACGCCCCTGGTATGGCTATTCTTATGTTCTGTTGAATGCCAGAGATCAATGATCTCTTTTCTGGAAGTTTCCTGAGCTGTACAATTTCAGATATCTAAAGAGATTTAGGGCTGCCTGAGGATTTTCTCTTCTACCCCTGGAGGATTTCAGTTGTACAAAATTTCTTGCACATTTCAGAATGTGTTGTTGTATCGTGATTGTTTTATGTGATGGATTTTATTATGTATGTTCCTTTTGTGCGGATAGGCGGATTATAAATGTTTTAAATAAATAAATGAACAAATAAAGAAACACACCAGAGACTGGTCATCCAACCACTGCTGTGGATGCTGTAAATTTAAATTTTTGCAGTCCTTGTTGATGGTTACTCAGGCAGACAAACAAAGATAACAAAAGTCTTTTGTGCCTTTGTCATTCCACCGCACTCCTCTGTTGTTGCCCTGTCAAATAATGCCGGTTATTTAAGGGCAATTACTGTAATTTTTAATTCCCAACAAATTAAGGTACAAAGACTAGCCATGCAATAAGTAGCTAGGAAGCTACTGGCCATTTTCCCTTCTTGAGACGCTTATCCGTTCTTCCAGCTGTATTTTAAAGATCCCACTTTTAGTGTAAGAGCTGTTTCCTTTACTGACTGCAGTGTTTCATTTTCAGTTTTTTTAAAAAAGGAACCCTTAGGTTTTCCGCGTATTTTTGCAGAGCTAATTGCAGTTTTAAATTTCACGAAGGTTTTTAAAACCAACTCTTAGAAAAGTGTTAAAAGGAGAAAGAACTTACTATTCGGGATAGATTTACAGATAATATATTTTATATACTACTACTACTACTACTCAGTGGCGTAGGAAGGGGGGGGGGCGGTGGGGCGGTCCGCCCTGGGTGCACGCGCTGGGGGGGGGGGTGTCGGCTTGCTGGTTCCCTGCTCTTTCTGCCCCGGAACAGGTTACTTCCTGTTCCGGAGCAGAGAAAGCAGGGAAGCAGCAGAGCCGACGCAGCTCTCAGTGACGTGCACTGGGGGCGGATCGGCCCTCCCGCCTGCTCCCCGCTGAAAGGTAGGGTGCGTTTCAGGGGGGGGCGCTCCAGAGGGGGGGCGCCGTGCCTTGCACCCGGGGGGGGGGGGGCGCAGCAGCGACCCGCCCTGGGTGTCAGGCACCCTCGCTACGGCACTGTTACTACTTATCATTTCTATAGCGCTACAAGGCATACGCAGCGCTGTACAGCATACACAAAAAGACAGTCCCTGCTCAAAGAGCTTACAATCTAGATAAGACAGGTAGACAGACAGAACAATTAAGGGAAAGGGAATAAAGAGGTGAGGATAAGGACAGGGCAAGTGAGTAGTGGTTAGGAGTCAAAAGCAGTGGTAAAGAGATGGGCTTTAAGTTTGGAAGAAAACGGCCAAAGACGGGGCTAGATGTACAGGCTGGGGAAGTCTAATCCAGTACTGAAACAAAAGCACCAAAATCACAGTTCACTGTGACCCCACACGGTCCGCGCCTCAGCCACAAAGCCCTCCCCAGGGGGTCAACAAATTGACGTATACAGATCAAGCTCCTGAACCCCTCAAAATGAGGAGCAACAAGGGCTATTATATTAAAATCTACATATGTGCACAAACTGCCAATGCTGTTTTCTGATGTGTAAAAATACACATTAGTGCAAGAAGAAACTCGGATGTACATTGTGTAGGATTTATTTTTACCATTCGAAGAGTCCTTTTACTAGAGTGTGGTAAGTTTTTGCATTTACTGCACCTTGGCAGCAAAAATGAATGCATGGAAGAGCAGGACTGCATATGCCTAAATGCTGGAGATACATGCGTAATTTTAATATTCTATAAGCTACGCACTTTGGGCTAAATTCTATTTATGGCGACCACAAAATCGGCACTGAAAAAAAAAACGCACTTAGTGTGATGTTCCCCCCCCCCCCCCCATCGGATACTCCGTTCCGCGAAGAAATCTCTCTTGTCTGTCCCCTTCTCCTCCCTTCCTTTTATCTCGCTGCACCTCACGCCTGGAATAGACTTCCTGAGCCTGTACGTCTAGCCCCGTCTTTGGCCATTTTCAAATCCAGGCTAAAAGCCCACCTCTTTGACGCTGCTTTTGACTCCTAACCACTACTCACTTGCCCTGTACCCTTTTATCCCCACCTCTCTTTAATTCCCTTACCTCTTAGTTGTTCTATCTGTGTGTTTGTCCTATTTAGATTGTGAGCTCTTTGAGCAGGGACTGTCTTTTCATGTATGGTGTACAGCGCTGCGTATGCCTTGTAGCGCTATAGAAGTGATAAGTAGTAGTAATGTACAAGCCTGCCCTTGCAGATCAGCAACGCGGCCGCGCAGGCTTCTGCTTCTGTGAGTCTGACGTCCTGCAACATTCCATGTAGAATCTCCAATAGTATCTATTTTATTTTTGTTACATTTGTACCCTGTGCTTTCCCACTCATGGCAGGCTCAATGCAGCTTACATGGGCCAATGGAGGGTTAAGTGACTTGCCCAGAGTCACAAGGAGCTGCCTGTGCCTGAAGTGGGAATCGAACTCAGTTCCCCAGGACCAAAGTCCAGCACCCTAACCACTAGGCCACTCCTCTACTGTTGCTACTATTTGAGATTCTACATGGATCACCAATGTGGCCGCGCAGGCTTCTACTTCTGTGAGTCTGACGTCCTTCCTGCACATACGTGCAGGACGTCAGACTCACATAAACAGAAGCCTGCGCAGCCTTCTACATGGAATGTTGCTAGTGGAATAGCAACATTCCATGTAGAATCTCCAATAGTAGCAACATTCCATGTAGAATCTCCAATAGTATCTATTTTAGTTTTGTTACATTTGTACCCTGCGCTTTCCCACTCATGGCAGGCTCAATGCGGCTTACATGGGCCAATGGAGGGTTAAGTGACTTGCCCAGAGTCACAAGGAGCTGCCTGTGCCTGAAGTGGGAATGGAACTCAGTTCCTCAGTTCCCCAGGACCAAAGTCCACCACCCTAACCACTAGGCCACTCCTCCACTATTATAAAGACTAATCTCTTTTTCCTTACCTTTTTAGCTACTACTTTTGAGAAACAAAGTGGCTTCCTTGTCCTCTTACTTTTATTTACTTTCCTTACAACAAGGCTTGTTGCCTTTACAATAGCTCCTTTCAGTTTTGCCTGCTGCTTTCCAGCTTTTTCCAGATGTTCCCATCCAGACAACAATTCCAGGAGATAATCCCCCATCTGGACAAAGTTAGTTTTTTTGAAGTCTACCTTGGGTTTTATTCTTGTAGCAAATCCAGTCCATCTCCCTCCTCCCTCACCAAATAGGTAGATTGTTCCCCGGGCTTGGATTCTCCTTAATATGAAAGTTCTGAGTAATATTAATGGTGTGAAGTTCAGCTTGCTTCTGTTTTTATTGTTTTTTTTCTTGCAGGTTATATTCACTTTACTATTAAGTACCACTGTAATACATTTACCCTTAGAACATACGGACATAAAAAATATGCGTTGTCATCAAACCCTGTATCTTGTTTCCAACAGTGGCCAATCCAGGCCACAAGTACCTGACAAGATCCTAGACCAGTAAACCAGATTTTATGCTGATTATCCTAGAAATAAGCAGTGGATTTTCCCAATTCCATCTTAATAATGGCTTATGGACTTTTAAGAAATGATCCAAACCTTTTTTAAACCCTGCTAAGCTAACTGCTTTCACCACATGCTCTGGCAACGAGTTCCAGAGTTTAAATACATGTGGAGTGGAGGAGTGGCCTAGTGGTTAGGGTGGTGGACTTTGGTCCTGAGGAACTGAGTTCAATTCCCACTTCAGGCACAGGCAGCTCCTTGTGACTCTGGGCAAGTCACTTAACCCTCCATTGGCCCATGTAAGCCGCATTGAGCCTGCTATGAGTGGGAAAGCGCGGGATACAAATGTAACAAAAATAAAATAGATACTATTGGAGATTCTACATGGAAAGTTGCTAGTGGAATAGCAACATTCCACGTAGAATCTCCAATAGTAGCAACATTCCATGTAGAATCTCCAATAGTATCTATTTTATTTTTGTTACATTTGTATCCCGCGCTTTCCCACTCATAGCAGGCTCAATGTAGAAGGCTGCGCAGGCTTCTGTTTCTGTGAGTCTGACTTTGGTCCTGAGGAACTGAGTTCGATTTCCACTTCAGGCACAGGCAGCTCCTTGTGACTCTGGGCAAGTCACTTAACCCTCCATTGCCCCATGTAAGCCGCATTGAGCCTGCCATGAGTGGGAAAGCGCAGGGTACAAATGTAACAAAAATAAATGTTGAGCAAAGAAATATTTTCTCCAGTTTGTTTTAAATTTACTACTTAATAACTTCATTGCGTTCCGCCTGTCCTAGTATTTTTGGAAAGAATAAACAACCGATTTACGTCTACCCGTTCCACTCCACTCAGTATTTCATAATCCTCCATCATATCTCCAAACTGAAGAGCCCTAGCCGCTTTAGCCTTTCCTCACAGGGAAGTCGTCCCATCCCTTTTATCATTTTCGTCGCCCTCCTCTGTACCTTTTTTTTTCTTTTTTTATTTGCATTTCAATTATTACAACAAAGATACAAATCTTTGACAAGAAATCCAGATTGTAAACAAGGAACTCAAATATTATACATTCAAAGAATGAAAAGAAAAGAAACCCAGACCACATTAGGTCAGAAGTTCCAATAGAAACAAATCCATGGAAAGATGGATATTTTAAAGACATAGGTAAAGAAACAATTAGTAAAAAAAAATCTTCTTTTCAATTAAATAGACCTGAAATAAAACAGTAATTCTAAACGTTCAAATACTGAGAGGTCAAATAGAGATGACTCTCTTTCCCTCAAGAAACAAATCTCAACTGAGTAGGCTGATAAAAATATATATCAAACATTCTGATAAGTAATATAGGGGTCCATTTACTAAGGTGGGCTGAAAATGGCCTGCAGTAGTGTAGGAGTGGATTTTGGGCACGTGCAGATCCATTTTTTCAGCCTCCTGCAAAAAATGCCTTTTTTAAATTTTTGCCGAAAATGGATGTGCGGCAAAATAAAAATTGGCGTGCGTCCATTTTGGGTCTGAGACCTTACCGCCAGCCATTGACTTAGCAGTAAGGTCTCTCGCGTTAACCATATGGTAATCACCTATGCTTGTCAAGTCGGAGCTACTGCCCAATTTTTGCTGTTGTGCATAGTGGATGTGCATAAAAAATGAAATTACCACACAGGCCACGTGGTAGCTGGGTGGAAACTCTGAATTGGCATGCGTTGAGCATGCGTAGGTGCCTATTCAGTTTATTAAAAGGGCCCCATAGCATTTACAAGGAATTCTAAGCTGGAAAGTAGCTCCTAATCCTATTACAGAGGAGCGTAACTCCAAAAACCTTTTCTGTCTAGATTGCGTCCACATAGAGACATCAGGAAACACCTGTACTTTTCCACCCATAAATGAAGTATCAGAGGTCTTGATATATAAGCTCAGCGAAAATTGGATATCCAAGCTGGGGCTCTTATCTCCAGCAACAGAAACGCCCTGCATACGAGAGGAGACTGCCAAAGATGTAATGGCGGTCTGTCGCATACCACCAGGAACCGGAGGGGAAGGAGGAAACCCTCTCAGCTTCGCCCTGTGGTTAGGCATGCCAAAGAGGAACGACGATAAGCCAAAAACACCACAACCAATGCAGGAGCTCCTGAAGGTACGTCTTACTCTGACGCCATCTTGGATCCTCTCTGTACCTTTTCTAATTCCGCTATTGGGCTCATTTTCGAAAGAGAAGGACGTCCATCTTTCGACATAAATCGGAAGATGGACATCCTTCTCCCAGGGACGTCCAAATCGGTATAATCGAAACCCAATTTTGGACGTCTCCAACTGCAGTCCATTGCAAGGACGACCAAAGTTCAAGGGGGTGTGTCATAGGCGTAGCGAAGGCAGGACTTGGGCGTGCCTAACACATGGATGTCCTTGAACCATAATCGAAAGAAACAAGGACATCCCTGACGAACACTTGGACGACTTTACCTAGTCGTGTTTTTCTTACAACCAAGGCACAAAAAGGTGCCCAAACTGACCAGATGACCACTGGAGAGAATCAGGGATGACCTCCTGTTACTCCCCCAGTGGTCACTAACCCCCTCCCACCCTCAAAAAACATTTTAAAAAATATGTTGTTCCAGCCTCAGATGTCATGCTCAGGTCCATGACAGCGCATGCAGGTCCCTGGAGCAGTTTTAGTGGGTGCAGTGCACTTCAGACAGGCGGACCCAGCCCCATCCCCCCTACCTGTTACATTTGTGGAGGAAACAGCGAACCCTGCAAAATCCACCAGAAACCCCCTTCACCCATAAGGGCTATGATAATGGTGTACAGTTGTGGGTAGTGGGTTTTGGGCGGCTCAGCACACAAGGTAAGGGAGCTAAGTACCTGGGAGCATTTTATGAAGTCCACTGCAGTGCCCTCTAGGGTGCCCAGTTGGTGTGCAGGCATGTCAGGGGGACCAGTGCACTACAAATGCTGGCTCCCCCCATGACCAAATGGCTTGCATTTGGACGTTTTTGACATGGACGTCTTTGGTTTCAAAAATCGCCGAAAGTCAGAAATGTCCATGTCTAGGGACGTCCAAATCTAGGGACGGCCAAATTTAAGCCTGTGGACGTCTCTGACAGTATTTTCGAAACAAAAGATGGACGCCCATCTTGTTTTGAAAATACGGGTTTCCCAGCCCCTGAATTTCTCCGTTTTGCAAGGACATCCAAATTGCAACTTGGACGTCCGTTTTGAAAATGCCCCTCCACATCTACCAAAGCAACTATGGACTAGATACAGTAAATGGTGCCCCAATTTGAGAGCTGTATTCTAAAAACTGTACTCTGAGTTGGGCATCATTTATAGAATTGCGTGTTGCGTCAGGATCTAGGCCCAGCTTTGGGTGTGAGAATTTACATCAATTGAAACTTGGTTTAAATTCTCGTATGTAATTTAGATGTGGATCTCCAAAATTCTATAATACTAGACATATCTTTAATGAATGTCCCGATCTGTCCATGCCCCTCCCCCTCTTTTCAGTTGGACACTAAAAGGTTTACGCATGCATCTTTATAGAATAGCACTTAGCAACATCCACACACAAATCCAAAGTGTTGCCCTAGTTTAGATGGTTTTGTGCTCAGTGCATCTTTCTTTAAGGGCCATTTTCAAACAAAAAACGTCCAAGGGAAAAACACACAAAAAGCAAGCCGTTGGGATGTCTAGACTGGCCACACCAACATCCCAGAGCAGTGGGCAGCCTTGGGGACCCTGCAGTGAACTTCACATAAAAGGTTCCAGGTACACATGAGTCCTCCAGATTTCTGCCAGGTACTTGTGACCTGGATTGGCCACTGCTGGAAGCAGGACACTGGGCTAGATGGACCACTGGTCTGACCCAGTTTGGCTACTCTTATGTTCTTATGCTTGAGATTCTACATGGAATGTTGCTACTCTTTGAGGTTCTACATGGAATGTTGCTACTATTTGGGTTTCTGACAAGTACTTGTGACCTGGATTGGCCACTGCTGGAAGCAGGATACTGGGCTAGATGGACCATTGGTCTGACCCAGTATGGCTACTCTTATGTTCTTATGCTTGAGATTCTACATGGAATGTTGCTAATCTTTGAGATTCTGAATGGAATGTTGCTAATCCTTGAGATTCTACATGGATTGTTGCTACTCTTTGAGGTTCTACATGGGCTGTTGCTACTATTTGGGCTTCTGACAGGTACTTGTGACCTGGATTGGCCGCTGCTGGAAGCAGGACACTGGGCTAGATGGACCTTTGGTCTGACTCAGTCTGGTTATTCTTATGTTCTTATTACTGTTATTGTGTATAGTGCTGTACCTCTTTGACATGTTGGCTCACTGACACAGTGCAGCGAAAGGCTGCTTCATGCCAGGATTAGTAATCTTTTGGTAATGCACCCAACCTACAAAAAAAATTACCGTGCAGGCCTGAGCTATTATTTCTGTTTCATTTCTGTGGAAATAGTACAGTTCGCATGAAAGAAATGAAAACCCACACCCTGAAGTGAGACAAAGAAAACAAATAAAAGGGAAGGGGATCGTTTATTCACCCCTTTCTTTTTTTTTTTTTTTTTGCATTATTTTAAGAAGTTTCCTCGTGTGTAAACCGCGGGATGCACAGGTTGCTAACAGTCGTCTTTTCCTTTTGATGTATATCAGTAAATATGTATAATGAAAAGAAAGGCAACTGTTCTTAGAAAGACGCCTGTGCCTGGGGTGACTCCTGCCTAATCAGCCCCCGCTCTACACTGAATTTTCCAAGGGATGTGCAGCTATTTGCTCAGTTGGACTGAAGCTATTAAAACCATTTATTTATCTAATCACCTCATCCCCCACGCCTGTCATGCTTTGATCTGATGGCTCCAGACCACTTCTTTTTCATTTTCATTGACCTATTAGATAATCAATTGTAGTTTTGCAAGACTTGCAATATTCTGCCGAAATCATTTAATTTTGACATAGAGTTGCTGGACAGATTTTCCCAAGTTAGGCTTTGTGACTGCCAGTGCCCCTAAAGACGGCCTTTAAAGTCCTGGTGGTGGCAGGGATGCCGAGAGGGGGAGCAGGGGGGGGGCAAAATTCCCCAGGTCCAGCCTCCAAGGGGGGGGGGGGGGGCAGGTCTGTTGCCGGCAAGCTTCTTCTTGTTGCCTGCTTCCAGGTATGTCCTCTCCTGCTCCTGCGTGTCGCAATATTGCATTAATGCAGTCACCTGGGTCCTGACTCCTGACTCCTGACTCCTGGTACGAACAGGAGCAGGAGAGGACAGACCATGGGAGCAGGCACGCAGGAAGCAGCTTGCCACTGCCAGGCCCCCCCTTGGAAGCAAAGACAGAAAGGTAAGGGGGCGGAGCAAGTGGGGGGGGGGGGGGGGACTTGCAACGGTCCAGTTCCGCCCCGGGCCCAGCTATGTCTCTGGGCAGCCCTGGGGGGAGGGGGGGGAACAATCTCGGCGCTGCTGTTGGCCGCTCTTTGCTCTAACATTTGCAGAGTGACTCAGAGGTGAATCATAGGTTTCTGCAGGTGCACGTTCAGGAGTACTGGAAGGCTTCCATCCCTCTGTGGTTGCCAATGTTTGTTTCATTAGTTCACGGGGTTACTCAGCAGTTTTACCTTGTCTATTTTTTATTGGTGTTTAATATGTCTGTATATGCCAGGTGCGCACTCCACCCTGAATATTTAACATGTCATTCTGTACGAGGAAAATGTTACGCTTGTTTAAATGGTGTTATATAATGCAATGACACTATCCTGAATTTCTTGTTTCAGGAACAAAAAAAATGTATAATGTATAACTTTGATCTTCATTCCTAGACCTTGAGGGGAAGGGAACAGGAATTGATATACTGCCTTTCTGTGGCTTTTTTGCAAATACATTCAAAGTGGTTTACATAGTATATACAGGTACTTATTTGTACCTGGGACAATGGAGGGTTAAGTGACTTGCCCAGAGTCACAAGGAGCTGCAGTGGGAATTAAACCCAGTTCCACAGGACCAAAGTCTGCTGCATTAACCTCTAGGCTACACCTCCACTCATTAGGATTCCAAAATCTTGCTATTCTTTGGGGTTCTATATGGAATGTTGCTACTCTTTGAGATTGTGCATGGAATCTTGTTAAAGGAACTTGATGTACTGCTGGTCTAGGGTTTTTGCAACTACAGTCAAGGCAGTTTACATATTATGTATAGGTACTTATTTGTACCTGGGGTAATGGTGGGTTAAGTGACATGCCCAGAGTCACAAGCAGCTGTAGTGGGAATTGAACCCAGTTCCCCAGATCAAAGTCCACTGCACAAACCACTAGGCTACTCCTCCACTAGCAATACTCCATGCAGAATCTCAAATAGGGAAAGGGAAATGGGACTTCATATACTGCCTTTCTGTGTTTTTTTTGCAACTACATTCAACGCGTTTTTCATAGTATATACAGGTAACTTATTTGTACCTGGGGCAATGGAAGGTTATCCATTGCTCTGACCTGGACATTTGAATTCCAGTTTTTCACTGAATCTAAAATGGGGCTCTATATATTCTTGGTCTTCACCCAGTTCTCAAGACCTGCCAATGGGTCAGGTTTTCAGAATATCCCTAATGAATATGCATCCTCATATACACTTCAAGGGTATATCAATAGTCAGTTATGTATTATCTACTCATTAATTCGACTACTACAATATTCAAATGCTTTTATATCTCAATTTCTTTATTGTTCACACTCCCTCTTTCATTCCTATATCTTAACTAACCCACATATATACTATCCAATAACCCAAAAATCATCCTATACACATTGCAAGACTACCTATCCACATGAATAGTTGTACTTATCTTAACGTCCACCATCATGTCCAAAACAAGTCCTTTCATGTCGCTTCTTCCTCTTCAACATCAGCAAAATTCGCCCTTTCCTTTCTGAGCACACCACACGAACTCTCGTCCACGCTCTCATTACCTCTCGCCTTGACTACTGCAACTTACTCCTCACCGGCCTCCCACTCAGCCACCTATCCCCCCTTCAATCCGTTCAGAACCCTGCCGCACGTCTTACATTCCGCCAGAACCGATATACTCATATCACCCCTCTCCTCAAGTCACTTCACTGGCTTCCGATCAGTTACCGCATACAATTCAAGCTTCTCCTCCTTACCTACAAATGCACCCGGTCTGCGGCTCCTCACTACCTCTCTACCCTCATCTCCCCCTATGTTCCCACCCGTAACCTCCGCTCACAGGACAAATCCCTCCTTTCAGTACCCTTCTCCACCACTGCCAACTCCAGGCTCCGCTCATTCCGCCTTGCCTCACCATATGCCTGGAACAATCTTCCTCAACCCCTATGCCAAGCCCCCTCCCTACCCATCTTCAAATCTCTGCTTAAAACTCACCTCTTCAATGCTGCTTTCGGCACCTCACCTTTCGAGAAATATAGTATGCCCCATCAGATCGACTCTACACTTGTCTTTTAGATTGTACACTTGTCTCTAGATTTACACCTGTCTTTTAGATTGTAAGCTCCTTGAGCAGGGACTGTCCTTCCATGTTAAATTGTACAGCGCTGCGTAACCCTAGTAGCGCTTTAGAAATGTTAAGTAGTAGTAGTAGTTTTACATATAGCAGTGATTTAACCAGAGCTGAGATTGTGATGTCATAATGCCTCATTCCACCAATGCCTAAGAGCCAACCTCATCAGTGATGTCACAATGGCTCGACTGTCCTATACTTGGCCCACTTCCCCCCTTAGTGTGAAGAGTTTCAGTCTCTGGTATCCAGAGCTGAGATTGTGATGTCATAATGCCTCATTCCACCAATGCCTAAGAGCCAACCTCATCAGTGATGTCACAATGGCTTGATTGTCCTATATTTGTCTCACTCTTATCTAAGATTGTAAGCTCCTTGAGCTGGGACTGTCCTTCCATATTAAATTGTACAGCGCTGCGTAACCCTAGTAGCACTTTAGAAATGTTAAGCAGTAGTAGTAGTTCAATTGCAACAAATGGAGAAATATAGGCACGATTGTTGACAAACGTCCCTTCTTTCTTTCATCAATTTTTGATTGTTCATACTCTTCTCAAGGTACAATCCCAATCACTTTTCACCATAGGTTATTGGAACCCACACTCTTCTCAAACACAAATCCGGTCTCTTTACACACATAGATCCAGTCTCAACACTGGCCGTGTTTCATTTTTCTTCTTCAGGAGACCTGCAACAAAACAAACATGACACTCCGCTTTCATACAATCTTAACAACTTCACATCTTTAAACCACATTATTCATCGATACCTTTAACAGCCTCATAACATAGTTCGGTACATCAAGAGAACGCTCTGTGGTCGGTGTAACGTATAACGTCTCACACTGAGTATGCACTATATCGCTAATCAGGTAGCCATTTTATAACGTCACTAATAATGCCCAATCCACTTCCTTATTTAAACCACATGGTTCCACCGTTCCCCAATTATAAATCAGCTTCTGTTCCCTTTTAATCAGCTCCCGCTCACAATTCCTGCCTATCCCCTTTAACACAACCAACACCACAAACCTTAGGTCCTCTACCCTATGGCCTGCCTCCAACCAATGGGAGACCAGTGGGGTATCAACTTTCTGTAATCTAATATTACTAAGATGTTGCACAATACGCGCTTTAATTTCCCTTGTGGTTTCCCCGATATACCATCGCTGACATGGGCAGACCACCCCACAGACAACATGCATGCATACATGCATGAATATGCATGAGAGAGATTTTTATACCATGGAGATAGCGGTTATGCACATTTTTTCAAGAATATCTGTTAAGGATGTCTGAAAACCTGACCCATTGGCAGGTCTTGAGATCTGGGAGTGAAGACCAGGGATCTATAGAGCCCCGTTTTAGTGACAAACTGGAATTGAAATGCCCAGGTCAAAACATGGATAATTTTAGAACAGGATCTGCAGATGTAGAGTTTATTCTAAAATACATGCAGGAACGGACATGTATGTACCCGTTACATGGGACAGAAGCATCCATTTTACAAAGATGAATGTAGATATTACTACTGCTACTTATCATTTCTATAGCGCTACTAGACGTACGCAGCGCTGTACACTAAATATGGAAGAGACAGTATCTGCTCACTATCCCCCAAATTCTATTAAGTTGGACACCCAGCTTTCCGCTTAGCATGTAAATTTGTATTGTATTGTATTGTAACATTTATATCCCGCGCTTTCCCACTTATTAGCAGGTTCAATGCGGCTTACAAATATAACAGGTTTACAAGATAACACAAAATGAATAAAACAGCTGAATATAGTATATAAAGAGGTGGACAATAAAAAATGGGTAAGTAAGATGGGTAAGGGAGGAAGGTGGTAGAGGTAGGGAGTGGCAAGAGGGTGTAAATTGGGACAGCGTGTTGTAGTTAAGGAAGAATGTATAACGATGGCTGGAAGAGGGATGAAATCAAAAAGGGGTAAAAGAGAAAGCGTATTTCAGGTTCTGTCATAAGGTCAGATCCGGGAGGCGCAGAAGAGTCTTAATTTAAGTCAAGTCCTTTGTGTAGGCTTGCTTGAAGAGGTGAGTTTTTAGCAGCTTCCGGAAGGGTAAATGGTTATTGACTGTTCGAATCGATCTTGGTAAGGCGCTCCAGAGCTTGCTACCTATAACGGAGAAATTGGATGCATAATATGTTTTGTACTTGATTCCTTTACAGTTGGGAAGATGTAAGTTTAGATACGTTCGAGAAGATCTAGAGCGATTCCTGGCTGGAAGGTCAATCATGAGTTATAAAATAAGGTCAGTTGGGCATGTAACGTGTCAATTAGCATTAAGTAGTACTAATTGGTGCCAAATAGCAGTTACACATGCAACTGACCTTACTCGGGTATTCAATAACATGTGTGGACTGGGGAGGGGCCAGGAGCATGCTCAGGACTTGCGCATACACCTTATATCATACATAGAGTTACACGCCTAGCGTAAGTGCACATGCCTAATGTTAGGTGCCTCAGGGGTCCTTTCACTAAGCTGCAATAAAAGGAGACCTGCGCTAGCATCAGTGCATGTTTTTGAATACGCTGAGGCCCCCTGTTACTGCAGCGGGTAAAAGGTCGGCCTTTTTTGGGGAAAAGAAATGGCCGTGCGGTAAGTGAACCATTTACCACATGGCCATTTCAACGGGGAACCCTTACCGGCACCCATTAAGATGGCGGTAAGGGCTCCTGCGCTAATCTAGTGGTAAGCAATTGAAGCCAGTGATTGGCTAACTCCAATTAACAGCCAATTTTTAACTTCAGTTGCACGTGCAACCAACCTTATTCTATAAATTGTGCATGCAAATTTATGGGCCAAGTGTAAAGTTAGGTGCTTTAACTTCAGTTGCACATGCAACCAACCTTAGTCTATAAATTGTGCATGCAAATTTGTGGGCCAAGTGTAAAGTTAGGTGCCCGACTTTATAGTAGTATCTAGGGAATACCGTGCACTGTTTAAGAAGAGTGAGTATCATAGGAGCCAACTTTTCAACATTATTGGGGTGGTGAAATTCAAGGAGGCCAATATCCAACCCACGGCAGGCGGCCTGCCTAAGTGCCGCGTTCGGCACTGACCCCAGATATTCAATGCCGTGCCATTTCCGGTGATCGGCATTGAATATCTGGGGGGGGGGGGGGAGGAGGGGGGTTGGCTGGCTTAATCTTAACCAACTATGTCAATATTCAGCACTGGCCGCTTAAGTTAATAGCGGCCAAAGATATGACTTCTATTTAGGTGCTCAAATTTGGCTGCTAAACTTAGCCGGTCTGCACTGATCTGTAATGCAATACCAACTTGTATTTCTCATGCCGGGAATGGCGATCGCCATCACTGAACAATGTAAGTCACATTGAGCCTGCAAATAGGTGGGAAAATGTAGGATACAAATGCAACAAATAAATATTGCTGATTATCATGCGATATAGCCGGTTATCTTTTTGGTGCTAATCGGTTATCTCGCACTGAATATTAGCGGTTAGGTGCCAAAGCACTATTTAACCAGTCAGCAGCTGTTTCTGGCCAGTTAAATGGCGCTGAAGATCAGCCAGAGTTTGTTCAATATTGGGGGTGCGCATTCACCTAAGACAGCCGTAGACCTGGCTTCTATGATACTCACTATTATTACCAAATGCAGGGCCGCCAAGAGACTGAGCTGGGCCCGGGGCATAATTTTCATGGCCGTCCCCCCCCCCCCCCCCCCCAAGGTCATCATTGCCACCGCTCCCCTCCTTCCTGCCCGAAGTACCTTGGCTGGCCCTGCCAGATGCAGGCAGCGCGGCTCCTTCCTCTGCCCAGCATTGCCTGCCCCTGTGGCTGCTTTCCTCAGGTCGCACATGCTCAGTGAACATGCGCGGCCTGAGGGCCCAGCAGCTGCTAGGCAGGCAATGCAAAGGGGGGCCCAGCGCCAGAGTTTTCTCTCTCCTGCTCCTGTCGGGACAAGATCACCCAGGTCCTGTCAGGAGCAGGAGAGAGAGAGCGAGAGAGAGAGACCCCTGTGCCGCCCCCCCCCCCCCCGGAGGCCTGGGCCCAGGGAATTTTGCCCCCCCCCGTCCCCCCCTCTCGGCGGCTATGACCAAATGACATAAGGACAGCCCATCCCTATTACTAACTTCAGCATCCTGTCTCTGATAATGGCCAGCCCTAGACACTAGGAAATACTCAGCACATCCCAACGAATACACAGCTCATCCATTCCTTGTTATCTTCCAGGTACAGGCAATGGATTTTTCCAAGCCTGCCTAGCTAATAATTATTCAAGGCCTTTTCCTCCAGGAATAAGTCCAAAGCCCTTTTAAATCCAGCTGTGCTAGATACCGTGACTATATTCTCCTTTCTGGAAATTCTGGTGAGGCCTGCTTACTTAATTGATATTTGGATTGAAAACTATTCAGGTTATGTACACCAGGCTCTGTTTACAAAAGGCTCTTGAAAAGAAACTAGAGATAAATGCAGGAACTGTGATTCATGATCATGACCCTAAACTCCCCCACCCTCCTTTAACTTGGTAATTCTCCAAATATCTGGGCAGCATTTTTCATACCATTATAAGGAGCTTGAAATCAAAGGAAAATTTCAAGGTGCCCAAAATGATTTGCTACACCCTACCCATAGGAAAAAAATGCCCAAATTAAGGGGGTCCTTTTTACTAAGGTGCGCTGAAAAACGGCCCGTGGTAGTGTAGGAATGGGTTTTGGGCACGCGCAGATCCATTTTTCAGTGCGCCTGCAAAAAATGCCTTTTTAAAATTTTTGCTGAAAATGTAACGTGCGGCAAAATAAAAATTGCCACGCGCCCATTTTAGGTCTGAGACCTTACCGCCAGCCATTGACTTAGTGGTAAGGTCTCGCGTGTTAACTGTGCAGTAATCGCCTACGTGCATTAAGTCGGAGTTACAGCCCGATTTTCACATAAAAAATGAAATGACCGCATGGGCCACGCGTTAGCTGGGTGGTAACTCCAAATTGGCACACATTGGGCACACGTAGGTGCCTATCCAGCTCATTTTTTAAAGAGAATGGCGCCCATCTTTTGACACAAATCGGGAGATGGGCGGTCTTCTGTCAAGGTCGGCCAAATCGGCATAATCGAAAGCCAAGTTGGCCATTCCTCAACTGCTTTCCGTCGCGGGGACGACCAAAGTTCATGGGGGCGTGTCGGCAGTGTACAGAAGTCGGGACGGGGGCGTGGTTAACAGATGGGCGTCCTCGGCCGATAATGGGAAAAAGAAGGACGTCCCTGATGAGCACTTGGCTGACTTTACTTGGTCCAATTTTTTTCACATCCAAGCCTAGAAAAGGTGCCCGAACTGACCAGATGACCACCGGGGGGAATCGGGGATGACCTCCCCTTACTCCCCCAGTGGTCACCAACCCCCTCCCACCCAAAAAAAAAACAAATTTACATTTTTTCCAGCCTCTATGCCAGCCTCAAATGTCATACCCAGCTCCATCACAGCAGTATGCAGGTCCCTGGAGTAGTTTTTAGTGGGTACTGCAGTGCACTTTAGGCAGGCGGACCCAGGCCCATCCCCCCCTACCCGTTACACTTGTGGTGGTAAATGGGAGCCCTCTGAACCCCACTGTACCCACATATAGGTGCCTCCCTTTACCCTTTAAGGGCTATGGTAGTGTTGTACAGTTGTGGGAAGTGGGTTTTGGGGGGGGGGGGGGTTGGCGGGCTCAGCACACAAGGTAAGAGAACTATGCACCTGGGAGCAATTATAAGAGGGTTCTCACTTGGGGGGGGGGGGGGGGGATTGAATGAAGGAGAAAATGGGGGGGGGGGGGAGGCACCACCATGGCGGTGCTGTGTTTTATTTTTGAGTGTTATATAGTGGCAGATAGCACAGGTGCAAAATCTTACCACCCTTTAGTAAAAAGGATCCCTAAGTATTTCCCTGTCCCTGGAATCTGTACCAGAGGAAACTAGGAAATAAGTGACTTGCCCAAGGTCACAAGGAACACCAGTGGGATTTGAACCCTGACCCTCAGTCTACTACTCTAACCGCCAAATGGCTGCTCCATAAATGCTGTGGCACCAACAGAGTGGCCTAGTGGTTAGGGTGGTGGACTTTGGTCCTGGGGAACTGAGGAACTGAGTTCGATTCCCACCTCAGGCACAGGCAGCTCCTTGTGACTCTGGGCAAGTCACTTAACCCTCCATTGCCCCATGTAAGCCGCATTGAGCCTGCCATGAGTGGGAAAGCACGGGGTACAAATGTAACAAAAAGAAAATAGATACTATTGGAGATTCTACATGGAATGTTGCTACTATTGGAGATTCTACATGGAATGTTGCTATTCCACTAGCAACATTCCATGTAAAAGGCTGCGCAGGCTTCTGTTTCTGTGAGTCTGACGTCCTGCACATATGTGCAGGACGTCAGACTCACAGAAGCAGAAGCCTGCGCGGCTACATTGGTGATCTGCAAGGGCCGACTTCTACATGCAATGTTGCTAGTGGAATCTCAAATAGTAGCAACAGTGGAGGAGTGGCCTAGTGGTTAAGGTGGTGGACTTTGGTCCTGAGGAACTGAGTTGGATTCCCACTTCAGGCACTGGCAGCTCCTTGTGACTCTGGGCAAGTCACTTAACCCTCCATTGCCCCATGTAAGCCGCATTGAGCCTGCCATGAGTGGGAAAGCGCAGGGTACAAATGTAACAAAAATAAATAAATCCCTGCCAGAATCTAATGTAGTCAACCCTGAACAGACAAGTATATAAACAGAGAACATGCAAATCAGTATGGAGCTACAGTAAATGCAAAAGCTAATCGCACACACAAAAAAAGGTTTTCTTTTTAAATTGTCCAGATAACATTTGGATTAAGTTTATGCCCCCATCTCTCCGGTCCCCTCCACCTCCCACAATTACTCCTTCCCCAATCCTCCCTCCCCCCAACCTCATCTCACTCCCTGACTCCCCATCCCCTCCCTGGAGATCTCTAGCAGAGTGCCAGGGCTAGAGCCAGAGAGTGTTTTGTTTAAGTTTTCAGGCTTTTTCCTCTGTGCCAAGGTGATTTCTATTCATCAAAAGTTCAAAACACTCTCAAAGGAAAAATGTTAAACCATAGTATTCTTCCAACATCCTGTTAAACACAGGTAATAAGAGCTACAGCAGCTTCGGAGATGCCAGGTGTGTTCCCAGAACCCAATTATTCCTGCCCCCACCCCCACCCCGAGATCCCACAGTTTTTGCAAGCAGCGCTCCACTGTTTCCACTGTTCATTGTAAAGCTTTCAGAACGGAACCACATTTTAAAAAGTCCAAGTTGATTTTTTTATTCCTGCAAACCACAGATTTATAGTTCGTGCTGTAATACGGTGCCTCTGCCATTGAGAATTGATGTGCATGTTTTTATCTTTTTACTAATAGAATCTATACATTTTTACAATAAAATGTTCACGAAAATAATACAGAAACGATAATTTGACAAAGAAATAAAGGAGCGTAAATTTAGGAGCCTAACCTTTATAGAATAAAGTCCATAGGCCTATGATCCACGGGCAAAATTGCACGCCCAACTTTGGGTGACCAGTACAGAATCTGGGGGCTCACGCACAGTTCACCATTTGATAACTGCTAGCACTGAGCTGCATTAAGGGACGTGTGGTAAATTGCTTAAGTCAGGGGATGTGGCATGGGTGGACGGTGGATGTGGGCACAGAAGAACCAAAACCCTTGCAGTTAACCAGACAAACACAACACACAGCGAAGGTGACTGAAACGCAGAGCAGACAATGTAAAAAGTTCAAATATTTATTAGCATCCCGGACTCGACACGGGCCCTGTTTCGGCCTATTAGGCCTGCATCAGGAGCCTCTAAAGGATGGAAACGAAAAGGGATCCGTCCGGTGTCCATTGTGTCAACAAATGCAAACACGTTGTAAAGCTCTAGCAGCAAAGCTGGTTCTCAATAAATGGAGACAAATATCGCAGCAACAAAGAGGTTGTTCAAACGCTTTCTCTATAAATAACAGTAACGTCAGACACTAACAAAGTTAATGGGGAACCACTTACCGCTTCTTGTGCTTCTGTGTTAATTAATTGCGCATTAATGTGAATGTTAACCCACAACCTACGATAGAAAATACTGAGATGACTCCCAATAATTACCGCTTTAAGGGGTCTTTTTACTAAGGTGCTCTGAGAAATGGACTGCGGTAGTGTAGGTGCGTGTTATGGATGGACGTAGATCTATTTTTCAGCGCACCTGTAAAAAAGGCCTTTTTTAAAAATATTTTTGCCGAAAATGGACAGGCAGCAAAATAAAAATTGGCGTGCGTCCATTTTGGGTCTGAGCCATCGGCTTAGCGCTAAGGCCTCTCACGTTAACCACGCAGTAATCACCTATGCGTGTCAAGTCGGAGTTACCGCCCGATGTTCACCACGCGTCAGAAAATAAAATATATTTTCTGGTGCGCCTAGCGGACGCGCATCCAAATGAAATGACTGCACGGGCCACGTGGTAGCCAGGCGGTAACTCTGAATAGACATGCGTTGGGCGCACGTGGGCACCTATCCTGCTTATTTTCGAATGAGAAGGCCGGCTATCTTCCGACACAAATCGGGAGATGGCCGAGCTTCTCCTAAAGCCGGCCAAATAAGTATAATCGAAAGCCGATTTTGGCCGTCTTCAACTGCTTTCCGTCGCGGAGCCAGCGAAAGTTCAAGGGGGCGTGTTGGCAGTGTACCGAAGGCGGGACGGGGGCGTGGTTAAGAGATGGCTGGCTTCGGCCAATAATAGAAAAAAGAAAGCTGGCCCTGACGAGCATTTGGCCGACTTTACTTGGTCCCTTTTTGTTCACGACCAGGCCTTGAAAAGGTGCCTGAACTGACCAGATGACCACCGGAGGGAATTGGGGATCACTTCCCCTTACTCCCCCAGTGGTCACCAACCCCCTCCCACCCAAAAAACAAATTAAAAACCATTTTTTTGCCAGCCTCTATGCCAGCCTCAAACGTCATACCCAGCTCCATCACATCACTATGCAGGTCCCTGGAGCAGTTTTTAGTGGATGCAGTGCACTTCAGACAGGTGGACCCAGGCCCATCCCCCCCTACCTGTTAGACTTGTGGTGGTAAATGGGAGCCCTCCAAACCCCCCCCCCCAAAACCCACTGTACCCACATGTAGGTGCCCCCCTTCATCCCTAAGGGCTATGGTAATGGTGTACAGTTGTGGGTAGTGGGTTTTGGGGGGTGGGGGATTTGCGGGGCTCAGCACCAAAGGTAAGGGAGCTATGTACCTGGGAGCAATTTGTGATGTCCACTGCAGTGCCCCCTAGGGTGCCCGGTTGGTGTCCTGGCATGTGAGGGGGACCAGTGCACTACGAATGCTGGCTCCTCCCACGACCAAATGCCTTGGATTTGGCCGGGTTTGAAATGGCCGCCATTAGTTTCCATTATCGGCGAAAACCAATGGCGGCCATCTCTAACGCCGGCCGTCTCTAAGGGCGGCCATCTCTAAGGGCGGCCCAAATGTTGAGATTTGGCTGGCCCCGACCGTATTATCGAAACGAAAGATGGCCGGCCATCTTGTTTCGATTAAACGGTCGGGTGCGCCGCTTTACGGAGCCGTCATTAGAGATGGCCACCCTTATAGATGGCCGGCCCCGTTCGATTATGGCCCTCTATGCGGCTTAGTAAAAGGGCCCCTGAATTTGCAGCTATTGCATGGTAAAGTCCCACATTAAGCTGTGGTAACTGCAAATTTTACCGTGGTTTAGTAAAAAGGCCCCTATGTCATCATGCAAATCTTATGCTTCAACAGGTGATAAAACAGTTTTCTCTATGCAAACAGTGTCTATATGCAAACTTCACTTTTAAAAGGCCACTGCTGCTTTCTTCATTGCAGATGGCAGTTTTATTATTATTATTATTATTATTATTATTATTATTTATTTTTATTTGTTACATTTGTATCCCACATTTTCCCACATATTTGCAGGCTCAATGTGGCTTACATAATACCGTGAAGGCATTCGCCAAATCCAGTACAGGATAGGTACAAAATGTTGTATTGGGTTAGCGAAGATAAGATTTAATCAAGTTGGGTTGAGGTAATAGCGTTCGTTAATGTCCAATACTTTCTTTAATAGTGAGGTGTTGCAGGGTTGAGTCATTTAAGTTGGGTCATTCGGATATGCCCTTCTGAATAGGTGAGACTTTCTGAATTTTAGGTAATCATAAGTTGTTTTCACCACTTGTGGCAATGCGTTCCACAGGTGTGTGCCTATGTAAGAGAAATTGGACGCATGGGTTGTCTTGTATTTTAGTCCTTTGCAATTTGGGTAATGGCGATTCAGGTAAGACCGTGATGAACTTTAGAAATTCAGACCACAATATATAAGAATAGAATGAAAATGACACAAACTAATGAGAGTAATCACCCCAATATCCCTGAATCTTCACTACATCCAACTGGTGAGGAGCAAAAAGACCTCAGCAAAATGTGAGAATTCAGGATTGGAGTCGCCATCGTTGCAGCCACCTGGAAAGTTGCTTGGTTTTAAACGTCTGTCCCCTGAAGCAGCCCTGGATGGGCGAAACAAGGTACTATGTTGGGACACCCGAGAATGCGGCAGCTTGTTGGCAAATGTTGGTTATGAAACTCTGTTGAATACCAGCTCGACTCTCATAGCAGAACTGGACTTTCACAGGGCCCCATATACCAAGCTGCGGCAAAAGGGGGCTTCCGCTGGCCTCGGTGCATGTTTTTTGATGCATGCCGAGGCCCCCCTTTTACTGCAGCGGGTAAAAGGTAGGTTTTCTTTTCTTCAGGAAATGGCCATGCGGCAAGAGAAGCACTTGCCATGCGGCCATTTCGGGGGAGAGCCCTTACCGGCACCCATTGAGGCTGCTGTGGTAGACCGGTGATACTTCCTTTTTAGTGAGCGGTAAGTCCAAATTGGGCTTACCGCCATTTTGTAAAAGGGACATTTCACTTTGTTAAATGCATAATAAGTGCCATTTATTATATATTTTTAAAAACTGAGTGAATATATGATGGATTGTTGGTTTATGGCACTTGATGAAGTCTTTTCAGGACCTATGATGGCTGAGTATGTGGATTTTGTTTTTCAATTTAATCCTGAATCTTCACATTTTGCTGAGGACCTTTTTCTCTATACCAGTTGAATGAAAAATTACAGAAGGACCTTACGAGACTGGGAGACTGGGTGGCTAAATGGCAGATGACGTTTAATGTGAGCAAGTGCAAGGTGATGCATGTGGGAAAAAAGAACCCGAATTATAGCTACGTCATGCAAAAGGATCTGGGTGTCGTCGTCGATAACACGCTGAAACCTTCTGCTCAGTGTACTGCTGCGGCTAGGAAAGCGAATAGAATGTTGGGTATTATTAGGAAAGGTATGGAAAACAGGTGTGAGGATGTTATAATGCCGTTGTATCGCTCCATAGTGCGACCGCACCTTGAGTATTGTGTTCAATTCTGGTCGCCGCATCTCAAGAAAGATATAGTAGAATTGGAAAAGGTGCAGCGAAGGGCGACTAAAATGATAGCGGGGATGGGACGACTTCCCTATGAAGAAAGATTAAGGAGGCTAGGGCTTTCAGCTTGGAGAAGAGATGGCTGAGGGGAGACATGATAGAGGTATATAAAATAATGAGTGGAGTGGAACAGGTGGATGTGAAGCGCCTGTTCATGCTTTCCAAAAATACTAGGACTAGGGGGCATGCAATTAAACTACAGTGTAGTAAATTTAAAACAAATCGGAGAAAATGTTTCTTCACCCAACGCATAATTAAACTCTGGAATTTGTTGCCGGAGAACGTGGTGAAGGCGGTTAGCTTAGCAGAGTTTAAAAAGGGGTTAGACGGTTTCCTAAAGGACAAGTCCATAAACCACTACTAAATGGACTTGGGAAAAATCCACAATTCCAGGAATAACATGTATAGAACGTTTGTACGTTTGGGAAGCTTGCCAGGTGCCCTTGGCCTGGATTGGCCGCTGTCGTGGACAGGATGCTGGGCTCGATGGACCTTTGGTCTTTTCCCAGTGTGGCATTACTTATGTACTAATATAGTGAAGATTCAGAGATACTCGGGTGGTTACTATCATTATTAGTTTAGAACATAAGAACATAAGCTTTGCCATACTAGGACAGACCAAAGATCTATCAAGCTCAGTATCCTGTTTCCAACTGTGGCCAATCAAGTATCTGGCAAACTACCAAAAGAGTAAAACAGATTTTATGCTGCTTATCCTAGAAGTAAGCAGTGGATTTTCCAAAGTCCACCTTAATAATAGCTTATAGTCTTTTTTTTTTTTAAAGGAAATTATCCAAACCTTTTTTTAAACCTTGCTAAGCTAACTGCTTTTAACATTAACCTGTGAAAATTTCACACCATCTCTCTTATCCTACTACAACTATTGTTTTCAGCTTGCCAGTTTTCTTCTGCTCCTTTGGGCTTCCAGTTCAGCTGGATCCAGTCTTTTTGGGTGCTTGGGGCCATGGCACCATAAGCTCTCACCCAAAACTAGCCATAGTTTCATTATTTGATCCCAGCTATCATAGTCACAGACCTTGACCAGGGGCCATGAATAGAAGCAACAGATAGCACCAGGGAACAAAGTAGTCCAAAACGGAGTTCCAAGATTTATTAATAAAAATATGCCTGACACAACCACATTTTGCTTCAAAAGGCTGAATCAAGGGTCAGTGGACATTTTTTAAAGCACAAGAACAGTATGACAAAAATCTTCTAACACACAGGAATTAACCAACTAGTCTATAAATGTCTTTTTCATGAAACCAAGTCAGGGAACTGCTGGTGCTGAAACAGTCGAAAGCCATTTTCAATAACTCGAATGCTGCCACTTACCTGAATTCCTGCCACCGAAAACTAGGTGGATCCTTAAAGAATTACTGTCACGTCTGTGGCCGTGACCACCCTCATACTTACCCTGTTTCTGGGAGTCAGTGGCTGTGCTGGCTTCTGCTTGTCTCTGTGTCTGTCTCTGTCTTAGTTTCTCTCTGGCTCTGTGTGCTGATTGCATTACTGGACCTCACCTGTGTGGGCTATGCCTCTTCCAAGATGGCTGCCGCCTCCTCTATGCCAGTATCCAAGATGGCTCCTGCTTGTCCTTCCTGTGGGCTCACTTCCTCTGTGTGTCAAGCCTCTGTTTGGAGGCAAGGAACTTCCTGCTTCTGTCCTGCTGGTGGGGACTCATCAGTGAGTTCCTTTATAAGGAAGGCCTGTGCTTGCAGTCAGGGCCTTCGCATGGTGTCATTGTCTGGTGTCATGCCCAGAGGCCGATAGGTTAGTTAGTGTGTGTTGCTGCGCTGCTTCTAAGCCTGTCTTCTGTGTGGGCTTCTTGCCCTTCTGCTTAGTACCTGTGGGCTTCTTGCTCTTCTGCTTAGTACCTGTGGGCTTCTTGCCCTTTCTGTGTGGGCTTGCTCTTCTGTTTAGTACCTGTGGGCTTCTTGCCCTTTCTGTGTGGGCTTGCCCTTCTGTTTAGTACCTGTGGGCTGCTTGCCCTTCTGCGTGGGCTGCTAGCCTTCTGCCTTTAGTCTGTGTTTGCAGCCTGCCCTACTCCTTGCTTGTATATTCTGTGTGCACATCCTGAACCTTGTATATCCTGTGTGCACATCCTGGCTGCTATCCTTCTGCCTTTAGTCAGTGTTTAGAGCCTGCTGTTCAGCCCTGGTTTCCCCGTCTGTGTTTGCAGCTGGCCCTACTCCCTGCTTGTATATTCTGTGTGCACATCCTGAACCTTGTATATCCTATGTGCACATCCTGGCTGCTAGTCCTTCTGCTTTCGCTGTGGAGGTAGCCTCTGCAGCTCAGTCCGGGTTTCCCCATCTGTGTTTGCAGCCTGCCCTAGTCCCTGCTTGTATATCCTGTGTGCACATCCTGGTCCCTGCTTGTTCGTCCTGAGTCCTGGTTTTGGCTAGCTAGTGTTATCCGGTTTTCCGCTCTGCCTAGCTACCTTCTGTCCCATGTGTCTACCTTGTACCTTGCTTGTATATCCTGTGTGCTTCTCCGGATCCCTGCTTATGTATCCTGATTCCTGTATCTGTCTAGCTAGTGTGTATCTTCTGGGGGATTTATCCTGTTACCTGCCTCGACCTAGCTAGTGGGTTTGCCCAGGGGGTATTCCCAGTCTCCCCTTCTTCCTTGCTTGCATGTCTGCCCTAGTCCCTGCTCCTGATAAGCTTCTGTCTGTCTAGTCTGTCTGGTGTGCCTGGCTTAGCGGCTGCGGGCAGCGCTTAGTGCAGTCTAGTATTGTTCCCCTGTGTTTCCTAGACCCGAGGTGGGTCCTCTGGATCTTCAGTTCCGGCCTTGCCCTACAAGTCCTGTCGGCCGCCCGCACGCTAGAGCTCAACTCTAGCGGAAAGGTGGCTAAGTACAGGTGAAGCGGTTCCTGTTCTGCCGGTTCAGTTGCCTACTTCCAGTCCAGAGTTCTGGTCCGGTCCTTCCGGACGTCCGTTCCAAGACGGTCTTGCCTGCCTCTGCCGCTCTGCGGCAGAGGCCCAAGGGCTCACAATTCCCAGTGCTGCCTTGAGGACCTGACAGTATGCCAAGGCCCTCGAGAACGCGACAATTACCACCCCCTAAAATCCTCCTAATTCTGTAAAAGTTGTCAAAATATGCAAATTTGGGTACGTGCCCAATTTGCATGTGCAATTTAATTAAATAACAAGCTAATTAGCACCAATAATTGGCTTTTTAACAAGCAATTGTCACTAATTAAATCAAATTTTAACTTTATGCACATAAATTTAGGCACGGGATCCACGCTTAAATTTTATGCATGATCTGAAAAGCGGAGTACAGAAATGGGAGGATCACGGACAGAACGGAGGCATTCCTAAAATTAACACGCATTGTTATAGAATAACGTGGACACGCACCTAGGGGCCCTTTTACTACGGCATGTAGGCGCTTAGGTGCGTCCGACATACATCAATTTGGAACTACCAGCTGGCTACCGTGTATCCCGGGCAGTAATTCCATTTTTTACATGTGTCCGATACACGCGTCGGAAAAGAATTTTTATTTTCTGCCGCGTGGCACTAACCGGGCGGTAATCGCAGTTTACGCACTGACGATTACTGCCCGGTTGATTACCACCCAGTTAATGCATGAGACCTTATCGCTAAGTCAATGGGTGGCGGTAAGGTCTCAGACCCAAGATGGACATGCACCAATTTTTATTTTGCCGCACTTCCATTTTCGGCCAAAAAAGGCCTTTTTTGCAAGCGCACTGAAAAATGGACCTGCGCACATCCAAAACACGTGCCTAGACTAGTTCAGGCCATTTTTCAGCGTGCCTTTAAAGGACCCCCGACGTTAGCTTCAGTAGGAGTGGAGGAGTGGCCTAGTGGTTAGAGCAATCCAGGGGTGGCCGGTTCAAATCCCACTGCTGCTCCTTGTGATCTTGGGAAAGTCACTTAACCCTCCATTGCCTCAGGTACAAATTTAGACTGTGAGCCCAACAGGGAGAGGCAAATACCTACCTAGTGTAACTCACCTTGAGCTGCTACTGAAAAAGGTGTGAGCAAAATCTAAATAAATAAATATTTGAGATTGTACATGGAATGTTGCTACTATTTGACATTCTACATGGAATGTTGCTATACTGGAGGAGTGGCCTAGTGGTTAGAGCACTGGTCTTGCAATCAGAGGTGGCCAAATCCCGCTGCTGCTCCTTGTGATCTTGGGCAAGTCACATAACCTTCCATTGCCTCAGGTATAAACTTAGATTGTGAGCCCTCCTGGGACAAAGAAATACCCAGTGTACATAAATGTAACTCACCTTGAGCAAAATCTAAATAAATAAATATTTGAAATTCTACATGGAATGTTGCTACTATTTGAGATTCAACAAGGAATGTTGCTAGTGGCCTAGTGGTTAGAGCATCAGTCTTGTAATCCAGAGGTGGCCAGTTCAAATCCCACTGCTGCTCCTTGTGATCTTGGGCAAGTCACTTAACCCTCCATTGCCTCAGGTACAAACTTAGATTGTGAGTCCTCCTGGGACAGAGAAATATCCAGTGTACCTGAATGACCTTGAGCTAATACTGAAAAAGGTATGAGCAAAATCTAAATAAATAATGTAAGTGCGTACATTTGCATCATGTTTCAGCTGGTGCAAATGGCCGTATCTAAAGTTAGGTGTGATTCTTGGGCATAAACACCATTCTATAAACCGTGCCTAACTTTGGGGTCCTTTGGGTGTGCGCTGGGCCATTTTTTACCACGTCTAGGAAAAAAGGCCTTTTTTTTAAGGTCTGGAAAATGGACGTGCGCTAACATTGAAACCGGTGCGTGTCCATTTTCGGCCTGAGACCTTACCACCACCCATTGACCTAGCGGTAAGGTCTCACGCTACCCGCACAGTAAGCATGCAGCGCACGCCAACTGCTGTTTACCGCCGGGTAAGTGGCCTGTGGTAGAAAATAGAAAATTCAGAGCATACCTTTCAAATATTTGAACGTCTGTATCATATCACCCCTGTTCCTCCTTTCCTCCAGAGTATACATGTTCAGGTCAGAGACTTGCTGACCTGAACATGTATACTCTGGAGGAAAGGAGGAACAGGGGTGATATGATACAGATGTTCAAATATTTGAAAGGTATTAATCTGCAAATGAATCTTTTCCGGAGATGGGAAGGCGGTAGAACGAGAGGACATGAAATGAGATTGAAGGGGGGCAGACTCAGGAAAGATGTCAGGAAGTATTTCTTCACGGAGAGGGTGGTGAACGCTTGGAATGCCCTCCCATGGGAGGTGGTGGACATGAAAATGGTAACGGAATTCAAACATGCGTGGGATAGGCATAAAGGAATCCTGTGCAGAAGGAATGGATCCACAGAAGCTTAGCTGAAATTGGGTGGCGGGTGGAAGAGGGATTGGTGGTTGAGAGGCTAGGATAGGGGAGGGCAGACTTATACGGGGTCTGTGCCAGAGCCGGTGATGGGAGGCGGGACTGGTGGTTGGGAGGCGGGAAATACTGCTGGACAGACTTATACGGTCTGTGCCCTGAAAAAGACAGGTACAAATCAAGGTAAGGTATACACATATGAGTTTATCGTGGGCAGACTAGATGGACCGTGCAGGTCTTTTTCTGCCGTCATCTACTATGTTACTATGTTACCGCCGGGTAAGTGGCCTGTGGTAGAAAATAGAAAATTCAGAGCATGCCAAATCTGGAATTACTGCCCAGATTGCGTGCCAATTTGATTCACGCTGTATGTGCGTAGGCCCTTAGGCAGCTTAGTAAAAGGGCCCCTTTAAGCACAGCTTATGGAATAGCACTTTTTTTGGTGCTGACTTCCTTGGCACCATATATAAAACCTTGCATCGTATGTACAGGGAGCAAGGCCATTAGTGGGATTCTGGGGCTTTATCTCTTATGTCATGAGATCTACTTGCAAGTGTAAATTTTAAGGGGCTTCAACGTTAGCGTCAGAACTTTCAGTACAGGAACAGGGCTGGGCAAACTTGGGTATACATATTATTATTTATTTGTTGCATTTGTACCCCACATTTTCCCACCTATTTGCAGGCTCAATGTGGCTTATATAGTACCGTCAAAGGCGTTTGCCCAGTCGGCGGATAACAAATACAAAGTTGTACAGTGATCGTATGAGGTATAAGTGGAGGGTCGGAATGGATGAAGATTGCGTGATGTCCTGTGCGATCATAGTCATGCTGTGTTGGTATAAATATAAAGTATCACATACCATATGAAATGAGTATCTTGTTGGGCAGACTGGATGGACCGTTCAGGTCTTTATCTGCCATCATTTACTAAGTTACTCTTTGGGGTTCTACATGGAATGTTGCTACTCATTGGGATTCCAGAATCTTGTAACTCTTTAGGATTCCAGAATCTTCAGAACTTTTAGTACAAGAACAGTGCTGGGCAGACTTCTACGGTCTGTGCCCTGAGAAAGGCAGGGACAAATCAAACTGGGGTATACATATAAAGTATCACATACCATGTAAAATGAGTTTATCTTGTTGGGCAGACTGGAAAACTCTTTTTATTGGAAAAAACTAAAAACAAATAACATACAAATCAAAAACAAGCCCCTAGCTATACACAGTCCTCCTATCTATGTACACACCCTCCCCTCCTCAATACTACAGTGGAAACTGTGTATTAGAAAAACCCAAGAAAAAAAAACCGGACATGCAAATCAAACCCCAGGCTCCTAGCTAGACATGGTCTGCCTATCTATGTACACCCCCTCCTCAATAATACAATGGATCAACCCCCCCTCCCCCCGACCCCCCACAACCCCTTCAGACAACTGGCACACAATCCCCTGGGAAGCATGTCCCCTCATGGTGGCTTAAGCCTCACGTGTCTCCACCACCTCGAAGCCACCCCCACCCCTTTTTCCACCCTTTCCCACTTTGCCGCTTCCTGCACCGCCCTTACCACATCCCAGCTGACTACCTCCGCCGGCCGGACCTCCTGGTACAGGGACACCCTGCAGCGCGCCATCCAGAGGCAGTACCGCAATATCACCGAAATCAGAAAGCGTGTTACCGGGTCCCCGCGTCCCCCTCCACCCTCTGGGCCGTACACCCAGTCCGCATAGCTGTAGTTGCGGAAACTGGGGATCTGCAGCAACGAGGAAACCCGGTCAGAGACCTGGACTGTAAATGGGCACCTCACCAGGAAATGCTCCATCGTCTCTTCAGTTCCAGCACATTCCTCCCGTGGGCACCCTCTATCCCGCACATTGCGATATTTCAAATTTCCTCGGACGTACAGTCTACCGTGAAAGGACAGCCACGCCAGGTCTTTATACTTCACCGGGATGCGGTTCGAAGCAATCAACCGTAACCCCTGCTGCATCCGTGGGGCCGGCGCGTCCCTCAGCGCCAGAGGAGCTGAGAACACCTGCGCCCGTACTCTGTCCATCCAGACCCCCCGTTGTCCTGCCTTCACCTCCCCCACCGTCAGCCCCCACACCCTCACCAATTTCACTAGGGTCTTGCAATAACTCACCCCCCCCGGGGCCCCCCTTCGCAGTGCCACTACCCTCCCCCCCTCCCGCCATAGGTCCCAATATCTCGGCCACCACTGCAGGACACTCCTAGCCCACCCCGGTGGCTCCCGCCCTACCGCCCTCCCAGATTGAACTGCAGGAACAAAGCGCTGAAAAACAGGACTGGGTTTATCATGCCCACCCCCCCCTCCCTCCTAGGCAGATAGGTAACATTCCGTTTTACCGGATTCGTCCTGTTGCCCCAGAGCAGCCGGAAGAACACCCCATACAAGGCCGCGTACTGGCTCTCCGGCAGCAAGCAGATGTAACTGACGAACAGAAACAAAGGAACTAAGTGTGCCTTGATGAGCTGTACCCGCTCCCCCATGGTCATTTTCCACCCCTTCCATCTATCCACCCTCCCCTTCACTTCTTGGAGACACCTATCCCAGTTGTAGAGCCTATAATCCCCCTTCTCGAAATATATTCCCAAGACCCGTATACGTTCCACAGCTGTAGGAAACCTAGCTCCCAACTCAAATTGCAGCCCCTGATCCCCAACCCACAGGCTATTGGACTTTTGAAAATTGACCTGCGACGCTGTTGCCTGCGAGTATTCCTGGATCAGGTTCTGCAATCTACCTCCCTCCCTCTGGTCCGCTACCCACACTGTAACGTCATCTGCATACGCCACGACCCTTAACTGGTTATTGTCCCCCACCTCCACCCCTTCCAGCCCCTCCGCCCCCCCCTTCTCCAGCCGTCTTATAAAAGGGTCGATGGCGTATGCATACAACAGCGGGCTGAGTGGGCACCCCTGTCGGACCCCTGCCCCTACCTCAAACCCCTGCCCTCTCCACCCGTTAACCAGGGGGAAACACCCCGCATGCCGATAAAGTAGCTGTAATTGCTCTATCCAGCCCTTCGGAAACCCATAGCGCTCCAAAATGCTCCATAGGACACCCCACTGCACTCTATCAAACGCTTTTTCCTGGTCGAGTGTTACCAACAGCCTACCATGCCCTCCCACTCTACTGCGTTCTACCCCCTCCCGCACCCACGCTGCCGCTTCCAAGACCCCTCTCCCTTTAACCCCACATGCTTGTGAGGCTGCCAGCAAATCCCCAGACACCTGCCTCATTCTCTGGAATAGCATTCGCGCAAAAATTTTCCGATCTGTATTAAGCAGTGCTATAGGCCGCCAGTTGGCCAGCATCGCCGGGTCCTTCCCCTTACTTAGTAGGATAAGAGCCGCCTCCGTCAGGGACCTAGGCAAGGAACCCTCCAACTGGGCTGCCCCCCATACCCTCACCAGGATCGGCACCAGCTGCTCCTTAAAGGCCTGGTAGAACTCAGTTGTTAGCCCATCCGGCCCCGGCGAAGTCTTCCTGTGGAGCGCCCCGATGGCTTCCTCCACCTCCTGTTCTGTCCACGGGTTCAAGAGGGCCTGAAGCTGGGGTCCCCCGTGACCTATCCCCGGGGTTTCTTCCACATAACACTCCATCTGCTCTATATCAATCTGCTGGGCTGAAAGGAACGCCGCAAAGTGGTCCCTCACTGCCCCCAGAATCCCCTCCCTGGTGTCCTGCAGGACCCCCTGTGCGTCCCGTACCCCCTCCATCACCCTGCGCGCCCTCCGCTCCCGGCAGCATGCGAAGGGGTCCGGGCTACACATTTTTCCGAAGTCCCGCTCGTACACCAAGGAGGTGTAGCGGTTGTACTGTACCTGTTCCAGGAGTGCTTGGAGATCATGTATTTCTTCCTCCCTCCCCCCTTGTGAAATCAGTGTGTCCCTCTTTTTCTTTATCGCCATGCCCAACTTTGTCCTTTCCCTCCCCTCCCTTCTCGCCTGTCTGAGAAAGAATCCCCGCGTTCGTCTTTTCACTGTATCCCACCACTCCCCCAATGACTGAAATGCCCCCTGCACTGACACCTGATCTTCCAAAAACCGGCGGTACTCCTCCCGCACCTGCTCGCTACCTAACCACTTTAAATTTAGTCGCCATAGCCCCCTCCCTGGCCTCTGCGCTGCCGCCCCCCCCACCTGAAGGAGGACCATGTGGTGGTCTGAAAAGTCCACGTCCACGGTTCGTGGACCCCCCAGACAAACCCCCTTCTTTACCAGGAATCTATCGATTCTACTTTTACACTGCCCTCGAAAGAACGTGAACCCCTCCTGTTCCTCACAGAAGGCCACATGCGCGTCTACCAGCTCCGCCTCCCGCATGATCCCTGCCAGCCTCACCCCGTCATAGCCCACCTGTACCGATCGTCCCCCACTATCCTTTTTCCGCAATATGGTGTTAAAATCTCCCCCCCAGACTACTTGGCGCGAAGTGTATAGGTAGGGCTTGATCTTCCCAAAGAGGAGCACCCTTTCCTTCTTGCTTTGGGGCCCGTACACATTCACCACCCTCAGTGCTCTATCCTCCCAAATCGCATCCACAACAAGACATCTCCCCACCCCCAGCTCCACCACTCGCTGAATATTCACCCGGTGGGACTTAAATAAGATCCCCACCCCACCATACCTCTCCCCCGCCAACCCCCACACCGAGGGACCCCACTTCCAGGCCCGCCTCGCCCGCCTGATCACCTCAATGGACCGCAGCCGAGTCTCCTGGAGCAGGAAGCAATCTGCTTGGACCCTCGCGAACCAGTCATACGCTAAACCCTGCTTCTTCGGAGAGGCGATGCTGGCCACATTCAGCGTGGCAAATGTCAACACTAAGCCTGCCATCCTCATTGCGAGTCACGGGTCTGCTCACTCCCAACTTCTTTCCTTATCTCCTGGGATACCCCCTTCTTACCCTGAAGCAGGTCCTCTGCTATGCGGTCTACATCATCCCCTGCCACATCCCCCTCCCCCCCCTGCAGCCGTCCTGTCTGCACCTTACCCCCACCTCCCCCTTTCTTCCTTCCTTTCTTCTTTGCTCTATCCGGACCCACCCCCTGATCCCTCCCTCTCCCCTCTTCACCCCCACCCCCTACCTCCTCCACCGAGTCCTCCACCTCCCCCAAGTCCTCCAAGTCCTCCAGATCCTCCTCTAGCTCCACTCTGTCCCCCCAAGCCTGCACTTGGGCCTTCACCACCTGCCCAGCCCCCTCAGCTTTCCTCTTACTCCCCTTTCCCCTCCCTCCCTCCCTTCCCTCTTCCTCCTCCCTCACCCCTCCCCCTTCCCCCAGAGCCTTCCCGCCCTTCTTCCTACCACCAGTACCCTCCTCCAGTGCTTCCTCATATTTCCGTTTGCCCTCTCCAATCCCCCCTGCCGCCCCCTCTTCCTCCATTAACTCCACCTCTTCTCCTTCCCCCTGTTCTTCCTCCTCCCTCCCAACCTCCCTATCCTCCTCCTCCTCCTCCAACACCTGAAATCTGTTCCCCCCCCCTCTTCCCCTGCAGCGACCCCTCCCTGCCCACCCCTAGTTTCCCCCCCTCCGAAACTTCCCTTTCCTCTGTGGCACTTGTACCCACTCCCCCTCTCCCCCCTGCTCCACTCCTGACCCAGCCCCCTGCCGCCCCCCCTCCTGCATCCCCTCCTTCTCCCCCCCTTGCCCCTCCCTGCCTATCACCCCCTGCCCTATCCCCTCCTCCATTACCCCCCCCCCCCGTCCCTTCCCCCACATATCCCACTCGTTATGGGCCGCCCTAGGGCAGTTCCGATATGCATGGCCTAACCCGCCGCAGAGGTTGCACCTGATCGCGGTGCAGTCCTCTGTGGCATGCTGATCCCCGCATCTTCCACACTTTACCACTGGGCATGACATGCTGAAGTGCCTAAACGAACCACATCTGAAGCACTGCCGCGGCTGCCCCTTGTAAAAGCACAGTATCCTGTCACGACCGATAAAGGCAGCCGAAGGAATGTGCTGGACCACATGGCTCTCCTGTCTCAATTTGACCAGGGCTCCCCAACCTCCTGCCCAAACCCTGCTTGGATCCGGTAACTTTGTAAGTGGGAATCTCAGCTCCGCGTACCTCTGTAGCCAGTAGGCTAAATCTGCCCCAGAGATAGACTCATTTCTCACGAGCAGGGTGATCTGCACCAGGTCCGGCTTGCTGACTGGAATGGCCCTGAGGTCCCGCCACTCCCCCTTTCCCCTCACCCCCTCGTACCTTTCCCAGAATATTTCCATCCCCCTCTGGGTCATGAAGCTCAAGTCATATTCTGGGATGTTGATGGGGTGTATACACGCGTAAAAGTCCTCGGGTATAAACCCCATCCCCATCACCAGCCTCAAGACCCGATCCCTGGAGGGCATTGCCCCCTCCCCTATCCATTTGAGCTGTACCACATTTCGCCGCTTAGGCAGCTGTCCACCCCCTGTCCCCGCTCCCCCCCAACCCCTCCCTGGGCCCTCAAAACCACCCGATCTCCCCCCCTCCCTCCTTCCCCCTCCCTGGACTACTGCCGCAAAGGACTTGGACCCCAGCCCCCACCGCCCCCCCTCCACACTTGTTCCAGCCCTTCCCTCTGCCTCCCCCCCCTTCTGTCCCTCTGCCCCTCCCCTCATCCCTCTCCCTTCCTCAATATCCACCGCCCCCTCCCCCTCCCGTTGTCCCCCGTCCCCTTCCCTCTCAGACAAACATCCAGCAACGTCCATAGTCAGTTCTGCGGCTTGGGCTGCCTCCAACTGATTGTCCTGCCCATCTCCACTTCCTGGAACGTCCCTGCTCGTCCCTGCCACTGCAGGCTCCAGCCTCTGGGCTAATCGCCTCCTCTCCTCTGTCTCCTGGCGATACTCTGGC
This sequence comes from Microcaecilia unicolor, assembly GCF_901765095.1. Lineage (NCBI taxonomy): Eukaryota > Metazoa > Chordata > Amphibia > Gymnophiona > Siphonopidae > Microcaecilia > Microcaecilia unicolor. Next base: position 205,189,245 of record NC_044040.1, on the reverse strand, counting down.
ACCTGCCCAGTCAGGTCTGCAGCTGGCGATACCAGACTCCCTGCTCGCTCTGCCCCCGAACTCCCTCCAACCTCCGGCACCAGGGGCGAAGCCTCCGGAACTCCGCCGCTCCCCTTGGCTCCTCGCTCCCAGCCGTCCTGCTGGCAGGTCTGCTCCACCACCCGCTGCACATCTGTTAGACTTGCCATGTCCACTTCTGTAGTCAACGAAAGTCTCTCAACAATCGGGTTACTTCCCCCTTGCTTCTGGTGCAGTCCCTCCTGCGTTCTCCCAATGGCTGGCGCTTCCCGGGGGCATGGCTTGTCTGTTCCTGATTCCGCCACAGGCTGGCTGTTAGCACCCCCCGATTTCACCTCTTGTAATGGACAGCTGGTCAAATGAGCTCCCAGCTGCTGCCCGCTCCTATTCCTCTCTCTCCGACCCCTCTCCTGTAAACCGCCAGCTACTCCATGCTCAGGGAAGACCTCCCCTGCTCCCGGACTTCGTGGGCGGGGCTTCTCCAGATGCCATGCTGCTTCGGTTTCCACTTCAGTCATTGCAGACCCGGCCAAAAATACCGGAGTCTGCCTCTGCTGACCCTTTTCCAACAGGGCCTCCTTCACGGCAACTGTCTCTGCTGTTTGCACAACTGCAGGTAAGCCCTCTGAGACTTCGACCACCACCTCTGTAGAAAACAGGCTGCTACCTGCGTCTCCCTCTGCTGCCTCCATTATCTGGAGTTTTGAAAAGTTACTGAGTTCTGTCCTCCCCTCCACAGGTAGGATCTCTACTCCAGCCCCCACCTCAGAGCCATGTCCTGCCGCTGCCTCCTTATCCTCTGGCTGCTGGGTAAGTGCTCTGGACTGTGTTGCCAACTGTCTCATGTATTTTAAAGTGGGGTCACCTCTGAACCCAGACAACTCTTTTGAGTCTAATGCTGCTGAAGACACTGAAGCTTGCTGCAACTGTAGTGTTCCTGAACCCCCAGACTGTGGTATTGAAGCCATCCTTTCTCGGTTAACATAGAGCTCCCTCAAAGGATTCACAGAGCCCTTTTTTAAACAGTTCAACAAGTGTTCTTTTTTCCCCAACAACTTTGATATCCGGGCTTCCTCTTTAACATACATTTGTCTGTGCTCCGCTGGGGCAAATTTACACATAGTTCTTGCCATTTTCAGACGTTTTCCTAGCTCCACTACTTCTTTTTCCACCAGCTTAATTCGTCTTACAATATTTACCACACTACTTGCTGGATCATCAGGGTCATAGCTCACTTCAAGGAACTCCTCATCTGACGATCCACTCTCCTCACTCTCACTCTCAGCTGCCTCCAGCAAAGGCTTCTGGCAAACTTCCATCGCCTCTTCCTTCTCCCTTCCTTGGAAGCGCCCTTCTGGGGCCTGTACTATCTTCCTCCCCCCTCCACTGTCTTCTCGCTTACCTTCCGCAAGCTGGGCCATGGAGGGGGAAATGCTCTGATGGCCTCCACTGGGCTGCTTCTCCCTTCGGTCCACTGGACTCCTTTCCCTTCTCCCGGTAGTCAAACCAGGGAGAGAGCCACTCCTTTCGGCCTTCTGGTCCCGGGCCCCAGGAGGCCCCATAGCCTGGGACTTTCCTGAGGCCTTCTCCCCAGGGACCCTCCTCATCTTTGGGGAGGGAGCTAGGTCTCACTCCCTTTCCACTGGAAGTCAGCAGAGCTCTCTAAAACACCTCCTTCCTCCTCAGCAGACTGGATGGACCGTTCAGGTCTTTATCTGCCGTCATTTACTATGCTACTATGTAATAAGATAATTGGTTTTCTCTAAGAATTGGAACCAAAGTTCAGAGTCTCTCTTTGATAATAAAAGGCAACAGAATTAATACCAGCAAGAGCATCATAGATAATTAAATCTTTCTTAGGGGAGGGGGGGGGGGGTTACAATTTTTATTTAATTCCTAAGAAGATCCCCCGAGGTTACGGATTTTGAAAGCTATTTTAACTTTGCCACTCCCACTATTATGAATTTAACTACTCAAAGGAGCCGTTCTGCTGATCCCGCTAAAAGCTGTAAGTGGATATCTTGCCCATAGCTCTAAATTAATTTTTGATAGATGGAAATTCATTTCGTAGGTAAAAATGTATTAGGTGCTGCTCCTCTCACTCAGAATTCGAAATTCGGCTGGAAGCAGGCAACAGCGTTAACTGAAACAGTCTGATCTGCCAGGTGAACTGAACACCATAGAGCTCCTTCAAAACCTGCTCTCCTTTTGAAACGTCTCCAAAAACCTCAAATCCTCAGGTGTTCATGACATGCTTTTTCTGTATCCTACCACTGCCAGTATCAACAGCTGCTTCACATCATTTCAAACTAACAAATCCCCTACTTACACTAAATTCAGCTAAAATCCCATGGGAAATCAGTGTAGACCTGTTTTTTTAGGGTGAGAGGTAATGCCTGCGAGAAGTGGATGGTGGGGGGGGGGGGGGGGGGGGAAGGAAAGAACATTATGGCTTAATGCTTCTATAAATATCCTGTTTTTCTAAACCCAATGTAGGTGTGCGTGGCATTTGACTTTGGGAGGTCGGGCATTTTTTTCTTCTTAGGTAATATTGCTTGGCAGCTTTCCACCAGCTTCTCACCACAGATCCCTGCCAAGACCTGAATCGACTTCCGTCAGATTAACTGTCTCCAACAACAAACCGACATTTCTGCTGAGGGCCATGAGTGAAGAGATAAGCCTGAATGGCACCCATCTTAAACTGCAGGGTCCTCTCGCAGGGCTGACAAATCAGAAGGAGGAGAGCGGTGGAGTGCATTTCTCGGATCAGTCTTCAAGACTGCAGTATATTTAACCTTGATTCATATTCTTACTGATTTTGTTTTGTTTTGAATGTTAGAAAAATAAGGTGTTCACTATCTGTTTGCATCAAATTCACAGACACACTTCACATTAGAATAATTTTATAAGGGGGAGGGGCAGGGGCGTAGCCAGATGGCCAATTTTAGGTGGGCCTGAGCCCAAGGTGGGTGGGCATGGAATTTGTCCCCCACGATACCCCTCCGTTTTGCTCCTCTCTCCACCCCTCCCTGCCCAGAAACCCCAAATCTTAAATACTTGAGCTAGCGGGGATCCCCAAACCTCCCTCATCCTCGAGTAGCCACCACTCTTCCAAACAGCAGCCGGCAGCACTTGCCTCAAGCTAATGCTGTTGCCGGCAGGCCGTGCATGCTCAGTGCTTTTGCATGTGCGAAAACTGAGCCGGTCACAGGCATCAGCTCAAGGCAAGTGCTGCTGGCTGAGGGGAGATATGATAGAGGTATATAAAATAATGAGTTGAGTGGAACAGGTGGATGTGAAGCGTCTGTTCACGCTTTCCAAAAATACTAGGACTAGGGGGCATGCGATGAAACTATAGTGTACTAGATTTAAAACAAATCGGAGAAAATGTTTCTTCACCCAACGCATAATTAAACTCTGGAATTCGTTGCCGGAGAACGTGGTGAAGGTGGTTAGCTTAGCAGAGTTTAAAAAGGGGTTAGACGGTTTCCTAAAGGACAAGTCCATAAACCGCTACTAAATGGACTTGGGAAAAATCCACAATTCTGGGAATAACATGTATAGAATGTTTGTACGTTTGGGAAGCTCGCCAGGTGCCCTTGGCCTGGATTGGCCGCTGTCGTGGACAGGATGCTGGGCTCGATGGACCCTTGGTCTTTCCCAGTGTGGCATTACTTATGTACTTATGTCCTCTACATAGCTCACTTTTATTACATAGAGCAGTGATTTAACCTATTGTGATGTCATAGTGACTCATTCCACCAATAAGAGCCAACCTCATTAGTGATGTCACAATGGCTTGATTGTATAGAATGTTTGTACGTTTGGGAAGCTTGCCAGGTGCCCTTGGCCTGGATTGGCCGCTGTCGTGGACAGGATGCTGGGCTTGATGGACCTTTGGTCTTTTTCCAGTGTGGCATTACTTATGTACATTTGGAAGAGTTCTGGCTGCCCAAGGAGAGGAAATTTTCAGTTGGTAAGGTCTGGGGATCCCCACCAGCCACAGCAAGAATGTCACAATTTTGGGTGGGCCTGAGTCCAAAGTGGGTGGGCCCAGGCCCACCCAAGCCCACCTGTGGCAATGCCACTATGTGTGTGTTGGGAGGAGAGCTTAGTGCAGGCATGTTTTTGGTCAGTTTTATAAAAACACCTGCTTGTCATCATAAAATACTGCTATTAGTGGCTGAAATTATTTCTATATTGTCTGCAGAGACATTTATACCTGCTCTAGAGCAGGTGTAAAGCACATACAGTATAGAAGACGGTTCCATAAGACACGCCAACATTTAGGTGCCATATATGCAAGAGTAGTGAACCTGTTCTATAAGGATGCTAAGGTCTAGATTCAGTAAATAGTGCTCAAAAAAATAGCGCTGAATAAAATCCACATGGAACGCTAGTCTATAAACGGCGTTCTTTCCCCAAAAATATTAGGCCTAGGGGACATGCAATGAAGATCTAAGTAGTAAATTTAAAACAAACCAGAGAAAATATTTCTTCACTCAGCGTGTAACTGAACTCTGGAATTTGTTGCCAGAGACTGTGGTAAAAGCAATTAGCTTAGCAGAGTTTAAAAAGGGGTTGGAGAATTTTCTAAAAGTCCATAGCGGAAAATAAAACAATGAGGCAGACCTTGTAAACAAACAAAAGTCTGTATTAGTAGATTGAAAGCTCCCAGGTATTCAACATAAAATGGCCGACATGGCCAAGTTTCACCAGTACAAGAACGGCTGCGTCAAGGGCAATAGGTCACCAGATGATAAAAACTTCAAAATAAGCCAGGCTGGTGTGGCTATAAGAACACAGAAAGCTAAATTTTGGGAACAGTCTTTCAAAATAAATGCTGTGGTTGCAGTGAATGCAAACTTGCTGTATCAACCAAGCTTGTTATATATGCTGAGATCATGCATACAAAATTGGTGTAAAGGAAAAACTTAAAAATCAGTTCAAAATAAGTCATCTTAGCTTAAAAGCTGGTTAAAATCAAGTGCCTGTGATACTAATTCACTAAAAACAGCTAGAAAGTACTCATAAAACAAAAAAATCGACACTATTTACATCCGTGGAAGATCGCTTAAAATGATTACAATGAAAATATAAAATGAACATCCTCAGATGTTCTAGGATCCATAACTCTTTCATCTCTTGTCCACATCTTTCTACACCCCATCATTTGGGGTGTAGAAACCCAAAGGAGAGATATTGAATAGGAGGGGAGAGATTAGTAAGCTCGACTCAGGAGAGAGACCTTGGGGTGTTTGTGTCGGAGTATATGAAGGTGAAGAAACAATATGACATGGCGATGCCCATGGCCAGAAGGATGCTAGGCTGTGTAGAGAGGGGTATAACAAGCAGAAGAAAAGAGGTGTTGATGCCCCTCTACAAGTCGTTGGTGAGGCCCCGTTTGTAGTACTGTGTTCAGTTTTGGAGGCCGTATCTTGCTAAAGATGTAAAAAGACTGGAAGTGGTGCAAAGAAAATCTACAAAAATGGTATGGGATTTGCGTTGCAAACCTTACGAGGAGAGACTTGCTGACCTGAACATGTATACCTTGGAGGAAAGGAGAAACAGGGGTGACATGATACAGACATTCAAATATTTGAAAGGTATTAATCCGCAAACGAACCTTTGTGGTAAAACTAGAGGACATGAATTGAGACTGAAGGGGGGCAGACTCAGGAGTAATGTCAGGAAGTATTTTTTCACGGAAAGGGTGGTAGATACGTGGAATGCCTTCCCGCAGGAGGTGGTGGAGATGAAAACGGTAATGGAATTCAAACATGAGTGGGATAAACACAAAGGAATCCTGTTTAGAAGGAATGGATCCAGGGCCGTGCCGATGCGGTAAGCGGGGTAAGCACCGCAGGGGGGCGCCCACCTCTGGAGGGCGCCGCCGCGGTGCTTACCCTTGCCCCGCGCCGCTGAGGCCTTTAAATCTTTTACCTGGTCGCAGCAGCGTCAGTGAAAGCGCTGCCGACGTCTCCCTTCCCTTGCACTCATTGGTTCCCTCATTGTCCCGCCTTCTTCTGACGTCAGAAGAAGGTGGACACTGAGGGAACCAAGAGCGCGAAGGGAAGGGAGACGTCGGCAGCGCTCCGCTTTCACTGATGCTGCTGCGACCAGAAGTAAAAGATTTAAAGGCCCCAGGGTGCGGAGGAAAGAGCAGAGAGGCATGGATGGGAGGGCAGAGAGACAGGCATGGATGGGAGGGCATGGATGGGAGGGCAGAGAGACAGGCATGGATGGGAGGGCAGCAGTAGGGCCCAGGGAGAGGACAAATTGCTGGAAGGGGAGGGGAGAGAGGAGGATTGCTAGCTATGGATGCAGCAGGGAAGGGCAGAGAGGGACAAGGATGGACATGGGGGCCCAGGGAGAGGACAATTTGCTGGAAATGGAGGGGAGGGGAGAGAGAGAGGAGGATTGCTGGCTATGGATGGAGGAGGGAAGGGCAGAGAGGGACAAGGATGGACATGGGGGCCCAGGGAGAGGACAAATTGCTGGAAATGGAGGGGAGGAGGATTGCTGCTGGCTATGGATGGAGGAGGGAAGGGCAGAGAGGGACAAGGATGGGCATGGGGGCCCAGGGAGAGGACAATTTGCTGGAAATGGAGGGGAGGGGAGAGAGGAGGATTGCTGGCTATGGATGGAGGAGAGAAGGGCAGAGAGGGACAAGGATGGACGTGGATGGGAGGACAGGACCCAGGGAGAGAGAAGAAATTGCTGGAAATGGATATAGAGCAAGAAATGAAGAAGTAAGGAGGAAAGTAAAGAAATAAATGGAAAGGAAGCCCTGGAAATGGAGTTAAGAGGACAGATAGCAGCAGACTCAGATACTGGGCCAGCATGATCGGAAAAAGAAAGTCACCAGACAACAAAGGTAGAAAAAAATCATTTTATTTTCATTTTAGCGTTTGGAATATGTCCACTTTGAGAATTTACATCTGCTATCTTATTTTGCAATGTATAGCAATTTGTTTCTAAGAATATTGCTGACAATTCCTGTCAGTGTGGCAAGTGGTGAGCGATCATTTTCACCGGGGGGGGGGGGGGGGGCCTGATCATTTTCACAGGGGGGGCGCCAACTGATAGTCTGCAGGGGGGCGCCAGAGACCCTAGGCACGGCCCTGAATGGATCCATGGAATCTTAGCAGAGAATGAGTGGCACACCGGTAATTGGGTAGCAAAACCAGTGCTGGACAGACTTCTACAGTCTGCACCCTGATCATGGTTGAATAGATATGGATGAGCTGGATTGTAAATTTTAAGGGGCTGCTACGTTAGCTTCAGAACATTTAGTACAGGAAAAGTGCTGGGCAGACTTTTACGGGCTGTGCCCAGAGAAAGGCAGGGACAAATCAAACTCAGGTATACATATAAATTATTACATACCATGTAAAATGAGTTTATCTTGTTGGGCAGACTGGATGGACCGCTCCGGTCTTTATCTGCCGTCATTTACTATGTTACTATCTTTCAACTCTCTTCCCCATCCACTCTCATAGGCTTCGCTTCTCCCTTCTCTCCTTCCTTCCTGTTTCTATCATTGTCCCATTCCATCTAACAAATTTATTACTTAAATGCTGGTATCTATAAAAAGATGCCACAGTACTTTATTTTTCCAGTAGTTTCCTCTGTCTCCGTGTCATCTTGTAGACTACAGTATTTCTATTTTGAGCAGTAATTACTGGTGATATGATTAAATCTCCACTTACTGGTGACTTTGTTCTTTCTGGGAGGGGGGGTTTGTGACAAAGCTAATTACTCTAATTTAGAGAGAAATTTACTTGCTGTCCTCATCATATGGCAAATTATAGGCTTTTCCCAATTTGCTTTTCCAAAAGCACAAAAAAAATGCTGTAAAAGATCAATTTCTGACCTATTTAAACATTTCTTGTAGAAAGCTATTCAGCCCATTCTTTTCAGTACCAAATCCTTAAAGGTAAACACCAGTTTTTACAAGTACTAGAACTGGAATATTCTCTTCCTTATGTGACCACTCACCAAATTCCCTTTCAAAAGAGTATGTACTATTATCGGTGAATGGCAAAAGGGTCAAACGAAAATGAATAAAATGAAATGTAATTTCTCATAAATGACATGGGAAATATGAAGCAAAATTCTTCTGGCTGCCCATTCCTATTCTTAAGGGCAAACGTTTATATACTATTGTCATAAGAAAATATGAAATGGCAATCTGAGGCGGACCAATGGCTTCTGAAGCCCAACATTCTATTTATTTATTTTATTTCTTTATTGGGATTTATTAACCGCCTTTATGAACAGGTTCACCCAAGGCGATATACAGCAGGGACAGTTTAGCATAAAACTTACAATTTTGTTAACAGCATAACAACAGCAAAATAACCAACAATAAACATAAATACAATAAATGAGGTCAACTTGAAAACAGTAAATTGAAACCTAATAATGGAACTACTGTGAAACAGTATCAAAAATGTACACACTTCACAGCAGTGGAATTCATATACCAGAGATATAATACAATGTTAGCGTAATACTAATGATACACCTAATAAGCATTAGAACAGATCAGCTCAATCTCCACTACCCCAACTGTAAAGAGCTAAAATATAAAACCACATTCGCAACCAGCTTCTCCTACGTTTGCACGCAACTACGGAACGCACTACCGAAGGCCATAAAAACAACGCAAGACCTCACTATCTTCCGAAGGCTACTGAAAACTGAACTGTTCAAGAAGGCATACCAATAACACCTATCCTCAAAACTAAATAATAAGATTGCACATGAACTAGAATAATCGAACTTTTTACCACTTGAATAAGTAACTTCTCCGTTAATAACGATCAAGCACTATCACTTTAATCCTTATGTCAAATAAGGTCTATCTATAGTCGATGAGCTAATGTATGTTACAATCCTATCTATCACCCAGGAACTTATATGCTATACCATAACGCATTCTTCTTTACCACGTACGTATGCACCTTAATGCAATGCCTTTGTAACTCTGCTACCCGGAAATGGCAACCGCCATTACGGCAAATGCAAGCCACATTGAGCCTGCAAATCGGTGGGAAAATGTGGGGATACGAATGCTACAAATAAAATAAAATAACATTCAACTAACACAGATATGATGCTAAATAGTTTCTACAATATGGCTTCCCCTATTTTCAAGACCAATTTTTAGACATTTTTCTATGAAGTCCGTCAGAAGTGCGTTCAAATCACAAGGGGGTGTGTCAGGGGCATGTTAAGGGCGGGATCTGGGCGTTCCTAACACTTGGACATTTTTCTGCTATAATGGAACAAAACAAAACCATCCAGGACTAAAACTAAGATGGTTTGAGCTAGACATGTTTTAGAATGAATAGAGGACAAAAAGGTGCACTAAATGACCAGATGACAACTGGAGGAATCAGGGATGACCTCCTCTTAAACCCCCAATGGTCACTGATCCCCTCCCACCCTCAAAAAATGTAAAACATTACTTTCCAGCCTCTATGCCAGCCGCAGATGTTATACGCAGGTCCATTAGAGCAGCATGCAGGTCTCTGGAATAGTCTAGTGGTGGGTGCAGAGCACTGCAGACAGGTGGACCCAGGCCCATATCTCCTTAAGTATATAAGTACATAAGTAATGCCACACTGGGAAAAGACCAAAGGTCCATCGAGCCCAGCATCCTGTCCACGACAGTGGCCAATTCAGGCCAAGGGCACCTGGCAAGCTTCCCAAACGTACAAACATTCTATACACGTTATTCCTGGAATTGTGGATGTTTCCCAAGTCCATTTAATAGTGGTTTATGGACTTGTCCTTTAGGAAACCGTCTAACCCCTTTTTAAACTCTGCTAAGCTAACCGCCTTCACCACGTTCTCCGGCAACGAATTCCAGAGAATTATGCGTTGGGTGAAGAAAAGTTTTCTCCGATTTGTTTTACATTTACTACACTGTAGTTTCATCGCATGCCCCCTAGTCCTAGTAGTTTTGGAAAGCGTGAACAGACGCTTCACATCCACCTGATCCACTCCACTCAATATTTTATAAACCTCTATCATGTCTCCCCTCAGCCGTCTCTTCTCCAAGCTGAAAAGCCCTAGCCTCCTTAGTCTTTCTTCATAGGGAAGTCGTCCCATCCCCGCTATCATTTTAGTCGCCCTTCGCTGCACCTTTCCCAATTCTACTATATCTTTCTTGAGATGTTACACTTGTAGTGGAAACTGTGAGCCCTCCAAAACTCACCAGAAAACCACAGTTCGGGGTAGTGGGTTTTGGAGGGCTCAGCAGACAAGATAAGGGAGCAATGGTGAGATGTGCACCTGAGAGCATTTATTTAAAGTCCACAACAGTGCCCCCCTAGGGTGCTCCATTGCTCTCCTGGGATGTCTGTGTGGTCGGTCTACTAAGATTGCTGGCTCCGCCTACTATAATCATTTTCGAAAAAAAATAGACATTTTTCTGTTTTGAAAATGGCTATATTTCCCACTTGAATTTTGGACGTTTTTAGTAAAACGGCCAGAGTTGGACATAGACGTCATATTGAAAATGCCCCTCCACATGTAAAACTCCCACTCATACATCAGAACTACTGACTACAGTTATAGCGGCGAGGAATATAAATGATTTAAATGTAGCAGCCAGAATTTTCAAAAATACCAACTGCGGTGTTTACATATTGACCGGTATAATTTCTGCTCTAACCTCCATGGCCATCAGTGAGATATTTCCAACCAGGAACAATCTGCTAGAGAATGGAGTAATGACTAGCGAAGCTCAGAGGTGATAATATGATTTCAACAGGCTATTTTAATATGAGCCAGCAGGAATTACCCAGACAGCAAGGGCATCCAGATCACCAGCTTGAACCACTTTCACTTTTCCCATCCCTAGCTACTGACACATCTGCTCAACTAACTCCCTTCCGGAAAATAAAATCCGTTCTGTTTTCCCTTTCCTCACTTTTACTTTGTTTAAATAATTCCAGGCACTTCTCACTGTAAGGCATTTGATTCTCTTTTAATTATACACAACTGCAGTGTTGCTGGAACTGAAAGCATACGCCGTATTATTAACACTGGATTTACTCATAATTATTTTATTATTAGTAACATTAAATTAGATATTGTCATGTGTCTGCCGACTCGGATTTCTGAGTAGCTGGTATTTAAACTGACGGTTACCTTTGTTTTCCATAGGTAAATGCTTGTTTTCCTAATGGACAGGTTTAGTACCAGCTTCGAAAGAATTCAAGAGTAAATAATGTATTATTAAAGTAAATTTGCAAAAAAAAAAAAAAATATGAACAACCGTAAAGATTGGGAAACTGTAACAGTAACTATAATGTTCCATGACAGTCTTAAAGAGCTTTCTACTTAACTGCGTATCTTGCTTCCGACTACCCAGCTCCGTTCCTCCACATGCACACAAAGCTACCCACCCACCCACCTACACTTGTCTGCTTTTATATCTGGAGTACTTATTCCTCTCCGGGTGTTCTGATTACAACATAAAGATGGCACAAAACAGTAGAATATCCATGAACTTAAAAGATGGCATGTGTTTGTTGTTTAGCTCTTAGGGAGTCTGCACGTTTTTGGTTCATTTGCAGATTTCTCATGCTCTCTCCCAATTTTCAGGCAAGTTTTTTTGTTTGTTTCAGACTATATAATACAAATTTTGAAAGCACATTTAAACTTCTTAACGCGTGCCTTAGTTTTAGGTTATCGTACATCAAATCAATTTTGCTTGAACTAACGGGCCCTTTTACTAAGCAGTGTTAGGGAACTAATGCATGCTTAATGCAGCTTAAAATGGTGTAGTGCGGCCTACAGTACATTTGAGTTTGTCTGGGGCTGTGTCGGCTTCGCCATGCGGCAGCTGCTAGCGCGGTTTTGTAAACAGGGGGGGTTAGTGCAGCTATATTACTATGCGCTAAGTGGTTACTACAGAAATAGCACACGAGCCCATACTGCCTACAAAATGGGTGGTTGTAATAAAAAGGATTTTAGAGATTGTTTTTCAACACTATCTGCCTTGACTAACAAGTGCACTTGGGATCTGTATTGTTGATTAGAAGTAATTCTGTTTAAAAATGATTGTGTGAAAATAAGTTGGAATGCAGAAGATAAGACACAGCTCTAATTAATTTGGTATGTGAAGAGGAGGGTGGTGCTTGTTTTCGAAGTTCAGACTGGCCACCTGGACTTGGAAACATGTGACCACATTCCCATAGTGTGGCTTGTTTACCTATTCTCAAGCATTCTGTAATTTTCCTTGGCTCTGAAAATAACCTTTAGCTTAATAAAAAGGGGGGCTTGTTGCGGCAGAGCTTTGAGGCTCATCTGTGGGTGGACACATCGTGCAGAAAAGACTTGTTCCTGGTCATAAGGAGACTTCGGGCTTTCGCTGCAACGGGCCTCCCGGCTGATGAGATAAGGCCCTGAAATTCCTGACCAGTGATGTTGTATGTATAATATAGTTAGATGATTTAATCATTGTATATATCTTAATCATTGTAGATTGTACCACCTCTAATAAAGGACTCATTTACCTAATACGAATCCAAAAGAATCCACAGTAATTATTGAGTAGTCTGTGTCTGTGAGACAGGCTGTAAATCCATAGCAGTACAGTGGTGGTAAGTACAAACACGCTATTTAAATGGCTGTGAGCTAATGGCCATGTTAGTGCATGGCCATTAATACAAAAATTAGAAAAAGGTCATTTTTACAGATTTAATGCATGGAAAGATCTGTGCAAGGGCGTGGTAAGACCTCTTTTTTTAACCATGGTTTAGTAAAAGGACCCCTACATTTTTTAACTCATCAAAGGATATTGTTGATATGATGTTTAAATCGGACTTTGGACATTTTGTGCTAAACGTCCCAAATCCAATTAGGAAATACGGCCATTTTGAAAAAAAATTATCGTCTATCCTTTTTTTATTTTTTCAAAAATACTATTTGTAACAAGGTATTGTGCTCTGTGCATTTATCTTTTCAGGCCATTTTTGAAAAGAAAGTACAAGTAAAAAAACAGAGAACATTAAGCCATTGGGATATAGGAGGAGCCAGCATTTTCAGCAGACTCGTCCCACAGACATCCCAGGACAGCAATGGGGCACCCTAGGGACACCGCTGTGGACTTCATATAAATGCTCCCAGGTTCACATCTCACTGTTGCTCCCTTATCTTGTCTACTGAGCCCTCTAAAACCCACCCAAAACCCACCATCCCCAATTGAACACCACTACAGTAGCTTTTATGGGTGAAGGGGGCACCTATCTATGGGTACAGTGCCGGGTTTCTGGTGAGTTTTGGAGGGCTCATACTTTCCACCACAAGTGTAACAGGTGGGAGGAGGTATGGACCTGGGTCCACCTGTCTACTGCACCTACCACTAGACTACTCCAGGGACCTAAGAGTGCAGGAGAGCCAGAGTTGAAGAATTAAAAGCAGCCACAAAAAGGTAGGTCTTAGGCTGGATTAGAATTTGACCAGAGAGGAAACATGAGGCACTGCCTCAGTAAGTCTATTTCAGTCACACTGTGCAAATACATAGAAAACTGAGCTCTGGTGACATCTGCCAAGAAGCCGTTTTCTTCCTACTGAGGGGGAAGTAGCAGGTCTAGGTGTTTGCTCGCTAGGCCACATCAATCCTCGGCCTACTTCAGGATTCATTTGCTTTTTCACCACTGCTTGTCACCTCTACAATGCAACAGCACAGATTTGTAGAAGGTGAAAGTGTTAAAAGTTATACTTATCTGCGCTTAAAAGAGATCTCAGGCTTCCTGCAGCTGCAATTAAAATGAAATACAGCTGACTCACTGCTTTGCTCACTGTTTCTGCTTAAGCTACTGGAAGAAAAAGTCTATCTGGAAATACCCAAGCTAGGTGGGCTATAAATTAATTTATGAAGAAAAGGGGATTAATATTCAAAGGATGTTACTCACATGAAGGACATTTCTGTAAAGTACACATGCACACTGATGTGTGTATGTCATTAGAATAATGGCACATATGTGGAAATTCTGCCTAAACATTGTTCTGCAAATATGCACATATTTATTTAGATTTTGCTCACACCTTTTTCAGTAGTAGCTCAAGGTGAGTTACATTCAGGTACTCTGGATATTTCTCTGTCCCAGGAGGGCTCACAATCTAAGTTTGTACCTGAGGCAATGGAGGGTTAAGTGACTTGCCCAAGATCACAAGGAGCGGCAGTGGGATTTAAACCGGCCACCTCTGGATTGCAAGACCGGTGCTCTAACCACTAGGCCACTCCTCCACTAGCAACATTCTGTGTAGAATCTCAAACAGTAGCAACAGAATCTCAACATTCCATCTAGAATCTCAAACAGTAGCAACATTCCATGTAGAAGCCTGCCCTTGCAGATCAGCAACACGGCTGCGCAGGCTTCTGTTTCTGCGAGTCTGACATCCTGCACGTACGTGCAGGACGTCAGACTCACAGAAACAGAAGCCTGCGCAGCCGCGTTGCTGATCTGCAAGGGCAGGCTTCTATATGGAATGTTGCTAGTGGAATAGCAACATTCCATGTAGAATCTCAAATAGTAGCAACAGAATCTCAATAGTAGCAACATTCTGTGTAGAATCTCAAATATTTATTTATTTAGATTTTGCTCACACCTTTTTCAGTAGTAGCTCAAGGTGAGTTACATTCAGGTACTCTGGATATTTCTCTGTCCCAGGAGGGCTCTCAATCTGAGTTTGTACCTGAGGCAATGGAGGGTTAAGTGACTTGCCCAAGATCACAAGGAGCAGCAGTGGGATTTGAACTGGCCCCCTCTGGATTGCAAGACCGGTGCTCTAACCACTAGGCGGCCACTTCTTCACTCCAGAATCTTGCTATTCTTTGGGGTTCTATATGGAATGTCGCTACTCTTTGAGATTCTGCATGGAATCTTGTCACTCTTTAAGATTCCAGAATCTTATTTATTTAGATTTTGCTCACACCTTTTTCAGTAGTAGCTCAAGGTGAGTTACATTCAGGTACACTGGATATGTCTCTGTCCCAGGAGGGCTCACAATCCAAGTTTTTACCTGAGGCAATGGAGGGTTAAGTGACTTGCCCAAGGTCACAAGGAGCAGCAGTGGGCTTTGAACCGGCCACCTCTGGATTGCAAGACCATTGCTCTAACCACTAGGCCACTCCTTGCATAGTTACATTGAAAGAAGGGCAATTGTCCTCAGGAAGGATAACGTTTGGTCTCTCCACACAACTGCAGTGCCCATGAATGGAAACTCCAAGCTGGCCTAAGGGCTCTTTCTTCAAATTAAGAGCTATTAGATCTTGGGGTGATAGTATCTGAGGATCTGAAGGTGACCAAACAGTGTGACAAGGTGGTGGCTGTAGCCAGAAGGTTGCTAGGCTGTATAGAGAGAGGTGTGACCAGCAGAAGAAAAGAGGTGTTGATGCCCCTGTTGGTGAGGCCCCACCTGGAGTATTGTGTTCAGTTATGGAGGCCGTACCTTGCTAAGGATGTAAAAAAAATGGAAGCGGTGCAAAGAAAAGCTACGAGGATGGTATGGGATTTGCGTTACAAGACGTATGAGGAGAGACTTGCGGACCTGAACATGTATACCCTGGAGGAAAGGAGAAACAGGGGTGATATGATAGAGACGTTCAAATATTTGAAAGGTATTAATCTGCAAACGAAGCTTTTCCGGAGATGGGAGGGCGGTAGAACGAGAGGACATGATATGAGAGTGAAGGGGGGCAGACTCAAGAAAAATGTCAGGAAGTATTTTTTCACGGAGAGAGTGGTAGATACTTGGAATACCCTCCCACGGGAGGTGGTGGAGATGAAAACGGTAGCGGAATTCAAGCATGCGTGGGATAAACATAAAGGAATCCTGTGCAGAAGGAATGGATCCTCAGAAGCTTAGCCGAGATTGGGAGGCGGGGCTGGTGTTTGGGTGGTGGGGCTAGTTCTGGGCAAGACTTCTACGGTCTGTGTCCTGAAAATGGCAGATACAAATCAAGGTAAGGTATACACAAGAAGTAGAACAACCGCAAAAAAAGGTCCAAAAATTTCCACAAAAATCCAACACAGAAAAAAGAAACAGGTGGAAAAACTACTTCATATTGAATTTGTCAGTACGAGGCTACAATCTCTAATTCATTCAAGAGACTACATTTCATGAGCTCCATTGTCTGTCAGTATATCCTCTGTGCAACTACTGATTGACCCCTGATGAAGGTTTTTTTAAAAACCGAAACACGGACCGTGTTGGGTCCTTAATAAAGTTCTTCTGGAGCATCTCACCTCTTGTCTTGGATTGATCTCTTGAAGTTGTTTTTCCACCTGTTTCTTTTTTCTATACACAAGAAGTAGCACATATGAGTTTATCTTGTTGGGCAGACTAGATGGACCGTGCAGGTCTTTTTCTGCTGTCATCTACTATGTTACTATGTTAATCAGAAGATGCCTTGGTTAGATAGTGTGGCTTGCATGTTTCCAATAGTTCAGGTTTTTTTATGACTGTTGATCATAATGCCCTTGTTACTATGCTAAAAAAAAATCTAGGATTTCTAATCCGATAATCTGCTTCAGCCAAATTATTTATCAGTGATTGTCCACTGATTCAGAAAAGACTGGGTGATCTGCATTTAACTCATCACAGCTGAATTTCAAAAGGTAGGTTGAACTGGAGAAATTAAAACAGTTTATTTTCAGTTATGAACAGAAAACAAATATTGAATGCTTATCTAATTATCTACCCACAATATCAGGATAAAAAACTTCTGGGTAGTGGACAGGATGAGCCATAAAGAACAGTGGGAATGACCAAACAGATGAAGTTGATTGATCCAAAGTATAAATGAACCATCGGTCTGACAAAGTATGGCAATTCTAATGTTCTTATGTACGACTTGAATACTGTACTCCAACATATTACAAACATGTGCATCTGAATTTTGAAAATTAAAGCAATTAGTTAATGCTAATAATGTTGAATCTGCTTGTATTCTCAAGCCTAGCAGCGTGGAGGACTAGCCTAATGGTTAGTACAGTGACTTTTGAATCCAGGAGAGCTGGGTTGAATTCCCACTGTAGCTCCTTGTGACCCTGGGCAAGTTACCTATCCCTCCATGGTCTCAGGTACAAAATAAGCGTCTATTCACGCTTTCCAAAAATACTAGGACTAGGGGGCATGCGATGAAGCTACAATGTAGTAAATTTAAAACGAATCGGAGAAAATGTTTCTTCACTCAATGTGTAATTAAACTCTGGAATTTGTTGCCAGAGAATGTGGTAAAGGCGGTTAGCTTAGCGGAGTTTAAAAAAGGTTTGGACGGCTTCCTAAAGGAAAAATCCATAGACCGTTATTAAATGGAGTTGGGGAAATCCACTATTTCTGGGATAAGCAGTATAAAATGTTTTGTACATTTTTGGGATCTTGCCGGGTATTTGTGACCTGGATTGGCCACTGTTGGAAACAGGATGCTGGGCTTGATGGTCCTTTGGTCCTTCCCAGTATGGCAATACTTTTGTACTTATGTACTTGGGATTCTGAATGGAATGTTGCTACTCTTTGCAGTTCTACATGGAATGTTGCTACTCTTTGGGATCTTACCAGGTATTTGTGAACTGGATTGGCCACTGTTGGAAACAGGATGCTGGGCTCGATGGACCTTTGGTCTTTCCCAGTATGGCAACACTTATGTACTTATGTACCTATATGATATGTAAACCACTTTGATAGTAACTACAGAGTTTATCAAATCCCATCCCCTTTCCTTTCCAAGTAAAATGGTCTTTAAATAAGCTGCTTTTTGAGAGGGGGCAGAGTGCAGGCTATAGGGTGAGCCCAACTGCTCATATTTTGCGGCTGTTTGACTATATATTTAGTCCCACGTGACCCGTTCATGACTTATGGGTCCGCTACAGCAGTGGTGGAGGCACCCCAGTCAGCCAGGTTTTCAGGAAATCCACAATGACTACGCTTGAGATAGATTTGCATGCACTTCCTCTTTTGTATGCAGATCTATCTCATGCATATTCATTACAGATATCCTGGAAAACCTGACTGGCTAAGTGGACCCCAAGGACTGGGCTGAGAACCTTTACTGAGTGCATTTGGAGGAAAGGTGGAGGAAATTCTTTGTACTTTCTGGAATGACTGCAGAGATGCAAAGTTCCCCAGTTCCAGGCTGGAAATTTAAGGACAGTCCTGGATTTCTGACCACCCCATCCCAGTGGCGTAGCCTAGGGTGGGCCTGGATGGGCCTAGGCCCACCCACTTTGGGCTCAGGCCCACTCAGTAGTAGGTGGCTGGCAGGGATCCCCAAGCCTCACCAGCCGAAAACTCCCAACAACTGTCCCTCCTGCATACCAGCCTTCCCTCTGATGTATTCCCGCCTATGCGGAAACAGGAAGTTGCATCAGAGGGAAGACTGTGGGGCCAACATGAGCAGTGTGTATTAGTTGCTGCTCGCTGCCGGTGAAAATCTGCTATTTAAAAGGTATGCGGGGTAGGGGGGATGTTTGAGAGACCAAAAATCATCTCGCACATTCCTTAATCTTCATTTCCCAAACTGTAAAGGTCTAAAATACAAACTAATGCACGCAGCAACCTTTTCCTATATGAGCACGCCATTCTGGAACGCGTTGCCACGCAACCTAAGAGCGCTCAATGAACTGACCAACTTCCGCAAACTACTGAAGACCCATCTCTTTGACAAAATATACCACAAAGATCAACACATATGAAATTCCCCACATATATCCAGAAATGTCTAATAATGCCTTCTGTTGTATTACGATCATGTATTCCATTACCAAACAACCCAAAGTCCTTCTGTAACACCAAATGTCTATTCTTTTCTTATTTCCACAATCCATGATGTATTGTAAGCCACATTGAGCCTGCAAAGAGGTGGGAAAATGTGGGATACAAATGCAATAAATAAATAAATAAATATGGCATGCAGGCAAGAGAGTGAGAGACCATATCACTTGTGGGACAGGGCGGAGTTCTAATGCTCACCCATCTTGGTCCCAGGCCCACCCAAATGTGGGTGTCTGGCTACGCCCCTGCCCCATCCTGGTGCATTATGAGACTTACAGCACTGATTTCAATGGGCATGATCAGGCAGTACAAATCCTACACTGCTTTGAGATACAAGCTCAAAATCAGGAGTGACTAAAACAAATCTCCAGCCTGGAAGTTGGTAATTTGGCATCCCCGTGACCAGGTAATCCAAAATGTAATCTATAGCGAGATGGAAGCTGGCAAACCCTCCTTTCCAGTGCATGAATATGTATCAGGCTCACGAATCTCAGGCCAGTTCATTGCATTGTGAAGGTACTTTACTGGTATGTGAACTTTATAAAAATGAGGGGGGGCGGATTTCGGGATTCAAATTTCCCTTTCTATTTGTTCTATTCATGTAGTGGTACAACAGCACTGAGCCTCCAGAAACGTTGGAATGACCTACATGAAGACAAATAACCTTGTAAAGACATTTTTCTTCAACTTTGACATCAGCTAAGAGCTATTGGGACCTCTTTGAGTAAAGAAAGTCTCAGAGTTACAGCCCAATCGGTACTTCTTGTGGAATTAGATGATTATAATTCCCTGTATTGTTTGATATCTTTAGCTGCAAAGAAAGCTTCAGCTCCTGCAGAATACAGTGGTTAGGCTTCTTTTTTGTTTGGGTAAATTTTGAAAGGGTTACCCCCCTGCTGGATTCCTTGCATTAGCTTCCAGTAAATTCATGAATAGTTTTTTTTTAATTGATTGTATGATTTTTTAATAATTTCATGGGTTAGGATTTTAAGTTTTCCTAATAATCAGTCTATGTGTGAGATCCATAAAATGAAGCTTAATTTTCCATCATTGATAGGTGTTCGAAATAAGATACAGGTTGAATTTTCTTTTCCTTTTCTAAGGGCTAGGCTGTGAAACTGTCTACCCAGGCAGATTAGAGAATTCCCTTCTTATTCCCTTTTTCAGACATTTCTTAAGGCGTATTGGTATTCAACAGCAAATTGATCTGTTTAATTATTGGTAGAGTGTTAACTGTATTTTGTAATTCCCTCTACTTTTGAGGTTTTTCTCTTTTGTAATCCGCTTAGAATCTCTTAAGAAGTATGCGGAATTTAAGACTATTGATGATATGGTATGGTAAGGTCCTATAGTTGAAAACCAGCTTCAATGAGTATCAGTAGACTTGATTTTTTCATAACAGTCTTACTAAATTATGGAGATTATTGCAAAACTTGGCAATAAAAATATAAATGTGGCCCTGTGCGTTGTCTTAATTATTGGTGTTGTAAGAATCAAAGTTGAAGATGGCAAGGCTTGAAATGGCTTACTAGTGGAGGTGGCAGGAGGGGCCATGCTGATGGATTTTGGGTATGCTTTGGATATCTATGAAGGCAGTAGTCGCAAAATTGTTGCAAGCTGAGATAAAAGACATGGTGGTGTGGGGAGCAAGTCCTCAGTTGTTTATTTCACATCAAAGTAGGTGAATATCAACCGAACAAACTTGAGACATTTTATTTATAGCATTCATATCCCACAATTTCCCACCCACGGGCAGGCTCAATGTGGCTTACAACAGTCTGTAAAAAACATACATCAATTCAGCAAACAAACCGTCAATTTCTTAGAAGTGTAAGAGAGAAAGGGTAAAGCAAAGAAGGGAAAAGGAGAAAGAGCAGTGGTGATCAATATGACGCCTTGACAGAGACTGTTCAGAAGTAAGACATGCTAGGCGGGATTTGAGCGTAAGCTTTTCCAAATAGAAAGGTCTTGATGCGTTTTTTGAAGGTCGGGTGATCAGGAGTAAATTTTACCAATTTAGATAGACCATTCCACAAATGAACGCTAATATAGGGGAAGGTGGATGCGTAGGTGGTCTTGTACTTGAGGCCACTATATACTGGGTAATGGAGAATTAGTTACGAACGAGCTGATCTGTGAGAGTTCCTAGGTGGCAAGTTGATTAGGGTGTCCAAATATGCTGGGACTTCACCGTAGATGATTTTATGCACCAGAGTGCAAATTTTAAAAGTGATTCGGTCCTTGACAGGAAGCCAGTGCAGTTTCTCACGCAGCGGTCTTGATCTTTCGAATCTCGATGTACCATAAATTAGCCTAGTAGCTGTATTCTGGGCAGTTTGTAGTTTTTTTTAGAAGTATATCTTTGCACCTTGCATATATTCCATTGCAGTAATCAAGGCGGCTTATGACTAGTGATTGAACTAAATTGCGAAAGATTTCTCTAGGAAAATAAGGTTTTATACGTTTTAGTCTTCACTTACTACCATTTACTATGTAACTATGTTATTTGATCATCCTTTATTTTCAAGCTTAAAGGGTGACCATTTATTTATTTAAAAAATTTATAGACCACCTAAAACTAAGTGGTTTTCAATAATATGTTCATAATCCATTATATATTATAGCATATATATATATCTATATATTGTAATATATAATCTATATATTATAGATTGGGAGGCGGGGCTGGTGTTTGGGTGGTGGGGCTAGTGGATGGATCCTTAGACGAGATTGGGTGGCAAAGCCGGTGGCGGGAGATGGAGATGGTGCTGGGCAGACTTATACGGTCTGTGCCAGAGCTGGTGGTGGGAGGCGGGACTGGTGGTTGGGAGGCGGGGATAGTGCTGGGCAGACTTCTACGGTCTGTGCCCTGAAAATGGCAGATACAAATCAAGGTAAGGTATACACAAGAAGTAGCACATATGAGTTTATCTTGTTGGGCAGACTGGATGGACCGTGCAGGTCTTTTTCTGCCATCATCTACTGTGTTACTATGTTACTATATTATAGCACAAAACAATACACGGCAGAACACACTACAACAAAATCTCCACAATATCAGCAAAATAGTCAAAAAAACGCAGCCACAAAAAGCTTAGTCTTCAATAATTTTTTAAACCGCACAAGAGTATTAAAGATACAGAATTTAACACGTTCCTACTGCATGCCACTTCCTTAAAATGAGACTTAGCGCTTAGCATTCATCACCGAGCACTCATTGAGAGCATATAGTAGATTCTCCTTGTAAATGATCTACATAGCTCTATATAAGTACATACGTGTTGCCATACTGGGACAGACCGAAGGTCCATCAAGCCCAGTATCCTGTTTCCAACAGTGGCCAATCCAGGTCACAAGTACCTGGCAAGATCCCAAAACAGTACAATATATCTTATGCTGTTTATCCCAGAAATAAGCAGTGGATTTTCCCAAGTCCATTTTAATAATGGCTTATGGACTTTTCTTTTAGGAAGCTATCCAAATCTTTTTTTAAACCCCGCTAAGCTAACTGCTTTTACCACATTCTCTGGCAAAGAATTCCAGAGTTTAATTACACGTTGAGTGAAGAAATATTTTCTTTAGTATTTCCCTGGTCAGGAGGTCATCAGACAGTATCAAGCAGGAGGTGTACAACTTGATCTGTGAAATCCCTGTTGAGCAGGGATGACCTGCACACTGTGCACATTTCAATTTATTGTTTGTATACTGCCAAATCCCCAATAAAGGTTCACCATGGTTCACATCAAAGCTAAGTGAGTTTTCCTTAGTATTACATCAGTGGTTTAGAAGACATTTCACAAAGAGTTATAGAACAAATTTACCACCTTAATGAACGTATTACATATTGCACTGGTTTTATATTCAGCGTAAACATATTACGTATTGCGCTATGGTCCCAATACTATCCATTAACAAATCTTGTCTACAGAAAGAAAGATACAGAAATCTTACTTCTTAAATTCTTCCCATTCCTATGAAAATATAATTACCCTAGCCTAGAGCGGAAGCTACAAAACAAAGTAGGATCAGAAACATGAACATCAGTCCCTTGCATCATACGTGGCACGTGGAAGATTAGCCACCATCAGCTTTACGCTAGAACCTGCCCGCGAAGATTTTAAGACTGCTTATTCCAAGGAACTCCAAAACAGGTGGAAACATTCAACTCAACTTTTGTATGTGTGAAAATAGACTGTGGAGTTTAATTATAATATATAATTAAAGCTTGTTCTATTGCTGTACATCATAATTGGTAAAACTACAAGTAATTATGGAGTGTATATAACTAATTTGTGGCATAATAATTATTTGAGGTGCGTTTGGCTGTGATCACAGGATGTTTGTTTGAAAGCTGAAGTACTAAAAATGTCTCTCCTCCAGGCAAATTCCTGTCCTACTCAGTTCACTGGCTTCACAAAATGTTATGTAAGTAGGACTGAATACCACACCTGCACATAAGGTTGGAAGCACGTAGAACCTTTTCAGCAAGCTCTGCCATGGAAGGGACTGGCCATTGACTTTCTGGGCTTTCCCATATTTTGTTTTTCTTGAAAGCCACTTGGGTACCACTGGGGCTTTCATTCCTGCCCAAATCCTGCATTGCACAAAGGGTCAAATACATGAACATGTTAATACCATTCCCCCCTCCCCCTCCATTGTTTTAATATAGATAGGCTGGTGAAGGAGCTATTGAGCCCTGCCCAGTAAAGAAGGTTCTGTAATTATTTCTTTCTCAGGGAGGATTATTTGAATACTCCACCCTGTCTTGTTTTGCAAGTATGGATGTCTTTCCTGGCCTGGTGGGAATAGGGTTAGACAATTTCTGGCTATAGTGAAACCGTTCCTGAAGTGCTCTTCCTTTCGGAGTATTTTAGCAGAGTAAAAACTTCTATTTAGATGACTATACCTTCTGCTAAAATCTGTATAGGTGAGTATCCTTTTTGCTAAAATTATCCCAACACCTGCTATATAGGAAAATGTACAGACACTGCAGGTAAGTTCAGCAGAAATAGCATATGATGGGGGATGTACTATTTTACTGTCAACTCCAGTTATTAGTAACTAGGTCTCATTGCACAAATGGGACCTGTGCTAAAGCAGTACACATTAGTGGTAAAATAACACATTTTAAGGGTAACCCATGTTGATAACTTCCCCCCTTAGTGTGAAGAGCTTCAGTCTCAGGTAACCAGAGATGATGTTGTGATGTCATAATGCCTCATTCCACCAATGCCTAAGAGCTGTCCTCGTCAGTGATGTCACAATGGCTTGTTTGTCCTAGACTTGGCTCACTTTTATTACATATAGCATCGATTTTGATTTCTAGAGACATTTCTTTTTTCTTTGCTTAAGAGGGGAAGTTCTCAAAGTGGGCTACCATTAAGACGACTTTTTACTGTTAACCCCAGTGCTAAGTATCTAGGGCTTATTGCATAAAATGAGACCCTGTGGTAATAACGGTAGCCCACCTTGATAACTTCACCCCAAGTCTTACTTGACTAAGATTTTCATGAATGCAACTTTGTCCTTCTCAAATAATTTCCAGTCCCAGTGTACAGAAACAAATTAAGGTTGAAAAGATAAGAACATGTCTATTTATTAGTGGGCCTAATTTATCAAAGGGTTAATGGGACAGAGTGAGCATGGGTTCAGCCAAGGGAAGTCTTGCCTCACCAGTTTGCTTCATTTCTTTGAATGCATGAATAAACATGTGGATAAAGGTGAGCCAGTTGATGTACGTCTAGATTTTCAGAAAGCTTTTGAAAAAGTTCCGCATGAGAGACTCCTGAGAAAATTCAAGAGTCATGGGATAGGAGGCAATGTCCTTCTGTGAATTAGGAATTGGTTATTGGACAGAAAACAGAGGGTAGGGTTAAATGGCCATTTTTCTCAATGGAGGAAGGTGAATAGTGGAGTGCCACAGGGATCTGTACTAGGCACCAGTGCTATTTAATATATTTATAAATGATCTAGAAATCAGAACAAGTGAGGTGATTACATTTGCAGATGACACAAAGCTATTCGAAGTTGTCAAAACACATGCGAATTGTGAAAAATTGCAGGAAGACGTTAGGAAACGGGCTGACTGGCATCCAAACGGCAAATGAAATTTAATGCAGACAAATGCAAAGTGATGCACATTGGGAAGAATAATCCAATTCAAAGTTACCTGATGCTATGGTCCATCTTTGGAGTCAGCACTCAAGAAAAAGATCTAGGTCTCATTGTAGACAATGCACTGAAATCTTCTGCCCAGTATGAGGTGGCAGCCAAAAAAAGCAAACAGGATGCTAGGAATTATTAGGAAAGGGATGCAAAATAAGACCAAAAATATTATAGTGCTTCTGTATCGCTCCATGGTGTGACCTCACCTTGAGTATTGTGTTCAATTCTGGTCGCCATATCTCAAAAAAGATGTAGTGGAATTAGAAAAGGTTCAAAGAGAAGAGGCCAAAATGATAAAGGGGACGGAACTCCTCTCATATGAGGAAAGGCTAAAGAGGTTAGGGCTCTTCAGCTTGGAAAAGAGACGGCTAAGAGGGGGATACGATTGAGGTCTACAAACTTCTGAGTGGTGTAGAACGGGTAAAAGTGAATCAATTTTTTTCTCTTTCAAAAAGTACAATGACCAGGGGACACTCAATGAAATTACATGGAAATACTTTTATAACAAATATGTGGAAATTTTTTTTTCACTCAAAGAATAGTTAAGCTCTGGAACTCATTGCTGGAGGATGTGGTAACGACGGTTAGTGTATCAGGGTTTAAAAAAGGTTTGGACAAGTTCCTGGGAAAAAAAAGTCCATAGTCTTTTATTTAGATGGATATGAGGAAGCCTCTGCTTGCCCTGGGATTGGTAGCGTGAAATGTTGCAACTAATTGCGTTTCTGCCAGGTACTTGTGACCTGGATTAACTTCTGTTGGAAGCAGAATACTGGGCTAGATGGACTATTGGTCTGACTCAGTACGGCTATTCTTATGTTCTTATAGGTTCAGAATGAGAGAAAATACTGAATCTCTCATTTTGACATAAATTAGTAGAGCAGACAACTCTCTTCAGATTCAGGATGTGTAGATTTGAAGTAGATGGAGATCATATCACCTAAAGCAATCGCTTAGGGGGTAATTTTAGAACAGGTTGCCAAGGTTGAGAGAGTAAGAAGGTACCTATTTCCAGCTTATTTGACAAATTACTAGGGGTAAACCAGAAGAATTCGTACCTAGATTTAGGTCATGGTATACGTATGCATGCTGGGAGCTGATGTAAATGATAGGGAATAAACTATATGCATATTGTATAAAATAAGTGTGTAAATCACGGCTCTGCCTGTGCTTCATCCAAAATCCACTGCTGAACATGCCTATACCCAGGTAACATAAAAGTGCATGCTGTCTTATCACCACACATGCTTTTAAGCACCACTGATCTGTGCTGTGAGTCTTGATGTCCTGCGTGTTCGCTGATCTGTGCTGTGAGTCCTGACGTCCTGCACAGATCAGTGAATTAGCCGGAGACTGGCGCTGAAGAAGACTAAGGCTGGCAGGGGTTGGGGACTCCCGCCGGCAAAGGTACCTTGCGGCGGTGGGGGGGGGGGGGGGGGGGTGTTGAAAGCGGCTGGGGGAGATGTGCTAAAATGTGCCCCCCCACCTTGGGCTCTGGACCCCCCTCCCGCCAAGGTCTGACTACGCACCTGTTTTATAGTATTCTATAAATAAGCATATAAGTACATAAGTATTGGAACACACCAAAGGTCTATCGAGCCCAGCATCCTGTTTCCAAAACACACCTCCCTTGTGATTTGAACACACTGCAGACAAACCACATAGAGAAACATCTGAAAAATGGGTTTCGAAAATAGCAATTTGGATGGTTTGTCAAAAAAAGAAAAAAACTCTGTCCAATCTGCCGCTTTGTACTGTTTTTTGGACTTGTTTCTGTCTCAAAAATGATCCCCATAGTTATCTATATATAATGACTATTACAGCCAAATCCTTATCCAACCAAGGCCTTAACCCTTTCATCTATGCAGACAATGTCACAATATAGATTCCTTACAAACGAGATCTGACAGAAATCACCAATGAAATCAAGCTCAGCTTGAATATCATGGACTCATGGGCAAACGCATTTCAAATAAAACTCAACACAAAAAAAACACAGTCTCATCCTCTCATCTCAATATAATACGAACAAACCCACAAACATAAATACCCCAGATTATACCCTCCCTATCTCAGACAGCCTGAAAATTCTCGGTGTTACAATCGACCGTAACCTCACATTAGAGAACCAAGTGAAATCTACAACAAAGAAAATGTTCTACTCAATGTGGAAACTCAAACGCGTGAAACCATTCTTCCCGAGGGAAACATTTCGCAACTTGATACAATCAATGGTACTAAGCCATGTAGACTACTGCAATGGAATTTATGCGGGATGCAAAGAACAAATTATAAAGAAACTTCAGACCGCTCAAAACACAGCAGCCAGGCTTATATTTGGAAAAACGTGATTCGAAAGCGGCAAACCCCTTGGAGAAAAACTGCACTGGCTCCCAATCAAAGAACGTATTGCTTTCAAAATCTGCACCCTGGTTCATAAAATTATGTATGGCGAAGCCCTGGGATACATGACAGACCTCATAGACCTACCAATCAGAAACACAACAGGATCAACACGAACATACCTAAATCTCCACTACCCAAGCTGCAAAGGACTCAAATACAAATCAACCTATGCATCCAGCTTTTTCTACATAAGCACACAACTATGGAATGCCTTACCAAAAGCCGTGAAAACAACTTATGATCACCTAAACTTCCGGAAATCATTAAAAACTAACCTGTTCAAAAAGGCATACCTTACCGGAAATCATTAAAAACTAACCTGTTCAAAAAGGCATACCTTACCGACTCAACTTAAATGCCTGAACCCTGCAACACAATGAAACCAATGCTCGTAATAGACATATAATAACTCTTCCTATCTACGATTCCCTAATGTGTCTGTACACATGAACCTTATTCTACCACAACATTACTGTATTTGTTCATACCGGAATTACGGTACTATGTAAGCCACATTGAGCCTGCAAATAGGTGGGAAAATGTGGGATACAAATGTAACATCATCACGATCATACCTAAATCTTCACCACCCCAGCTGCAAGGGACTCAAGTATAAATCAATCCACGGATCCAGCTTCTCCTATATAAGCACGCAACTATGGAACGCATTACCAAAAGCCATAAAGACAACACATGATCACCTCAACTTCCGGAAATCACTAAAGACCAACCTGTTCGAGAAGGCATACCTTACTGATCCAACTTCAGTGCCCGGACTCAGCAACACAACTAAACCATAACCTGCGATGAACATTATATAACTCTTCTTCTCTCGATTCTATTATGTGTCTGTAACACATACATCTCATTCTCAATGACATCACTCTGTATTTGTTTCATCACCGGAGGCGGCTTACGCCTCATGGTGCTATGTAAGCCACATTGAGCCTGCAACTAGGTGGGAAAATGTGGGGTACAAATGCAACAAATAATAAATAATAATAATAACAAATAAATAAATTATTATCCATTACGGGTGCTACGCTTTAATGCTTTCCTGCCCAAAAAAATATAAATATAATTTTGTGCACCTTGGTCCACAAAATTATTCACGGAGAAGCCCCGATCTATATGTCAGACCTTATAGACTTGCCTACTAGGAACACAAAAAGATCAGCACGCACATTCCTCAATCTCCATTACCCTACTTGTAAAGGACTAAAATATAAATCCACATACGCGACCAGTTTCTCATACATTTGCACACAATTATGGAATGCACTACCGAAGACCATAAAACAACACAAGACCTAACCATCTTCCGAAAACTACTGAAAACAGATCTGTTCAAGAAGGCATATCACAAACATAAGTACATAAGCACTGCCACGCAGGGAAAAGACCAAAGGTCCATCAAGCCTAGCACTCTGTCTCCGACAGCGGCCAATCCAGGCCCCAAGAACCTGGCAAAAACCCAGAATTTAATAACGATCAATGGACTTTTCCTTCAGGAATCTGTCCAGACCCCCTTTAAACTCAGCAAGGCCAGCTGCCGTCACTACCTTCTCCGGCAATGAGTTCCAGAGTCTAACCACACGCTGAGTAAAGAAAAACTTTCTCCAATTTGTTTTAAACCTACCACATTCTAATTTCATCTTGTGTTCCCTAGTTCTATTATTGTTAGAAAGCATAAACAAATGCTTCACATCTGTCCGCTCTACCCCACTCATTATTTTGTAGACCTCTATCATATCACCCCTCAGCTGCCTTTTCTCCAGGCTAAAGAGTCCTAGCCGTCTTAACCTCTCCTCATAAGGTAGTCGTCCCATCCCTTTTATTATTTTTGTCGCCCTTCTCTGCACCTTCTCCAATTCCTTTATATCTTTTTTGAGATGAGGCGACCAGAACTGAACACAATACTCCAGGTGCGGTTGCACCATGGAGCGATATAACGGCATTATAACATCCTCAGGCTTGTTTTCCATCCCTTTTCTAATAATACTCAACATTCTGTTCGCCTTCTTAGCCGCCACAGCACATTGAGCGGAAGATTTCAACATTCTATCCACGATGACTCCCAGATCCCTTTCTCGGTCCGTAACGCCTAAAGCAGAACCTTGCATGACACAGCCGTAATTCGGGATCCTCCTTCCCACGTGCATCACTTTGCACTTGTCAATGTTGAACTTCATCTGCCATTTGGACACCCAATCCTCCAGTCTCACGAGGTCCTCTTGAAATCTTTCACACTCCTCCTGCGACGAGACGACCCTGGATAACTTTCAGGCTCATTTTCAAAGCACTTAGCCTCCCAAAGTTCCATAGAAACCTATGGAACTTAGCCTCCCAAAGTGCTTCGAAAATATGCCTCTTTGTGTCATCTGCAAATTTAATTACCTCAATGAGAATTTAATTACATCCATCTTAAACATTAAATGATAAGACCACACACGAACTAGACAAATTCGAAATCTTATCAGTTGACTGATCAACCTCTTCGATACTAATGAACAAATAACATCACTTCTATCCTTATGTCGAACATGGTCTCTCCTTAGTCGATGACCTAAAGTATGTTACAATGCAATGTATAAATCAGGAACCTTCATGCTATATCATAATGTAGTATGCACATGGTGTATATATATATATATATATATATATATATATATATATATATATATATATATATATATATATATATATATATATATACACCATGATCTGTACCACATATGCTATGATCCATGTATGTATGTACATTAACGCATTACCATTTGTAATTCTGTTACCCAGAAATGGCATCCGCCACTATGGCAAATGTAAGCCACATTGAGCCTGCAAATTTGTGGGAAATGTGGGATACAAATGCTACAAATAAATAAATAAATAAATAAATGAAAGAGCTTTTCTTGATGTCCTCATGAAACAAGAGGTGCTGAAAATATGCTAATTTTCTGTTTTCCTGCAAAGTGACATTTTCACTACAATGTTCTGTTAATTTCGATAAGAGATCGCTCATATCTCTTAGACAGAATTGACTTCCCTGTTATCTCTGATTGCAGGCAATTCGAACTTTAAGTAAGCCTGTCTTTATCAACTACTGTTTTAATAGTTGATTAATTAGAACTGTGGGTATCCAGTGAAGAGGTTTATCTGAAGAGTGGTTCAGCCATTAGCAGAAGAAACTTCCTTGTGCACTCCTAGCTCAGATAACAAGGCCAGATAATAGTCCACAATCCTTCCCAGGCTAATGCAAACAGAGGCACTCCCTCTTGTCCTAACACAGAAGGGGCCAAACAGAAATCTCCCTTCTCTTGGTCTTTCTTAGATGCTTAGCAATGAAAAGGTTCTGAACTCTCTGGGGGGGGGGGGGGGGGGGGGCAATTTTCAAACCACCCACCTTGGTGCAAAGGGTTTTTTTACAAAAATATTCTTTGGGCCAATTTTCAACAGAAAATTAAGCAATGACTTTGACTTTGGAAATTGCTTTTGGAAAGTGCATGAGCAACTTCTGATTGCTTTTGCTGCATTCAGAAGGCTGTTGGAAAGATAGCTATGCAGATTTTAAAATGTCACCAAGATGTTTACTTTGCATGGAGGGGAGGGGGGCTTAGGAATGAGAGATCATGTTACGCTCTTGCTGTGACCCATGCATTACTTACCTGTGTTGCTCAGGACCCAGTTTAAGTCAATCATGTTTGATTTTAAGGTACTGCCGAGGTCATTTACTAATAGGTATCGTTTGCAAATGCCACTAATGTGTATTACTTGCAGAAGGACCCGCTTTTTTGCATATACTATGGATGGGCAGCACAAACATAGCATAGGCAGCCGAGACCCCTCGGGACTGCCAGGTTTTGTGATAATAACAATAGTAACACGACACACTTGATTTCTTAAACATGGCACAACTCGGCCGCAGCTTTATTTTAAATACAAACACTATAACCCTGGGTATACCCAAGCCAATCAAGTTACAGGCTTACTAGCCAACCCAGACCGCCGCCATCAGCAAGACTGACCGCTCATATTCAGAGCTCCCCGTCGCACAGCAAGGGAGCTCAACCGTAAGCGCAGCCGTCCCAGCTGCCTAGCTTACTCACTCAGGCTTGGGTACCCCGCCAAAGCTGCGACATATACAAATATGTAGACATCCACTTTATTTTGGGAGAGGGGGGGCTGGGTGCAGTCTGCTGCCCAGACACCTGAAGAGATCACCTGGGCTCCATCCGACGGTTTAAAACCCCCCCCCCGTTCCCTTCCCCGCCTACCTCAGTGGGGTGCCGCTGCGTGGCGGGAAAATTCCCCGCTGCTCCCAGCTCACACCCTGCTGAGACTTGCACACGCCCATCGGGTCACAGCGCTTTGTTAATGGCGGCTCCGTGCACCCGGGGGGCACAGCGCCTGTTTTTTTTTTTCATTTTGTTTGCAGCATTGCTTGCTTTGTTTTGCTTTGATTAACCTTCATTTTCATGTTGAGGGCAGTAAGAGTGTGCCCTCTTTGTAAACAGGGTGCACTACTTGAAAATAGGATGCATCCTTCCAGCACTTTTTCCTAATGGGGGGGGGGGGGGGGGGGGCGCATGTGCGATGGTTTGTGCATGCACCAAATATGGGGAAGCCCCGACCTACATGTCGAACCTTATAGATTTGCCTACTAGGAATGCAAAAAGCTCATCACACACATTCCTCATTCTCCACTATCCTAACTGCAAAGGGCTAAAATACAAATCCACATACGCGACTAGCTTCTCATACATCTGCACGCAGTTATGGAACGCACTACCGAAGGCCATAAAGACAACGAAAGACCTATCCATCTTCTGAAGGCTATTGAAATCAGAACTATTCAAGAAGGCATACAATAAACAACCATCTTAACTAAATAACAACATTATACACGACCTGTTCAAAACCGAACTTTTTATCGCATGACTGATTAACCTCTTCGCTCTCAATGATCAAGCACTACCACTCTAACCCGTATGTTGAATAGGATCTCTTTATAGTCAATGATCTAATATATGTTACAATCCAATTTATTACTCAGGAACCTTTATACAGTACCAGAATGTATTCTTCCTCACCATGTACAGTATGTACATACATGGTATATACCATGCTCTGTTCTATATATATCATATGCCATGCATGTTATTATGTGGAGGAGTGGAGGAGTGGCCAAGTGGTTAGGGTGGTGGACATTGGTCCTGGGGAACTGAGGAACTGAGTTTGATTCCCGGCACAGGCAACTCCTTGTGACTCTGGGCAAGTCACTTAACCCTCCATTGCCTGCCGCATTGAGCCTGCCATGAGTGGGAAAGCGCGGTGTACAAATGTAATAAAAATAAATGTATGTATCCACCTTAACGTAAGACCATTTGTAAATCTGTTACCCGGAAATGGCAACCGCCATTACGGCAAATGTAAGCCACATTGAGCCTGCAAAATTGGTGGGAAAATGTGGGATACAAATGCTACAAATAAATAAATAAATAAATAATCTGGAACGAGTATGCCCTCTTTGAAAATAGCACATACTATTATTGGCAAATAGAAAAAACACTCGGAGCCCGATTTTCAGACCACAGGAGTTGGCCAGACTGTGACTCCTGCGGTCGGCGCTGAGTCTGGATATTCAATGCCAGTCCGTTTCCGCTAACTGGTGCTGAATATCCGGCTTATTTCGGGCCGGTTTAAACATAACTGGCCAAGCCAATATTCAGCACTTGCCGGTTAAGTTTAAACCGGCCAAAGATATGCATAATATTATGGCAGCCAAATGTGGCCGCCAAACTTAGCCGGTGATGCGCCGAATATTAGCAGATAGCCGGTTATATCGTGCGATATAACCGGTTATCTGCTAAGCGCTAAGGCCAGATTCTATATATGGCGCCTAAAATAATCCACGTGGAACTCAGTTTCGCCTAAGCGTATTCTATAAGATTTACACACAGTATATAGTCAATATCATCGCGTCTAAATCTGCATGCGCCCATTTACTCCAACGAAAACCTGGTGTAAATCACTGCGTGTAGAATTTAGGTGGACTGCGCCATATTCTATAACTACACATGTGAAGTTTGGAACACCCATAAAGATGCCCCTTTTGAACTGCACAGTTCATTATAGAAGGTGCCAGTGGCGTAGTCAAGGGTGGGCCTGGGTGGGCCCAGGCCCACCCACTTTGAGTTCAGGCCCACTCAGTAACAGCACACCTATGATGTGGCTGGCAGGGATTCCCAAGCCTCACCAGCCGAAAACTTCTAACAACTGCCCCTCTTTAATACCTTGTAAATAGCAGATTTTCACCTGCAGCGAGCAGCAACTGATACATACTGCTCGCACTGGCCCCACAGCCTTCTCTTTGATGTATTCCTGCCTATGCGGAAACAGGAAGTTGCATCAGAGGGAAGGCTTAAAAGGAATATGGGGGAGGGGAGATGTTTGAGAGACCATATGGCATGCAGACGAGAGAGGGAGAAACCAAATCACTTGTGGGACAGGGTGGAGTTCTACCCACCCATCTTGAGCCCAGGCTCACCCAAAATTGGGTGTCTGGCTACGCCCCTGGCAAGGCGCTTACCGAGTTGTGTGCGTAACTTGCAATTATTGCCAATTAGTGCTCATTGTTGTTTGTTAAGTGCTGTTTAAAAAGCTGATTTGCTTGTTGAGCCAATTAAGTTACGCAATTAGATTTAGAATTCACCTGAATTTCGGCATGCAAATCTAGGCGCCATATATATGGATGGCCCCAAACAGCAATATCCCGCTAAATATTGCTGGATAGCTGGCTACGTGCCATTTAACCGACCAGGAGCCCTTCCTGGCCGATTAAATGGCTTTAAATATCGGGCTGACAATAATTTTTCTGCTTTTTTCATTTGTTAAAGACATGCCAATGACAGGGGATATGACATTGCAAATGGCAGCCCATCCCTAGCATATACTGTTTAAACATGTGCTCTATTATAAAAATACCCCCTGTTTTTCCACCGAGACTTTGGAGCAATTAGATTTTAATTTTAAAGTCTTTTTAATGTTGCTCCTTGTATAGACTGGGACAGGGGCGTAGCCAGACAACAGATTTTGGGTGGACCTAGGCAAGAAGTGGGTGGGCACCAAGTGTTCTCCCCCCCCTCCCCCCCCAACCACCACCAAAATAATATCTCAACTGACGGGAAAACGTTTCTTCCCACCCTGGCAGTCTGCAGCAGGCATGTGCTGAAAACTGAGCGTGCTCAGGTGCCGGTATCGTGGAGAGCAGCACTTTTGTTACCATCAGGGGGTGAGTCTTCAGCTGGCCAAGCTTGGGATCCCCACCAGCTACCGCTAAACGTGTGCTACTGTTGGGTGGGCCTGAGCTGTAAATGGGTGGGCTCCGGCCCACCCAGGCCCACATGTGGCTACGCCACTGGACTGGGGGCAATTCTAAAAACCTTTTCGGTGCTCTGGTGCTGAATGGGACGCGCCTAGTTTATACTAGTGTAAACCTACATTATTGTTTCTTTATGACTTTATGTTAGTATGTTGTATGTCTTTTGTTTACTAAGTTTTTGAATTTACATTGTTTGATAAGCTTATTTATTTTCGTATTTGTTTTTCGGTGGGGGCGAGGAATGGGTAAGGAAAAGAGGCCTTAGGCAGATGCCACTCTTGCATACGGCTAAATCTGAGTGGTCTTTTGGTGAATATTTATGACCTCTGGAGAATAATTCAAACATTTCATAACTCGAGGTGCCTTTTCGTCTTGGGGTCCTTTTACGAAGCCGCTGTTGTCAGTGCGTAGGTTTGCTACATGCTGTGGCTACTTTCGGTGCAGCAGTAAAATGGTCACCTTACCATATTGTTCAGTAATGGCCATGAGCTAATTTCCCAATTAGCGCTGGGCCATCACCGCGAGAGCCCTTATCATCACCTATTTAGTAGGTGGCAGGGGCTCCCGCACTACTCCTGCGCTAATTGGGCAGTGTAATAAAAATATGTTTTAGCGCATGAGTAGCGCGCACTGATGACCCAACTACTGCGAGACGCCTCAGCGTGTCCTACAGCAGTGCTCTTTTACCGCACGGTAGGTGCATGCTAGTGTCTACCTCAGCTTCCTTGTTGCTGCCAACATCCACCATCAGTGGCGTACCAAGGGCAGGGCGGTGGGGGCGGTCCACCCCGGATGCACGCTGCAAGGGGGTGCAGGGAGATGTTGCGTGGCTGTCGGTTCTGCCGGTTCCCTGCTCCCTCTGACGTTAGGTCCTGTTCTGGGGCAGGGAACTGGTGGAGCCGATGGCCGCGCAACTGCTCCATGCATCCCAGGAGGTGAGGCGCCGGGGGTGGTGGTGATGAGCCAGGAGGTGGAGGTGATGCACCAGGGGGTGGAGGTGATGCGCTGGAGGAGGTGTGTGGAGGTGATGCATCGAGGGGTGGAGGTGATGCGCCAGGAGGTGAATGTGATGCAGTGAGGGGTGTAGGTAATGCGCCGGGGGTTGGAGGTGATGCACTTGGGGTGGAAGCGATGCGCTGGGGGTGGTGGAGGTGATGCACTGGGGGGGGTGAAGGTGATGCGCCAGGAGGTCGATGTGATGCAGTGAGGAGTGGAGGTGATGCACCAGGGGTGGAGGTGATGCACTGGGGGGGGGGGGGGGGGGGGTGGAAGTGATACACCAGGGGGGTGGCAGCGGTGATCCGCTCCAGGTGGCAGCCGATATAGGAATGCCACTGTCCATCATACTTCCTGGGTCATGATCTTTGGAAGGTGATTTCCAGGTGGATTTCTGATTAAGATGGAGTCATTTAGTGCACCACTCCGCTGTTAATGTACTAGATATGCAACTGTAATTAATGTTTTAGTTATGCATTTGATGAGAAAGAGTTTCAATGTATTAGATATGCAATTGTAAACTCTCCCGAAGAAGGGACTTCTTGTTTGTAATCCACTTGAATCTGTTTTGAACTTAGAGAAATAGGAATCATGCAGCATAGCATAGCTTAAATGCCAGAATTGTTTTTTCCAGTCAGTCAGCCAGGCCTTTTAATGTTGCATCTCGCATTCTGTAGTGTGGCTGCAAAAAGTGAAATAGGTAGGTGAGGCAGTATGTTGAAATGGGTGAAAAGGACAAAGGTCAGCAGGAACAAATACAAAAAAGAGGTAAAGCACATTTGTACTATAAAAAGGTGGAAATCAAAATATTCCTCAAACAATGATAATAAATAATGAATATGGGTATTTCATAAATAATTAAAAAAACTTTTGTCGCCATGACTAACTACAAACGAATGCACATTGACACTGAAAATGCAGCATAGCCATGTTTCAGTGTGAGCTTCCTTCAGGAGTATCCGTAAAAAAGAATAATGATGTTGCTTATGCTTTTATTATAAGCTAAACTTGTGAAATTATGGTAGGAAGTTAAACAATAAACATCAGATCTGGGAAAAAGATAGTAAATATTTCTTGGCCCATGCAAAAGAATGGCCACGAGGGGCATAAGCGAACAGGGCGCCCAAGTTTTCCTGAGGACGTTCTTGCAAGACATCCCCACGAAGGGGCGGGGAAACCCGTATTATCGAAACAAGATAGGCGTCCATCTTTTGTTTCGATAATACGGTCGGGGACGCCCAAATCTCAACATTTAGGTCGACCTTAGAGATGGTCGTCCTTAGAGATGGTCATCCCTGATTTTCGGGGATAATGGAAACCGAGGACGCCCATCTCAGAAACGACCAAATCCAAGACAT
Organism: Microcaecilia unicolor; assembly: GCF_901765095.1. Taxonomy (NCBI): domain Eukaryota; kingdom Metazoa; phylum Chordata; class Amphibia; order Gymnophiona; family Siphonopidae; genus Microcaecilia; species Microcaecilia unicolor. Next base: position 205,152,123 of record NC_044040.1, on the reverse strand, counting down.
TTGGTAGTGGAAGGAGCCAGCATTCCTAGTGCACTGGTTCCCTCCCCACATGCTAGGGCACTGCAGTGGACTTCAGAAAAAGCTCCCAGGTGCATAGCCCCCTTACCTTGTGTGCTGTGCCCCCCAACCCCCCCCAAACCCACTCCCCACAACTGTTCACCACTACCATAGCCCTTAGGGATGAAGGGGGCACCTAGATGTGGGTACAGTGGGTTTGTGGTGGGTTTTGGAGGGCTCACATTTACCAGCACAAGTGTAACAGGTAGGGGGGGGATGGGCCTGGGTCTGCCTGCCTGCCTGAAGTGCACTGCAGTACCCACTAAATCTGCTCCTGGGACCTGCATACTGCTGTCATGGAGTTGGGTATGATATTTGAGGCTTGCATAGAGACTGGAAAAAATATTTAAAACATTTTTTTAGGGTGGGAGGGAGTTATTGACCACTGGGGAAGTAAGGGAAGGTCATCCCCGATTTCCTCTGGTAGTCATCTGGTCAGTTGGGGCACTATTTTGACAGGGCCGCTGAGAGACTGGGCTGGGCCCGGGGCAAGGCCGCCCCCGGGGCCCCGCCCCCGCCGCTCCCCCTCCACCCGTCCATCTCCCGATTTGTGTCGAAAGATGGGCGCCCTTCTCTTTCAAAAATAAGCCTGCTAGTATTCAAAATCTGGATTGTGTATGCAGTCAGCTCCTTCTGTTTTATATAGCAGGGTAGCATGGGCACCCAACAGTAAGTTCAAAGTTGGGGCGCGCATTTTCCTGCAGTAGAAAATAATGTTCTATTTCATACCGCAGGACGTTTCCAGTGGTAATCGGCAGCGTGGCCACATTGCTGTGCACTACCTGTTTACCGTGTGAATAGCGCGTGATCCTTTTCCGCCAAGTAAACAGGTGGTGGTAAGGGCTCAGGCAGTAAACGTTTGAACTTTGATGTGTGCAGGTCCTGGCGAAAACGAAATTCTTTTGCCAGTTGCAATATCTTTCATTGGGTCAACAGAAACAATTATCCCAAAATGCAGTAGCAGATAAGCTACCTAGCAGGGGGGAAGTTATCAACATGGGCTACTGTTAAAATGTTATTTTACCACTAATGTGCTATTTTCCACTCAATGTGGAAACTTAAACGTATAAAACCCTTTTTCCCAACGAGATGTATTTTGCAATTTAATGCAATCGATGCAAGGAAGCTGAGAAGGTCTGCAGAAGAGTTCTGTAAAGAGAAGCGAAGGAAAGACAGACACAGCAGCCCAAGTCGTAGCCGGTCATGTGATCGCAACGGCCACTCCAGTTCATACAAGTCTAAAGATGGATGCAGAGAGGAGCCCCACGAGAGGGAGCAGGATAGACAGAGAGACAGGAGGCCAAAAAAGTCAAAAGATAAGAGAGCGGTCTAAATATAACCATCTAAATACGATCACCTAAACTTCTGGAAATCCCAAAAGCCAACCTGTTTAAAAAGGCATCCACTACCGATCCAACTTAAATGCCTAATCTCTGCAACACAACCAAACTAAAGCACGTAATGGGCATAACACAACTCTTCCATTCTCCGATTCCCTAATGTGGCTGTGCCACATGAACTTGATCTTACCACAACATCACCCTGTATTTGTTCACACCGGAGCCTGCAAAGGCCTCTCCGGTACTATGTAAGCCACATTGAGCCTACAAATAGGTGGGAAAATGTGGGATACAACCAGTGAGCTTTTTCTAGCAAAAAAGGTGCCGGTACTGAAATGCCAGGCCATCCTTCAGGGGTGGGGTGATCACTGAGAGACCCACCCCACAATAGCTAGGCCACCTGCAGCCAGTCACAGAATCTATGACAAGGCAGAATTGGTGTGTAGAGCCTGAGCTCTTCCATTAAAACTTGGGGTCCATGGGTCGATTTTAGCAATGGAAAAGGTGCCGGTACTCAAATGAGAGGCCACCCTTCAGGGGTGGGGTGATCACTGAGAGACCCACCCCACAATAGCCAGGCCCCCTGCAACCAGTCACAGAATCTATGACAAGGCAGAATTGGTGTGTAGAGCCTGAGCTCTTTCATTAAAACTTGGGAACCATGGGTCGATTTTAGCAGACAATGGAAAAGGTGCCGGCACTCAGTATCCCCAAGTACCCCCTCAAAAAAAGCCCTGGATCCAACTGTAATAAATAAAATAAAAAATAATAATGTCCATTACAAGCTTTGGTTATGCTGTGTTGCAGAGTGTAAGCATTTATGTTGGGTCGGTGGGGTATGCCTTTTTGAAGAGGTTGGTTTTTAGTGATTTCCTGAAGTTTAGGTGGTCGTAGATTGTTTTCACAGTTCTTGGCAGTGCGTTCCGTAGTTGTGCACTTATATAGGAGAAGCTGAATGCATAGGTTGTTTTGTATTTAAGTGGGTAGTGGAGGTTTAAATATGTTCGAGATGATCTGGTTAGGTTTCTGATTGGTAGGTCTATGACGTCTGTCATGTATCCCATCTCATCTGCCCGCAACCTCAGAGTCATCTTCGACTCCTCCCTCTCCTTCTCTGCGCATATCCAGCAGATAGCCAAGACCTGTCGCTTCTTCCTCTTTAACATCAGCAAAATTCGCCCTCTCCTCTCTGAACACACCACCCGAACTCTCGTCCACGCTCTCATTACCTCTCGCCTTGACTACTGCAACTTACTCCTCACCGGCCTCCCACTTAGCCACTTATCCCTCCTTCAGAACTCTGCCGCACGTCTTATATTCCGCCAGAACCGTTATACTCATATCACCCCCTCCTCAGGTCACTTCACTGGCTTCCAATCAGATACCGCATTCAGTTCAAGCTCCTCCTTCTTACCTACAAATGCACTCAGGCTGCTGCCCCTCGCTACCTCTCTACCCTCATCTCCCCTTACGTTCCCGCCCGAAACCTCCGCTCACAAGACAAGTCCCTCCTCTCAGTGCCCTTCTCCACCACCGCCAACTCCAGGCTCCGCTCATTCTGCCTCGCCTTACCCTATGCTTGGAACAACCTTCCTGAGCCCTTACGCCAAGCACTCTCCCTACCCATATTCAAGTCTTTGCTGAAAGCCCACCTATTCAGTGCTGCTTTCGACACCTAACTCTTACCTTTCAGGAAATCCAGACTGCCCAATTTGACAGCCCCTATCGGACTGACTGTTCATTTGTCCTTTAGATTGTAAGCTCTTTGAGCAGGGATTGTCTTTCTATGTTAAATTGTACAGCGCTGCGTAACCCTAGCAGCGCTTTAGAAATGTCAAGTAGTAGTAGTAGTAGTAGACTTGGCCGTAAATGATTTCGTGGATCAGGGTGCAGATTTTGAAGGTAATACGTTCTTTGATTGGAAGCCAGTGTAATTTTTCTCGGAGGGTTTTGGTGCTTTCGAATCGCAATTTACCAAATATCAGTCTGGCTGCTGTATTTTGAGCGGTCTGGAGTTTCTTAGTGAGTTGTTCTTTGCGTAGATTCCGTTGCAGTAGTCTTTTTCGTTTTCCAACAATGAGCTTTTACTCGGAGTTCAGAAGCTCGTGTGAGCTTGTGATTGCCTTGGCGTGCAGTGCGCTTCGTTAGTTGCTTCCACAGAGAACTTTGATTGTTTTCGAGCGTGGAGCGCTTTGTTTGTTGTTTTTCCATACTGACTATAGAGAACAGGTTGATGATTCTATAAAATCCGAGAGACTCCTGATGCAGGCCTTGTCGGCCGAAACACAGCTGTGTCGAGTCTCGTTTGTCCCACAATAAACTTTTAGAGCATCTGAAGCATCGTCTGCTTATTCCTGAGTCATCTTCGCTGTTGTGTTGCACAGACTGAAACCGTACACATTTATACTTGCTGGAGAACAGGCATAAATGTTCATAAGTAAAGTGCATGCATATGTAATTATTTTATAAACCTACACGTGCAAATCAAAACTTGGCCTGCATTCTGCTTATTCTCCAACCATGAACACGTCTACACATGGGTTGAAGAAACATACGTGCCTTTTTTTTTTTTTTAACATTTGTGCCCCACGCTTTCCCACTCATGGCAGGCTCAATGCGGTTTACAGGTACTTATTTGTACCTGAGGCAATGGAGGGTTAAGTGACTTGCCCAAAGTCACAAGGAGCTGCTTGTGCCTGAAGTGGGAATCGAACTCAGTTCCTCAGGACCAAAGTCCACCTAACCACTAGGCCACTCCTCCACTGTTGCTACTATTTGAGATTCTACATGGAATGTTGCTATTCCACTAGCAACATTCCATGTAGAAGTCGGCGGCCCTTGCAGATCACCAATGTGGCCGCGCAGGCTTCTGCTTCTGTGAGTCTGACGTCCTGCACGTACGTGCAGGACGTCAGACTCACAGAAACAGAAGCCTGTGCAGCCTTCTACATGGAATGTTGCTAGTGGAATAGCAACATTCCATGTAGAATCTCCAATAGTAGCAACATTCCATGTAGAATCTCCAATAGTAGCAACAGAACCTCAAATAGTAGCAACATTCCATGTAGAATCTCCAATAGTAGCAACATTCCATGTAGAATCTCCAATAGTATCTATTTTATTTTTGTTACATTTGTACCCTGCGCTTTCCCACTCATGGCAGGCTCAATGCGGCTTACATGGGGCAATGGAGGGTTAAGTGACTTGCCCAGAGTCACAAGGAGCTGCCTGTGCCTGAAGTGGGAATCGAACTCAGTTCCTCAGGACCAAAGTCCACCACCCTAACCACAAGGTCACTCCTCTCCGTCACTGTGCAATTTTACATGTAACCCCAGGTTAATTCTATAAAAGTTTTTTATGTGCATAAAATTACCCCCTTAATACACAAGTTACCACCTTAGCAAAAAGCACTACTTAAGCTCCAAGGTTTGGCTTAAAATTGGGGGACTAATCTACATGGAAGAAAATGGAATCTATTTATTATTTATTGCACTTGTATCCCACATTTTCCCACCTATTTGCAGGCTCAATGTGGCTTACAAAGACCTGTTATGGCATCGCCATTCCAGGATAAAAAGATGCAGTTGGTGTTACAAAGATATTAAGGATGACAAGAAAGCGGATCAAACAGTTAAAGAAAGAAGACCATCAGAATAAGGGTGGAGTGGTGATATGTTATAGTTAGTTATGGGTTCTCAAGATAGGCTTTGTTGAAGAGATAGGTTTTCAGAGATTTGCGAAAGTTAGTAATTTCGTTAATTGTTTTCAAGTGAGTTGGTAGTGCATTCCCCAGCTGCGTGCTCATGTAGGAAAAGCTAGTCACATGTGTTAGTCTGTATTTTAATCCTTTACAGCTGGGGAAGTGTAGATTAAGAAAAGTGCGGGCAGATCTTTTGGCGTTTCTGGGTGGCAGGTCCACGAGGTCTAGCATGTAGGATGGGGCATCTCCGTGAATGATTTTATGAACAATCGTGCAGATCTTGAATGCGATGCGTTCTTTGAGTGGGAGCCAGTGTAATTTCTCCCTTAGAGGTTTTGCACTTTCATATTTTTTTTTGTTACATTTGTACCCCGCGCTTTCCCACTCATGGCAGGACGTCAGACTCACAGAAACAGAAGCCTGGGCAGCCTTCTACATGGAATGTTGCTAGTGGAATAGCAACATTCTATGTAGAATCTCCAATAGTAGCAGCATTCCATGTAGAATCTCCAATAGTATCTATTTTATTTTTGTTACATTTGTACCCTGCACTTTCCCACTCATGGCAGGCTCAATGCGGCTTACATGGGGGCAATGGAGGGTTAAGTGACTTGCCCAGAGTCACAAGGAGCTGCCTGTGCCTGAAGTGGGAATCAAACTCAGTTCCTCAGGACCAAAGTCCACCTAACCACTAGGCCACTCCTCCACTGTTGCTACTATTTGAGATTCTACATGGAATGTTGCTATTCCACTAGCAACATTCCCTGTAGAAGTCGGCCCTTGCAGATCACCAATGTGGCCGCGCAGGCTTCTACAGGGAATGTTGCTAGTGGAATAGCAACATTCCATGTAGAATCTCCAATAGTATCTATTTTATTTTTGTTACATTTGTACCCCGCGCTTTCCCACTCATGGCAGGCTCAATGCGGCTTACATGGGGGCAATGGAGGGTTAAGTGACTTGCCCAGAGTCACAAGGAGCTGCTTGTGCCTGAAGTGGGAATCGAACTCAGTTCCTCAGTTCCCCAGGACCAAAGTCCACCACCATAACCACTAGGCCACTCCTCCACTTTGTTTTTCCAAATATGAGTCTGGCTGCGGTATTCTGGGCTGTTTGAAGTTTCTTGATGGTTTGTTCTTTACATCCAGCGTAGAGTGCACTGCAATAGTCCAGATGACTTAGTACCATTGACTGTACCAGGAATGAAAGCAACAGGAAAAACAAAGCAAAACAACAAAACACTTGTGGTTACTGAAATGTCTGTAGCTTCCAGGTACCTAATCACTGGCCTGGAAGCAGGTGTTTACACATACAGATGTGATACCATCACTTCAGCTGGTCAGATTTCAAAAACCGATAAAAGACAGGACACAATTAGCATTCAGGTACACAGAGTGCAGGACTGGAACTGTTTTTGCAGGGATGAATTAGCTGGCAGGATTGGGACAGATCTTACTGACATCTTTTCCTAGGACACCTTTTTTTTCTAAATAATCATCTCATAAAAAGGCTGCAGATGGCTATATTAGCCCTGGAATGAGGTTTAAGAGGTTAGAAAATCAATGCAACTGACACGGTAAGGTTTGAAGTGTGTAAAAAAAAAAAGTGCATTGGGTCAAAGTTAAAGGGAGTCAGATTTTTGGACTGGGCTGTGAAGGTATGTGAAAGGCCTAAGGAGATATCGCAGATGAAATGGTTGACCTTCTGCTCTCACATATCACAGGTCAACTTATGCTTTTTAGCTGGAGGCCTTCGCTGTACTTATGCAAGTAGTTAAATGATTCCTTTTAGCAATATCTGAGAAGAAAGGAGATTACTTTCAGTTTCTGGCTGAAAAGAACAAGAAAGACCTGAGACTTGGGCAAAAAGATTGCTATTTTTTATTTTCTCTCTCCCTTTCTTCCTACCTTATCCATAGGAATTACAAAGCAGTTCATTTTGCCTTTTATGGACTATCTTTCTGGCAATAGAAATTATTTCACAATTAATAAAGCATTTTTCAACAGAGCCATTAATCCATCTGCCATGTGTTTTGTTTTATATATAGACTAGTAAAAAAAGGTCCGTTTCTGACACAAATGAAACGGGCACTAGCAAGGTTTTCCTCGGAGTGTGTATGTTTGAGAGAGTGTATGTGAGAGTGACTGTGTGTGAGAGAGAGAGTGAATGTGCGAGTGTGTGTGTGTGAGAGAGAGTGAGTCTGGGTGCGAGTGTGTCTGTGAGAGAGAGAGTGTGTGTGTGAGAATGAGAGTGTGTGCAAGTGCGTATGTGAGACACAGTGTGAAAGAGAGAGAGTGTGTTTCACACAGATACACTGTGTGCGAGAGAGAGAGTGTGTGTGAGACACAGACTCTCTGTGAGACTGAGTGTATGAGACCAAGAGAGTGTATGAGTGACTGTGTGACACATAGAGAGTGAATGTGATACAGTGTGAGAGACAGTGTGTGAAAGTGAGAGAAAGACATTGACTGTGAGAGAGAGAGTGTGTGTGTGACAGAGATACCTTCCCCCGCCCTCTCTGGTGTCAGGCCCCCCTCCCTCCCTCTCTCTGGTGTCAGGCCCTCCCTCTCTCTCTGGTGTCTGAGCGTTACTGTGCAGGACGCTGAGCTCTGGCTGTGCTTCAAGGAAATGACCAATCCTATTTAATAGAATGCACCTCCAACATTCTGAAGCCGAGAAACCTCGTGTGGTTGGTCACTTCTGCTTGTGACGAACCCGGAAGTACGTGATGTCAATTCAGGAGATGGATACAGAGAGCAGGAATGCCTCAGCCATGCAGTCAGCTTCAGAATGTTGGAGGTGCATTTTATTATATAGGATACTAGTAAAAAAAGGCCCATTTCTGACACAAATGAAACGGGCGCTAGCAAGGTTTTCCTCGGAGTGTGTATGTTTGAGAGAGTGTGTGTGAGAGTGACTGCGTGTGAGAGAGAGAGTGAGTGTGCGAGTATGTGTGTGTGACAGAGAGAGAGTGAGACTGGGTGCGAGTGTGACTGTGAGAAAGAGTGTGTGTGTGAGCATGAGAGTGTGTGCCAGGGCCCCCCTCCCTCCCACCATCTAAGTTCCAGGGTCGTCCCCCCTCCCTCCGAGTTCCAGGATTGTTGTCCCCCTCCCTCCCTCCGAGTTCCAGGGTCGTCCCCTCCCTCCCTCCCTGCCTCCGAGTTCCAGGGTCGTCCCCTCCCTGCCTCCCTCCGAGTTTCAGGGTTCCCTCCCTCCCCTGCATTATGCTCTCTCACCTGCATTCATCCATATGCAGGCAAGGTCCTCTGTGCCCTGCCCCCTCCATCCATCCATGTGCAGAATCTCTCCCCTGCTCCCTCCACCTCCCTCCAAGTTCCAGGCCCCCCTCCCTCCCTCCCCCCTCCGAGTTCCAGTGTTCCCCTCCCTCCCTCCCCCCCTCCGAGTTCCAGTGTCCCCCTCCCTCCCTACCTCCCAGTTCCAGGGTCCCATGGAATTGGGAGGGAGGGGGGGATGGAGAACATGGGAGGAGTGACGTCAGCAGGTGGTTACGATCCCAGTGAGACACATTGGAATGTTGGAGGAGCAAATTATTATATTAGATATATAAGTACAGTATTGCAATAATGAACACAAGGAAGCACAACTTGCTACAAAAAGTCATTAACAAGTAATATCATTTCTCATAAAAAAAAAAGAGGAAAGAGAAAGCAGACTCCATTACTGCTCCAATCAAAAAAGAGGGAAAAATATATATTAACCCCTGGATTCTATATAGCGCACCTAGAGATCGGCGCTGAAACTGGCAAAGATTCTACAGCAATGTGCTGAATTTAATAAGCTTAACATGCTAATGAGTGCTGATAACAGCATTTAACAAGCAATAATGAGCACTGATTGGCACTGATTAGAATTTACGCGCAAAACTTGCTAAGCGTATTCTGTAACAATGTGCACCGAACTTCTAACGCGCGCAGGCAAAAAGGAGCATGGTTATGTGCAGGGAAATGGGTGTTTTGTGGGCGTTCTGAAATTTATGCGCCTAGTTATAGAATATGGCCCGGTGTATCTAAATCTACACGCTGGGATTTACGCCGTATTTTCATTGGTGTAAATGGATACACGTAGATTTCAGGCACTGAAATATCAACGAAGCATATTCTATAATTGGCTCCTAAATCTAGGCACCGATTGTAGAATAATCTGTCGGCACTGTTTTCAGCGCTGATTTTTTTAGGCGCCATATATAGAATCTCCCCATAAGCGGTTAAATGGCAGTGCATCTTAACATGGGAGTCACGGACCAAGAAAGGGATCTAGGTGTCGTCGTTGATGATACGTTGAAACCTTCTGCTCAGTGTGCTGCTGCGGCTAAGAAAGCAAATAGAATGTTAGGTATTAGTAGGAAAGGAATGGAAAACAAAAATGAGGATGTTATAATGCCTTTGTATTGCTCCATGGTGCGACCACACCTCGAATATTGTGTTCAATTCTGATCGCCGTATCTCAAAAAAGATATAGTGGAGTTAGAAAAGGTGCAGAGAAGGGCGATGAAAATGATAAAGGGGATGGGACGACTTCCCTATGAGGAAAGGCTAAAGCAGCTAGGGCTCTTCAGCTTGGAGAAAAGGCAGCTGAGGGGAGATATGATAGAGGTCTATAAAATAATGAGTGGAGTTGAACGGGTAGATGTGAAGCGTCTGTTCATGCTTTCAAAAAATACTAGGACTAGGGGGCATGCGATGAAGCTACAATGTAGTAAATTTAAAACGAATCGGAGAAAAGTTTTCTTCACTCAACTTGTAAATAAACTCTGGAATTCGTTGCCAGAGAATGTGGTAAAGGCGGTTAGCTTAGCAGAGTTTAAAAAAGGTTTGGACAGCTTCCTAAAGGAAAAGTCCATAGACTTATTAAATGGACTTGGGGAAAATCCACAATTTCTGGGATAAGCAGTATAAAATGTTTTGTATTTTTTTGGAATCTTGCCAGGTATATGTGATTTGGATTGGCCACTGTTGGAAACAGGATGCTGGGCTTGATGGACCTTTGGTCTTTCCCAGTATGGTAATGCTTATGTGGGACTTTCAAGTGCACTAAACCTATTTCTAGCATGGGCCATAAAATTGCCATTTTTCTTTTTGTTTCATTTCTGGTCATGCATTAATGTTAGCATTAGTGTGCAGCTATTAAAAAAAATTAATGCCAAGCCCACATTAACCAGTTAACATGTGGTATTGTCAGCTTCCCCCAGCTGCAGTGGCGTAGGAAGGGGGGCGTTGGGGCAGTCCGCCCCGGGTGCACGCCGCTGGGGGGGGGGGTTGTCGACTCCGCTGGTTCACTGCTTTCTCTGCCCCGGAACAGCCTCCCATCTCTTAGCACATTCAGGGGTCCTTTTACAAAGGTGCACTGAAAAAATGGCTTACGGTAGTGTAGGCTTGGGTTTTGGGTGCACGCCGATCCATTTTTTAGCGAGGCCTGTAAAAAAGGCCTTTTTTTGACAAAAATGGACATGCGGCAAAATGAAAATTGCCACGCATCCATTTTGGGTCTGAGACCTTACCGCCAGCCATTGACCTAGCGGTAAAGACTCACGCGGTAACCGGGCGGTAATGACCTACGCACGCCAAATGACACTTGAAAAATATTTTTCAGGTGCGCGTATCGGACGCCCACTAAAAAATGAAATTATCGCGAGCCACGCGGTAGTTGGGAGGTAAGTCCATTTTGGCACGCGTAGACGCTTGCGCGGCTTAGTAAAAGGGACCCTCAGTTCCTTTGGATTACAGCACCCGAGTGCATCACTCTGCACTTCTTCATATTAAATTTTAAGTGTCAAACATAAGGCCATCCTTCTCATTTTTGTAGATCACTTCTCATGTACATAAGTACATAAGTAATGCCACACTGGGAAAAGACCAAGGGTCCCTCGAGCCCAGCATCCTGTCCACGACAGCGGCCAATCCAGGCCAAGGGCACCTGGCAAGCTTCCCAAACGTACAAACATTCTATACATGTTATTCCTGGAATTGTGGATTTTTTCCAAGTCCATTTAGTAGTGGTTTATGGACTTGTCCTTTAGGAAACCGTCTAACCCCTTTTTAAAGTCTGCCAAGCTAACCGCCTTCACCACGTTCTCCGGCAACGAATTCCAGAGTTTAATTATGCGTTGGGTGAAGAAACATTTTCTCCGATTTGTTTTAAATCTACTACACTGTAGTTTCATCGCGTGCCCCCTAGTCCTAGTATTTTTGGAAAGCGTGAACAGACGCTTCACGTCCACCTGTTCCACTCCACTCATTATTTTATATACCTCTATCATGTCTCCCCTCAGCCGTCTCTTCTCCAAGCTGAAAAGCCCTAGCCTCCTTAGTCTTTCTTCATAGGGAAGTCGTCCCATCCCCGCTATCATTTTAGTCGCCCTTCGCTGCACCTTTTCCATGTTGTCTACCCCCTCTGGAGTGTCCACTCTGTTGCAAATCTTCATATCTTCTACTAAAAAGCAAACTTTTTTTTCTAGCACTTTGGCAATATATTGGACAGAGATGGCCCCGGTGAAACCTTCATCATGGATACCTATGGACAGAGCCCTTGACTGTGATAAAACTGACTGCAGGTAGCCGTGCTAACCACAGATTTGTACCATTCATTATTAATTGCTGATATGTTACATCTTCTACACAACTAGGTTGATTCTGACCTCAGTAAAAAAAAAAAAAAAAAAAAACAAGAAAAACAACTGTATCCTTATTGCTTAGGAAATATTTGTATTCAGGAAAATTTGATTAAATATTAAAATATTGATTAAAAGTAAAGCTTCAAAGGTGATTCATTTCACTTGAAAAAAAATAGTTAAAATCAGCTGTATTTCAATGGAAGATAGTGACATACAGCTACAATTGACTGAGTCTATCATACAACGAATGACAAAGACATTAAAAAGTATCTGTCTGCTTTGATCTTTTACTGAAAAGGTACCCTCTGAAATGAATCCGTGTAATTTTATTGAAGCTTGTATCTGACTCACTTCCAGTTTCCTATAGAAAATTATTTGTTTGCCTTTTGACTCTTTGTTACCCTTACGGTACAGTAAGATTAGAAGATAACCATTCTAACATTACAAAGGAAATGCCATACAGAAGTCTGACGGTTTGCCTTGAGTGACTGGAAGGTATCTCTGAGTACTATCTGGCAATAAACATCAACGGTCTCGGGAGCAGCAGCCTAATTGTTTTAACTTTTTTTAAAATACAAGATTAGAGCTGTCTTCTGTACACATCATGTCTTGAGATTCAATCTTCAGCTGACCAAACACAAACTCAGGGATCCTTTAACCAAGCTGTGGGGAAAAAGGGGCCCTGTGCTCGCAGTGGGGGCCATTTTTACCGCAGTGGGTAAAAAGTCCCCAAACACACATGGCCACGCGGTAAGAGAACTCTTACCGCATGGCCATGCGGTGGCGATAAGGACTCCTAAGTTACCCGGTGATAACCGGGCAGTGCGCGGCGAAGTCCAATTACTGCTGGGTTACCGCCATTTCTGGGGTTTTTCTTTTTCCCCTAGAAATGACGCACGCTTCGGGGTAGGACTACCGCCGGTGACCCTTTTACAGAGCAACTGTTCTGGTTCAAAGAAAGGTCACACGTATTCTATAAACCGTGCCTAACTTTAAGTATGGCTTATAGAATACGCCTAAGCGTGTTTTCGATTGGCGCTGATTTTTTAGACAACATAAATAGAATTAGGTCCAAAATGTGGTAAGCAAGTCCTGCTGTCACATGTGCAGCTGATGTTAAATCTTGTGTGTGATTAGCTAGTTAGTTGCTTCCTTCATCCAAGGCGTCTGCTTACGCTTTCCAAAAATACTAGGACAAGGGGGCATGCGATGAAGCTGGAGTGCAGTAAGTTTAAAACAAATAAGAGAAATTTTTTTCTTTACTCAGCACGTAATTTGACTCTGGAATTCGTTGCCGGAGAATGTGGTTAAGGCGGTTAGTTTAGCAGAGTTTAAGAAAGGTTTGGACGGCTTCCTGAAGGAAAAGGCCATAGAATGTTATTAAATGGCCGTAGGGAAAAATCCACTATTCCTGGGACAAGCAGTACAAAACGCTTTGCTCCGTGGTTCTTGTTGGGTGATTGTGACCTGGATTGGCCGCTGTCGGAGACAGGGTGCTGGGCTAGATGGACCTTGGGTCTGTCCCAGTGTGGTGATGCTTATGTCTTAAGGCTTGCAAAAAGAGCCAGGCTTTCACCTGCGTCCTGAAGTAGAGACAGTCTTGCATTAGGTGAATCCATTTTTTTGCCTGAAATACATTGGGTGAATTTCTATAGGGACTTCCAGAAAGATTCCAGTGGCATTTTAAGCACTAGGCCTGATTAAGTCAAGATTTACCTCTCTTACGCACTCATGGGAAAAGCTTTGTTAAACCTAGCCTGGTATAATTTGACAACATATATATTGCAGAAAGAGAAATGAACCTATTAAAATGATTGTGTTTCTGTGCACCTGTGTAAATACGGAGAAGAAGGCTTTATTTTTAGCTGTTTGAAAGTAAATATGCATGACATTAAAAGTGGTTTGCTTTTCTTTAACAAATGATAGTCACTTGTAACTTCCTACATATATTCCTCCTTAATATTTTGGCAAGATTAGGTGACATTTATTTATTTGGATTTATTTACTGCCTTTTTGAAGGAATTCACTCAAGAATAAGTCAAACATAAGCAATAGACAATTAGAGCACTAAAAATATTCAAAGAATACAAAATATGGCAACATTACATTGTTTCTGATAATAAATATCCCAAGTCAAATTTCTATTAAATTGATAAAATTAGATGCTATAGTAAAGATTATTATTTTTATGATTTTATGTTAAACATCCATAGCTATTGTCAAATTGGATTCTTACAACAAATTACTTTCTTATGCATTATTCTTTCTTCAGTGGCGTACCAAGGGGGGGTGGTGGGTGCGGTCCGTCCTGGGTGCACGTCGCTGGGGGGGTGTCGCACGCCTGTCCGCTAAGTTCGCTCTGTGCTCCCTCTGCCCCTGAACTAGTTACTTCCTGTTCCGGGGCAGAGGGAGCATGGAAACGAACGAAGCGGAGAGGCGCGCGTCACCCCCCCAGTGGTGTGCACCTGGGGGGTTCTTTCGCCGGGGGGGGGAGGTGTCCTTTCGCCGAGGGGGGGTCACGCTGCACCCGGGGGTGCGGGGCGCATCGGCGATCCGCCCCGGGTGTCAGCGCCCCTAGGAACGCCACTGTCTTTCTTATGTTTACTGTAAGCCACATTGAACTCAAACTTGTTTGGGATAATGTGGGATATAAATGTCACAAATAAATAAATACATTTATAGATAACCCAGACAAATGCACTGCCAGTTAAATCATGGATTATTCATGTAGAACTCTGCCCTCTTTTTGAGCCTCTTCCACTCAGCTTTGGATGGGTTCCAGTGCAAAGTGAATTTATATATGTGCCTAGAAACACGCAATTCAAGTTTCAAGTCTATTTATTTCTTGATATACCCCTCGTGAGTGAACTATCTGAGCTGTTCACAATTCAATCAACAATTTCAGATAAAAGTGTGGAACGGAATGCAAAATTCATAGGAAAGAGAAGGCCAGAAAGAAAATATCCATATGGGCATAGGTAAGTGAGAAAAAACAGCTTTAGTATTCACTAATAGCTAACCTAATACGCTGATTTTGGCGGGGGGGGGGGAGCTCTTACCGCCACCCATTGAGGCACTGCCCGATTACCACTGGGTACACTCTGGCGCTACAAAAATAAATCAATTTTTATAGCGCTGGAAATGACGGCACGCTAGGGGTGGGAAGTACCGCTGGGCTACTGCAGTAACCCAGCAGTACATCCTATATAGCTGCGTTACGAAAAGGAGCCCATAGTGAGATAAGACAGAGTAACAGAAGTTTGATGAAATAAGGGTGACCTACTTAAGTAAGTCATGAAGTACACAGAAAACAACAAGGCAAGCGATCTGCAAAATCCAACGTGGAAAACAAACTAGCAGATCAATATAATATCCAGGGGCTATAATAAACAACAAACATAGCAAATTATAAAACATAAAAAATCTTACAAAATAAGTATCTCTATAAAAATGTACATAAAAACATCAATATGAATAATAGTGTACATGTAAAACATAGACATGAATTATAAACATTGAGAGTCTCTTTTGATTCAAAAATAATATCAACATGTTTTACATGTACACTATTATTCATATTGATGTTTTTATGTACATTTTTATAGAGATACATATTTTGTAAGATTTTTTATGTTTTATAATTTGCTATGTTTGTTGTTTATTATAGCCCCTGACGCAGCCCTATTGTTGGGCGAAACATGGCCTGTGTCGGGCATTTGTCTTACATACGGTATCTTCAATAAAGTTTTTTGGATATTACAGTCATGAAGTACATACATAAAGTCAGAAAAGGTGCAGGAAAATAATTTCAGTTAGAGAAAAGGGATAAGCAAATCCTGCTACAGTAAGTGCGGCGGGTGTTAGTTCTTGTCACTGTTCCCTCTAAGCTGAGTGGGAGTCCTCCAGCTACAGTCCTGCCAGTGGGGGGTGCTGTTTCACTATCACATTGCCAATAGCGAGGGACAGACGAGCTCTGCAGGACTCCAGGGAACCTGCCTGTCCATAGTGATTGAAAACACAATATAGAAGCATCATCCCTCACTGGCAACAATGAAGTTGGTAGACTCCTACTCGGCTTACAGGGAACTGTGGTCCTTGTGTGTGTGACTCAGGGGTGTAGCCAGACCTCGGTCGGAGGGGGGTCCAGATCCCATGGTGGGGGGCACATTTTAGCCCACCTCCCCCAGCCACCAACCCTTCCCACCACTTTTGACACCCCCCCCCACGGCCGCCGCCACCCCTCACCCGCCACTTTCGACCTCCCCAGCTGCCATCGCCAACCCTCCCCCGCCGCTGCCAGGTACCTTTTCTGGCAGGGGTCTCCAATCCCCGCCAGCCAAAGTCTTCTTCAGCGCCAGTCTCCGGTGCGTTCGCTGATCTGTTTCTGTGATGTCCTGCATGCACGTACTGCACAGGGGTACATACAGGACGTGCATACAGGATGTCCGGAGTCAGGACTCACAAAAACAGATCAGCGAACCCACCAGAGGCTGGCGCTGAAGAAGACTTCAGCTGGCGAGGGTTGGGGATCCCTGCCGGCAATTGTACCTGGTGGCAGCGGCCGGGGGGAGGGGGGTCAAAAGTAGAGGGGGCCAGGGCTAAATCTGTGGGGTCCCATGCCCCCGTGGCCCCACCTAGCTACGCCCCTGGTGTGACTAGCCAATTAATTGCTTCTTTTATTGGTTGCATGAAGGAGTCACTTCTACTGGGTCTTGAAGGGACCTTTGGGACCATTTGTGACTAAGATTCTGGAGTAAATGTGAGAGAGTATTTAAGGCTAAGAATTAAACTAGAAGTCATATATAAAGGTCCATGATATCAAGCTATGAGTTCCTCTCTTAGTTTCATCAACTGAGCCAGTTACTAAGATGTAGGAGGGGGGGGGGGGGGGGGGAGGGAAGTTAGTGTGTAAATGTGTGTGGCTAGTTTTTTCTGAGATAATTTTCAAAGTGATTGTAAACACCTACTTTCACTTTGAAAGCTGGGGCCAAGCGCACAGGTCAAAATTACCCGTGGACTTTGTACTAGTGTGGGCATTTGGAAAATTGCCAGGATCGCTGAAGAATTTCTAAGCTCTCCTCAAATAAACAGCACTGACCCACACTGGAATATTACTAAAAGTAGAAATTACTTTCCAGCAATCGTAACCTGCTTAGCAAAAGTATCTTAGCCACATGGCACAGTGCATCAGGCAACTTTCATATGCTGTTTTGAAATACAGGTGTTAGAACTGAGCTTCTTGCTTATCACAAGACGATCATTCTTTTGATATCTTTAGTTATTAAGGGTATAATCAGCTGCATTTTACACATCTCTCTGCATCCATGTTCCCTTTATTTCCTGTGAGGAACATGGCTGCATTAAAAAAACATTGCTTAATCATTCTTGGCATTGTATTTTACCTGTCTTCAATAAAACAAAAACTGCATTTTATTGTAAGTAATGTAATTTATTTATACCTGATATCATTTGAAAATGCAATGACACTTTGACAGCTTCAGCAGGAAGGCAATCCTTTTTCTTCCAGATGAAAGGAGACATGATTATCTGGAAACAAGAGGAATTCTAATGTGCTAGCTTGCATTGTGACCTCACAGAGGCAGTATCTACCTGTTACTCTATTAAACACGTCTATGCCACTACCGGACATATGTACCTCTGTACAGGTATACGTGAGACAGTCTCTGCTCCTTGAAACGTACAATCTTGTCAAGACCATACAAATAAGAGAACCACAGCCTGGTGGGGTTTTTAGGAGCAATTTAAAAGGCCCTTTTACAAAGCTGCAGTAAGCAGGGCGCGCTGGGCAAACTGCAGTAATTTGGGGATGTATACATGCTACCCATATGCTAAAAATATATATATATTTTAGCACTGGGAGTGGGTCGGGGGGGGGGGGGGTGGGGGTGGATAGTGGGCATGCTCTGTGCTAATCTACATTTCAATCCACAGTTAATAGTTGTAACAAATAATTTATTTATTTATTACATTTGCACCCTGCGCTTTCCCACACATGGCAGGCTCAATGCGGCTTACATAGTAACAATATAAAGAATTACAAAGTCGTAAGAAGAATATACAATTTGTAGTAAATGTAATAGGAGTAATTAGGAGTGGAGGAGTGGCCTAGTGGTTAGGGTGGTGGACTTTGGTCCTGAGGAACTGAGTTCAATTCCCACTTCAGACACAGGCAGCGCCTTGTGACTCTGGGCAAGTCACTTAACCCTCCATTGCCTACCGCATTGAGCCTGCCATGAGTGGGAAAGCACGGGGTACAAATGTAACAAAAAAAAAATATGTTAATGGGGTTAACGGATAAGTAAATCCAGATGCTATCGTACTTAACTGGCCATGTCATCAGTCCCCTTTAAAGATAAGCTCCAACCTTATACAAATTCCTATATACGTCATAGTCCTCAACATGAAACCATGTTTTCCCCACAGATTACACCTTCTACATTTGATGACCCCACCGCTGTAGCCCGCCCCCTGCCCCGCTGCCACATCAGGTACCTTGTTTGCTGGCGGGGAGTCCCCAAACCCCACCAGCTGAAGAGTCTTCTTCAGCGCCGGTCGACTCCGGTGCCTTCTTTGTGTGATCATCTGTTTCCGATGCCTTACGTCCTGCACCGTACATGTAGCCCCGTGCAGGACGTAAGGTGTCGGAAACAGATGATCACACAACGAAGGCGCCGGAGTCGAATGGCGCTGAAGAAAACTCTTCGGATGGCAGGGATTGGGGACCCCCGCCAGTTAACAAGGTACCTGATGTGGTGGCGGGGTGGGGTGGGGGGGTTCCAAAGTGGCAGGGGGGTATGCAGCGGGGGGAGGCAGCTAAACAGTGCTCCCCCACCTTGGGCTCTGGCTCCCCCTCCCGCCAAGGTCTGGCTACGCCCCTGCCTTAGACAGGACTGATATCTACTAGAAAGGCCATTTTACTAAACCACATTGGCGCCTACGCGTACACAATGCATGTCAATTTTGATCTACCTCCCGGCTACAGGGTGGCCTGGGCGGTAATTCTATTTTTTACACGCATCCGCTATGTGCGTCCAAAAATATTTATTATTTTTGGACGTGTGGCACTAACCGGGCAATAATCGGCAGTGTATGCATATTGACAATTACCACCTGGTTAACGCGTGAGACCTTACCGCTAAGTGAATGGGTGGCGGTAAAGTCTCGGATCCAAAATGGACACGTGCCAATTTTGATTTTTCCGCACATCCATTTTCAGCCCAAAAAAAGGCATTTTTTACAAGCGCGCTGAAAAATGGATCTGTGCGTGTCCAAAACACGCACCTATACTAGCGCAAGCCATTTTTCAGCGCAGCTTAGTAAAAGGACTCCAGAATTAGCTGTGGTATCTCAGCTAGTTTAAAAGCCATCAATTGGGAACAACACAATACAGTTGACTACACTACAGCTGCCTTTCCCAAGTGCTGGAAACACTATCTATCAGCAGTTTAGAACAGAGGTTTTGTTACATAACTTTGGCTGTTAATTGAAGTGGGTTTTGAAATGCGAATTGTGGACCAGAGTAAATTTTGTAATTACCATAGATTGCAGTTTGAAGACTTCCCTTTTGCCGACAGGTGTTTAGCTAGCTTCACAATAGTGAAATGTTGAAGCAAAAAAAAAGAAAAAAGAAAAATATTGTTTAAATGTAGAGGAATGATTATCTCTTTTGAATGCTGGAGTGATTGGCTCCTTGAGCATCTGGTTGGCCCTCTGTGTATTTTGAAATTCCTGCAGTATTATTTGTATTGAAAAACGCTGTAAGGGTTTTGTTGGGTGGATGAGCACAAAAAAAAAAATTGGGTTCATTTTCAAATTTTCTGAATTTCTCCAGATTTTTGGGTGAGTCGCTTCATTTCACACATGTGTCTTTAACGCACTAAAACCTTTTCTTTTATTTGTTATATTGGTACCCCACCATTTTTCCCACCTATTTGCAGGCTCAATGTGGCTTACAGAGTACCGTAAAGGCGATCGCCAATTCCGTTAGGAATAAATACAGTAATGTTTTGGTGGGGTAAAGTTCAAGTGTAGCAGTCATGTAGGGAATTGTGGAGAGGAAGAGTTCTTATGTGTCCATTACGAGCTTTGGTTGCGTTGTGTTGCAAGGTATCGGCATTTAAGTTGGGTCAGTGCCTTTTTGAACAGGTTGGTTTTTAATGCTTTCCGGAATTTTAGGTGGTCATATGTTGTTTTCACGGTTTTGGGTAGTGCGTTCCATAGTTGGGGTCCGTCGGTGGTATGGGCCTTAGTAGCTATGTTCACCGTTGGTTTATTTAGACACTTGTCCATACAGTGACCAGAAGTTCTATTCCATCTGAACGTCTAGGTTAGTCACTGAGAGTAGCCCGATGGGGTCGATATTTTGTGGACGCACCGAGAGCTGAGAAAAAACACTGCTGCTCACCTTGTTTGCATCATGTGATCTCTCAGGCAGGTCTCCTTCAATTTTGGCCTGTGTGTGCTGAAAGCTTTAGATGTGGCTTTTTTGGATGTGTTGGATGAGTAATCTCTGGGCACCCTTTGCTGCCAGCCACACAAATGTAAAGTGAGGAGTGATATGTTTTCCTTTCTACTTGGTGATTATTCTGGGAATAACTATTTAATTTTTGGAGCTTGTGATGCAACCTTTTATGCTCACCAGTTCATTATAAATGCATTAATTTGCAGGTATACACATACAGTATACAATTGATTTAAGCTTATTCATGTTTTTTTTTAGGTGACCACGTTAACCACGTACACACTAATGTACGCACACCATTAGAAGTTACGCGCTCTTGACAAAAACACAGAAAGCTGCTGTGAAGCACATACTTGTTGAATTGATTATGCCTTCCAGTTGAGGTTGTTCAAGCTGTTACTTTTGGCCAAATTTTAATTTTGGCCTTGATGTGTTGAGTTGTACACAGGGATCCAGCGCTCAGCTGATCGTTTATTCTGGTTTATTATTTATTTGGATTTAGCTCACACCTTTTTCAGTTTTAGCTCAAGCATATTCGAGTGTACTAGGCACTCTGGGGGTCTTTCACTAAGGTGTGCTAGCATTTCTGTGTACGCTAATATTTAGGGCATGCTAAACATTAGAGACATCCATATAAAATATATATAAAATAATGAGTGGAGTGGAACAGGTGGATGTGAAGCGTCTGTTCACGCTTTCCAAAAATACTAGGACTAGGGGGCATGCGATTAAACTACAGAGTAGTAAATTTAAAACAAATCGGAGAAAATTTTTCTTCACCCAACGTGTAATTAAACTCTGGAATTCATTGCCAGAAAATGTGGTGAAGGCGGTTAGCTTAGCAGAGTTTAAAAAGGGGTTGGACGGTTTCCTAAAGTACAAGTCCATAAACCGCTACTAAACGGACTTGGAAAAATCCAAAATCCCAGGAATAACATGTATAGAATGTTTGTACGTTTGGGAAGCTTGCCAGGTGCCCTTGGCCTGGATTGGCCGCTGTCGTGGACAAGATGCTGGGCTCGATGGACCCTTGGTCTTTTCCCAGTATGGCATTACTTATGTACTTATGTACTTATATGGACGTCTCTAACATTTAGCTCGCCCTAAATATTAGCGTGCATTAAAAATGCTAGTGCGTCTTAGTAAAAGAGGATCTCTATCTCCTGTCCCTGGAGGCAGCAGTGAGCGTTATTTTAAATTCTTAAGGCTGCTGGTTGAACTAGGTTCCGATGTTCAGTGCCGGCACCTAAGCCAGAACAGGCACTGAATATCAGGAATCTATATGGGTTCTGGGTGTGACCTGAATCTAGGAAGCCTGGTGTAATATTCAGCCAGATGCCAGCTGGCTGACAGGGCAGAAGACGGAATATTGGCTGAAACCTTTTGACTAATTCTGTTACCTAAGCTCGTTCTCACAAAAGCTCACCCCAGACCATCTCCCCCCGAACGTCTCCCATCCCAAACCCCCTTGCACTTGAACATAGCTCTCCTGAACCCCCACTACATGATCGTAGTCCTCCTTTACCCCAGGCCCAATCTCGGCCCCACCCCCCGCCAATGTAGGCCCTCTAGATCTACCGTAGGTTCTTTGGTGGTCAGGTGGGCAGTTGGGACAGGAACAATCCCCACTCGCTACTGCCCATGCAGGACCAGCCAAGGTACTTCGGGTGGGTGGGCGGGCAGGTGGAATGGCGGGGGGCAGCGGCAGTGATGATGATTCTGCCATGGTCCCAGTGGCGGCGGCCCTGCCCAGGGTCCGGCTCAGTCTCTTGGCCACGCTGCAGAAATCCACCTAGGCAGCGAACTCTATGGTACCACGAAAGCAATCAAATAGAAGGGAAGATAGTGGGGAATGGACCACGGACTCCAGAGACAAGGAGGACAATCTTAATGCTTAACAAGATTTATTGATCACAGACTCAACACAATGCTGTGTTTTGGACCAATGACCTTCATACAAAGAAGATGGCTGAGCCATTTTCTCTGTTTTGCCTGTGATCTCTTGAATCCTGCAGAGTCAAAGAATCTTGGGCCAAATATGGGCACCGATATTTTTAAAATGATCTTTTTCTCCTTGAAAATAAAAGCATCACACGAGGGTTTGCTCCCCTAAAAAAACCATGCCTGTCCCAGGGTTTTGGAGCCCGAAAGGATCTCATAAACATAGTGGACATGACAGAAATACATATTTAATGCTTACTAGAACAGTGAAATCCCCCTTTTGTTCTGCAAACTTAAAAAAAAAAAAAATATTTAGTTCACAAGCCATTAAAATCTCAAGTCTTTACATTTTGTATTCTCTCCCTTCAGGTATATAAGACTTCACTGCTGTCTTTGCTTTAGCACCCCAGCTGTCTGAAACATATATTTCAAGTGCGCAGGATGAAGGAGGTTGCATGAGTGTAACCTTCTCGGGATCTTTTTGTACCTAATACTTGTTTTATCTGAAGCCTGTGGAGGTTCTCAAATATGAGACATTCACTTTCTGAGATCTATCTTTCTAGTAGCCTGAAGATAGGCTCTTGATCTCGGCCAACAAAGTTATTCCCTGTAATCCTCTTGATGTTGTAAAGGAAAAAGAATGAAGCCAGCATCATCTGAACTTTGGACAAACCATTTGCTCAAAGGCACCATCAAAGAACCCTACTCAGCCCAAAGCCAAAAGCATACACAAAATGAAATTGGTGCAAATTAAGTCCATTGTGGTTGCGGAGGGATGCAAAACAGACCCCCACCACAGTCTATAAAGGAAGGTCACACAAGACAGGGGATTGAAGCTGTAGCTTCCCCGGTAGCCATCTTTAACAGCTTTCTTTCCTTGGTGGTGTGTGTGTGTGTGTGTGTGTGTGTATACTAGCCGTTCAGCCCGTAAAAACGGGCTAGTATAGGAGGGGGGGGGTTTGAAAGGCCCCCCACCCCGCCGCCGAGTTCGCCGCTGCCGCTCCCCCTCCGAGTTCGTCTCCCCCCCCCCGGAGCCGTCGCCGACCCACCTTCCACCCGGTCGGGCCCTCGCTCCGCTATTGAAACAGCGAGGGCACGCAGCACACAGCTCTACTGCTGAGCTGCCGTGGCCTTCCTTCTTCTCTGCCTGTGTCCCGCCCTCGTGTGACGTAACGCCGTCGAGGGCGGGACACAGGCAGAGAAGAAGAAGGAAGGCCGACGGCAGCTCAGCAGAGCTGTGTGCTGCGTGCCCTCGCTGTTTCAATAGCGGAGCGAGGGCCCGACCGGGTGGAAGGTGGGTCGGCGACGGCTCCGGGGGGGGGAGACGAACTCGGAGGGGGAGCGGCAGCGGCGAACTCGGCGGCGGGGTGGGGGGCCTTTCAAACCCCCCCCCTCCTATACTAGCCCGTTTTTACGGGCTGAACGGCTAGTATATACACACACACACTGTGTGAGCTGTGTGGGGGGAGCGTTAGCGACGGCGGTGTCCATCGCAAATGCGCAGTAGAGACCCTCTCTGTTCCGCCCTCGTCATCACGTATTGACGCGGGGGCGGGGCAGAGAGGGTCTCTACTGCGCATTTGTGAGTGAGTACGACACTTGCCATTTATATGTATATATATATATATATATATATATATAATTCTATTGTCATGCTCCTATTGAGCCTTCATTCAAAGCCATTCACTATGCATTAATTACCACTTTCTTCAAGGCACCGGGAAGTTTCCAAACTTGTTCCGGTTTTAAAGAGCCGCACTTCCATGCCTCAGCTTTTAATATGCACAGCCTGTTGAAATTTCCCCCTTGCCTGCTTTGAGAGTCCCCTGATTTTGCATATTGTAATTGTTCTTAGAAAGAAAAAAGACAAAAGGACAATTTCATGCCTCCAGACCAGATGTTTGCATCTCTTTCATTTTTACTTTCCAGCTGTGACCGGCAGCAGAAGGGGCTCTTTAGCAGGTGCCCTGCATGGCAAGTGGTAATGTTTAACTTTCATTTACTTTTCTCATGCTGGTTGCATTAATAAAGACTATTTTTCACCGACTTCCAAGATATATTCTTTTTTTTACATTCTTAGAACATTTCCTAGTTTAGCATCTTATTATATAGCCAAGCTGGATAGATACAATGTTGCGGGGATGAAATAAGTAAAAAAAAAGTTTGGTTTATTTTCAGAGAATTTGACTTTCCCCCCCACCCCCCAATTTTTTCTAAATGTTTCCTACATTTGTGTTAATAAAAAATGTCTTAACCTACATTAGGAGGTTTTATTACATGGACAATAATTCTGTAAATGGGTTCCTTACATTTACACGTGTGTTACACGGGTGAGAGTTGAGAATAATGTATGTGCAAACAGAGAAAACAACAGCAGATAAAAGCTTATCCAGCTTGTCCATCCATACTATTTACTATCTCACAATATATATACTTTGGAAGAAAGGTGGGAGAAAGAAGCTACGATAGAGATATTTAAATACTTCCATGGCATAAATGCACAGAAAGAGTCTCATTCACCTGAAAGGAAACTCAGGAATGAGGGGGGCATTCATGCTAATAATCCCTCTGACTCTTATGCTTCTCAGTTTCTCGCTTTAACATCCTCTTTCAGTCATCAACTGTGCTCCTCTACCGCCACTCACCAGAATGGCCACTGTCTTGATCTTATCCTCTTCTCAAACTGCTCACTCTCCAGATTCGGCCTCAGCTCTTCCCCTCTCTGACCATCATCTGATAACTTTCACACTTAACCCTACCCCCCCCCCCCCCAAGTCCCATCCAATCTCAACCAAGGCATTTAGGAATCTTCAGGCTATTCAGGCTATTGACTCTTCTACTCTGTCCTCCAGTGTTTCAAATCTCTTCTCTACCACTATGTTAAGTCTGTCAATGAAAGCCTCCTCCGGTGAAGAAACAAATATAGAATGATATTATTTTAAATGAAATAGATATGTACAGACACATTAGGGAAACATAGAGAGGGAAGTTATATAAAGTTCATTAAGCTCATAACAAATTTGGGTTTCTTTGAGTTACTGGATTCAGGTAATTAAGTTGGGTCCTTAGGATATGCCTTTTCGAACAGGTAAGTCTTTAGTGATTTCCAGAAGTTGAGGTGGTCGTACGTAGTTTTCACAGCCTTCAGGAGTGCATTCCAGAGTTGTGTACTTATATATGAGAAGCTGGATCCATGAACTGATTTATATTTGAGTCCTTTGCAACTAGGGTGGCGGAGATTTAAATAAGAGCGTGATGATCTGATTGAGTTTCTGGTTGGTAGGTCTATGAGGTCAGACATATATCCTGGGATATCACCGTATATAATTTTATGGACCAGGGTACAAATTTTAAAAGTGGAGATCTGACCTAAGTAGAGATTTCAAGGTGGGTGTAATTTGGACAGGGCTTGGGTGGAACTGAAATCTACATGTGTATCTCACATCTCACAGAGGGAATACATGTCTATGGGGAAAACGTCCCATGATAGGCTTTACACCTGATCAATGGCATGAATTGGTTTAGAAAAAGTGACTGTTTCAGCCAGGGCTTCACATGATGGAGTAAAGGATTCATTCTCTTCAATCTAATATGTGGGGATCGATATTCGAAGTGATTGAGCTTCTGGCCAGTTAAAGTTTCTTGTTTGAGGCTGTAAAATCCTTGTGATATCCACAATTTCATGCATCACTCGCATCACCGACTTTCGCCGGTTGGACGGCCATGGCAACTCAGCACTTTCGGCAAATTGTGGATATCACAAGGATTTTACAGCCAGGACTTTGATTATACTCTTGTTGTTATGCATTTCGGCTATAACATCACAGATTCAACAGCCCCCTGAGGCATGCCTTTGGGCCGAAACACGGCCGTGTGGGGGTCATCTTTTATTTATTTATTTATTATATTTGTATCCCGCACTTTCCCACTAAAAGCAGGCTCAATGCGGCTTACATAGTAATAGGTAACACAGAATTTTGTTATGTAAAGTAGGAAATTAAGTATAACATAATAGAAGGATGGATGGGTAGTAAATGGATGGGTAGGTAGGTAGAGACAGGTGATAGAGAGAGGAGGGTAAGGTGGGAGATAGATTCTGGGTCAATGTCATTTTCTCTTGTATATGTAAGGTAGATGGGTTCATGAGATTAATCTGGGTCTCTTGGTAGGCTTGTTTGAATAGATGGGTTTTTAGTGCTTTTCTGAATGGTAGGTGGTCATGGATTGTTCGGATAGGTCTAGGGAGAGCGTTCCATAGATGGCTGCCCAGGAAGGAGAAATTGGATCCATAATAAGTTTTGTACTTGAGACCTTTACAGCTGGGGTACTGCAGGTTGAGGTACTTTCGTGAGGATACAGACATGTTTCTTGCTGTTCCCAGTAAAGACTATTTGTTATCCTCCTGGGATCTACCTCACGGTTTTGTCTGTTTGAATAAGAGTGAAGCAGGCAGTGTACAAATGAAGAATAGACCAGGCAGTTGTTGAGCAAGAGCAGAGCAGGCACTGTGCAGCTAAGTAAGAGCGGAATAGGCAGTGAAGAGGTGAGTAAGAGCAAAGCAGCAGTGGTGTACCAAGGGGGGGGGGGCGGTCCGCCCCGGGTGCATGCCGCTGGGGGGGTGTCGCGCGCCTGTTGGCCGAGTCTGCTCGTTCCCTCCGTGCTGCTCCCTCTGCGCGGAACAAGTTACTTCCTGTTCCGGGGCAGAGGGAGCAGCAGGGAATGAGCGGACTCGGAGCCGACAGGCGCGCAGCACTCCCCCAGCAGGTAAAAATGCACCTGAGGGGGGTCGCGCTGCACCCGGGGGGGGGGGGGGGGCGCTGCACCTGGGGGGCGCATTGGCGATCCGCCCTGGGTGTCAGCCAGCCTAGGAATGCCACTGCAAAGCAGGCAGTGAGCAGGTGAGATAGAGTGGAGCAGGCAGTGTGTGACGAGACAGAAACACAAAGAAGGACAGAAGAAAGAAATTGAAACAATAAGATATAAAAGGAAGATACAAAGAATAAGAAGAAAGTAAAAAAAATAAAAAGGAAGTGAGAAAAGAATAGAGAAGTAACAGAAACTATTCTGGGTCCTTTGAGAATGAACTGTACACCCTGCTAGTCACCCAGGGGCCCTTTTACTAAACCGCGTAGGAGCGTAGCGTGTCCTACGTGCGCCAATTTTGAACTACCGCATGACCTGGGCGGTAATTTCATTTTTTACTCGCATCCGCTGTTTTCTGGCACTTGGCGGTAATCGGCATTCTACGCGTGCTGACGATTACCGCCTGGTTAACCTGTGAAACCTTACTGCTAAGGTCTCAGGCCCAAAATGGACATGCGCCGATTTTCATTTTGCTGCACGTCTATTATTGCCCCCCCCCCAAAAAAAAGGCCTTTTTTGTGGGTGCTCTGAAGAATGGACCTGCGCGTGTCCAATACGCACATCTACACCAGCGCAGGCCATTTTTCTGCGCACCTTAGTAAAGGGATACCCCCCCACCGGAGATTAATTCTATAACAGTGCACCTATATATCGGTGCCTAGACAGTATATGAAAGGTACATATTCTGTAATGCAAAAGAGACACAAAGTTTCTTTCATAGATTACTAGCATAGGCGCTTAAACGCAAGCACTTCTGCCGCGCACCAGCTGGAACTACATGCGCCTAGTTGCAGGAGATATGCGCATAACTTATAAACTACTTGAGTAACTGTGCAACCTGCCCACACTTCGCCCAGACCTCACCCACTTGTAAACTACACGCTGTCGAAGACGTAGTACAGTTACAGCACTTATTCTGCATTTATGCATCCATGTGCACACATTTGCATGTATATGCCAGTATAACAATCGTTTATGCGCACAACTGTTGTGCAAATACAGGTACCCACTTTGTAGAATTACCCTGACCGTGCCTTTTGCTGCTCACCTGTTCCATCCTGCCTGAATCCGGGAAGTGCTGCTCAGCTTCCTTTCCAATTATGTTCTCCTTCCCATCGCAATTTACTACAGAGAGTGTATAATTTATGGCAATTACTTCTGTGACGTGCCCCCTTGAAACGTGGAGATAAAGAGATAGAGGGCAGCCGAAAGTGAGCCTGGCTCACCTGCTGCAGTAGGCTGGCAGGAATAGCCCAACACGGTATACTTGACAAGGTTGGAAAGAAAACTACGCAACACAGATGTAAATGACAACTGACAAGCCAGTCAGGCAGAAGAGGCATCTAATTGTTGTGGATATGGATGTCTATATTTGTTAATGCATATATACAATATCACAACAAAAGAATATTGTGCAAAAGGGTAATAGGAACAAGAGCTGTCATTCTAGGGAAAGACCTGTGATAGAATGTTTTTACTTTACAAATCATCTCAATTAATTCCTGGACTGTTTTTCCTTTCACCAGTAAACTCCTTGGGGGGTGCTGCTTCCTTCAAGAGTTCTAATGTATAATACTTTGGGGCAGTGGGTTTCCTGAGCTTTAACTCAACCAAGGAAATAGAAGACAAGGGGTAACTTATGAGGAAAGGGTCACAGATGGCACTAAATAATAGGGATGGGCAGTTGTTTCAAATGAATGTCGTTCACCAATAAGAGTGCGTACTGTGGGCAAGATTCTATACGTGGCGCCTAAAAAATCCGCGCGGAAAAGGTTTCTGACTAAGGGGTCTTTTTACTAAGGTGCACTGAAAATGGCTTGCACACCTGTAAAAAATGCCTTTTTAAAATTTTGGCCGAAAATG
The DNA here is from genome assembly GCF_901765095.1 of Microcaecilia unicolor. Taxonomy (NCBI): domain Eukaryota; kingdom Metazoa; phylum Chordata; class Amphibia; order Gymnophiona; family Siphonopidae; genus Microcaecilia; species Microcaecilia unicolor. Next base: position 205,123,246 of record NC_044040.1, on the reverse strand, counting down.
GACGTGCGGGCAAAATCAAAATTGCCACGCGTCCATTTTGGGTCTGAGACCTTACCGCCAGCCATTGACCTAGCGGTAAAGTCTCACGTGGTAACTGGGCGGTAATGACTTACGCGTGCCAAAGGCCCCTTGGCACATGGCCGATACGTGTAGCCAAAAATCATTTTGCCTGTGTGTATCGGACACGTGGCAAAAATAAAATGACCACAAGAGCCACGCAGTAGCTGTGCGGTAACTCCATTTTGGCGCGTGTTGGGCACGCGTAGACGCTTACGAGGTTTAGTAAAAGGGCCCCTAAGCGCATTCTATAAGTGGCGCCTAGATTTAGGCATGGTATTTCGAAAACTCTTAGTTGAGATCCCAACACCTGCTTCATTTATACCAACTAAAACGTGGTGTAAAAACATGGAATTTGCAAGTGGCAGGCACTCCAGCAGCGAAGCTGACACCGCCTCGGATCATTGCTCTGGCACCGCAATGCCACTTCTGGGTTGGGGCGGTGCAGACCATTGATCTGGGCTAAACAAAGCCATTTCAATGCTATTGCCTGGCGATGAATAAGGCAGAGCAGAAGATACCGGAGGTTGGTTTCCCATCAGTTTGGAAACTCTCCGAAGTCGTCTGGCGAAGTGGTGGTAGCAACCCCAACTTAACGTGGGCCACCCGAGGTACACCCATCTTTTTCCCTATTTTCAGGGTCGGAACACACAGGCCAAACAAAGAGGTGAGTTAACAGCGTCTGATGGTTCAAACCACTATGACGCCATCTTGGAATCCACTCAACTCAGCTGCTGTGTTTTGAAGGAGCTGAAATTTAGAATAAAGCTTATCCGTGATGGTCAAATACAGGCTATTACAATAATCTAGAGGAGATAGAATAAGAGAGAGTTTGAGTGATTTCATGTCAATACTCTTTTTTGGTTTATTTGATTGAGTTGTTTTTTCAACATATAATCTAGACGATCAAGGATTGCGGTCTTCTGTACATTTCTTATCAATATATATATCTACTATATTTTGACAGTAAAGGATCATTGTGTAGCCCCTGAAACAGCCCTGCTGGGCGAAACACAGCCTGTGTCGGGCTGACTTGTACATTTTTGGTTTTTATTAATAAATTACATTTTGTCTCTTAACGATCTGCTCTGTCATTTTTCTATTTTGGAAGAAAGAAAGGAGAAGGAAGAAATCAGAGAGACATTTAAATATCTCTATGGAATACATGTACAGGGAGCACTTTTCTTTCAATTGAAAGGAAGCGCTGGAAAAAGAGGGCATAGGATAAGGTGTGAAATGGCATAAACTCAGGAGTAATCTAGGAAATATTTCTTTGAGGGAAAGGTGGTGGAGTCATGGAACAGCCTCCCAGCAGAGGTGGTGGCGTTGAACTATATCCGAATTCAGCAAAGCATGGGACAAGAGGGTCTCTAAGGTAGTGAATGATATGGGGATGGGGACCTGTGGTAACTGTGGGGACAGGGATGGGGACAGAGCCAGCGGGGACGGGGTTGAGACAGAGCCTGAGGGGATGGGGCTAGATCCCAGGAGGATGGGATGGGGATGGGGACAGAGCCCGTGGGGACGAGGACAAACTTTGTCCCCGCGTCATTCTCTACTTTGAAGCCTGTTAATGAACTGGACTGTTAATTTATGTTTGAGTGATGCAGACGACAATATTTTGATTTTGGGGGGGGGAAAAACAAGCAAAATTTGCATGAGGGACCCTATATATTCCTGATACCAGCACATCTTCTAAGAAGACATCTTCCATTTCAGGAAGGACTGTGGAAGACAGGAGAGCTAGACTGAATCCTGAGACTGTTGATGACTTTTTATTCATTAAAAAATCATAACAGTGCTTCATAGGGCATATTTCTCCCCCACTAGGGCATACAGAACAGGTTGTATTTAACAGGGTGGATTAGGATTCCTCGGGGCAGTAGAAGTCAGCTATTGTTGGGGTTGGAAGGGTAGAGGGTGGTGGTGGTGTGGGGATTATTATAGTTACTACTACTACTACTTATCATTTCTATAGCGCTACTAGATGTACGCAGCGCTGTACACTTGAACATGAAGAGACAGTCCCTGCTCGACAGAGCTTACAATCTAATTAGGACAGACAAACAGGACAAATAAGGGATAAGGACAAAGAGTAGCAAGATTCCGGAATCCCAAAGAGTAGCAAGATTCTGGAATCCCAAAGACTACTACTACTACTACTTATCATTTCCATAGCGTTACTAGACGTACGCAGCGCTGTACACTTGAACATGAAGTGACAGTCCCTGCTCGACAGAGCTTACAATCCAATCAGGACAGACAAACAGGACAAATAAGAGATAAGGACAAACAGTAGCAAGATTCCGGAATCCCAAAGAGTAGCAAGATTCTGTGTAGAATTCTAAAGAGTAGCAAGATTCCGGAATCCCAAAGGCTACTACTACTTATCATTTCTATAGCGCCACTAGACGTACGCAGCGCTGTACACTTGAACATGAAGAGACAGTCCCTGCTCGACAGAGCTTACAATCTAATTAGGACAAACAGGACAAACAAGGGATAAGGGAATATTAAAGTGAGGGTGATAAAATAAGGGTTCTGAAAAAGTGAATAAGGGTTAGGCGTTAAAAGCAGCATCAAAAAGGTGGGCTTTTAGCTTAGATTTGAAGACGGCCAGAGATGGAGCTCTTATTATATTACTAAATTAAACATATATTATTATTATTATACTATTATTATATTAAACTATTATTATAGTTGCTCGTTATTATAATTGCTTCCTATTTGTGATTTATAAACAACAGTTGCACTGCATATTTTTCCTTTTCATACTTTAATAAAAAGATGTAAATATAAAATCATAAGTGTTCGAGGCTTCTGCAGATGAGGACAGTGCCCACGGGATGGGGCAGGGACTGAACCTGTGGGGACGGGGCGGGACGGAGACAACACCTGTGGAGGTGGGGTGGGGCTGGAGATAGAATCCACGGGGACGGGCGGGGGATGGGAACAAACTTTGTCCCCGTGTCATTCTGGACTCTAAGCAAGACCAAGAGTTTGTAGGTCATAGTAGTTGGTGCAGATTGAATAGGCCAGCTGGTTTTTTACCTTCCATAATTTTCTCTGTTTCTACGTTGGTGTCAAAGATGAATTGTCTCTTTGCTATGTGATAAATGTCTGTTATTTCTCCCTTTCCGACATATCACCAACTGGAAGTTGCAGCTTCAGTTTGCTGCGCAGGAGTAAAATAAGCAGCCTAACCTCAGGAACAAAAAAAAAACCAAAAAACAAGCAAACAGCCAAGAAAGCAGAAAGGTGTTTCTTGTTATAGGTCTTTGTAACATATGACAGAAGAACACAGCAAAGTGTAAAATAATTGGTAATTAGCAACTTCAGCTGAAATTCCTCAGAAAGAGAAAAGCCACATGAATATAGTAATTACATGCACAACACTAATTTGCTGCCAGTTACTTGAACCATTGTAATTTCTCATAGTGTAAAGCATACATTCAAAGGGCCTCCACTGTTGTTTATTGACGTCCCTCTCACGCACACCTGAAGATCGGATATCTGCAAAGCAGCTGCAAGTTGAATTCAAGCCAGGTGAATTTCAGACTAGGGCAAATCTGTTGGAATTTTACCAGCAGGTTTGGGAAACATCTGCAAAACCTTTTGTTATTTTTTTTTAATTCAAAAGTGACAAAAAAAATAGCTATGGACGTTTTAAAAAAATCCAAAGAAATGTTTATTTAATTTAATTTAGAAGGAATCTTATGTACCATTCCAACCGCGAGCTCTGTACGGGTTATAACAACATTTTAAATAACAACCAATTCATTTGGGAGCAAAACAATAGCAGGAAGAACTATGACTTCGTCTGTGCCGGGGCTGGTGGTTGGGAGGCGGGACTAGTGCTGGGAAGACTTATATGATCTGTGCCGGGGCTGGTGGTTGGGCGGCGGGGATAGTGCTGGGCAGACTTATACGGTCTGTGCTAGAGCCGGTGGTGGGAGGCGTGACTAGTGCTGGGCAGACTTATACTGTCTGTGCTAGAGCCGGTGGTGGGAGGCGGGACTAGTGCTGGGAAGACTTATATGGTCTGTGCCGGGGCTGGTGGTTGGGAGGCAGGACTAGTGCTGGGCAGACTTATACGGTCTGTGCCGGGGCTGGTGGTTGGGAGGCAGGGCTAGTGCTGGGCAGACTTATAGGGTCTATGCCAGGGCTGGTGGTTGGGAGGCGGGACTAGTGCTGGGAAGACTTATATGGTCTGTGCCGGGGCTGGTGGTTGGGAGGCAGGGCTAGTGCTGGGCAGACTTATACGGTCTGTGCCAGGGCTGGTGGTTGGGAGGCGGGACTAGTGCTGGGAAGACTTATATGGTCTGTGCCGGGGCTGGTGATTGGGCGGCGGGGATAGTGCTGGGCAGACTTATATGGTCTGAGACAGAGCTGGTGGTGGGAGGCGGGACTGGTAGTTGGGAGGCGGGGATAGTGCTGGGCAGACTTATACGGTGCCGGGGCTGGTGGTTGGGAGGCGGGACTAGTGCTGGGAAGACTTATATGATCTATGCCAGGGCTGGTGGTTGGGCGGCGGGGATAGTGCTGGGCAGACTTATACGGTCTGAGCCAGAGCTGGTGGTGGGAGGCGGGACTGGTAGTTGGGAGGCAGGGATAGTGCTGGGCAGACTTATACGGTCTGTGCCCTGAAGAGGACAGTACAAATAAAAAAGTAGCACATATGAATTTATCTTCTTGGGCAGACTGGATGGACCGTGCAGGTCTTTTTCTGCAGTCATCTACTATGTTAATCATTTCTATAGTGCTACTATATGTATGCAGCACTGTACACAGATTGATGCCTGGAATGCCCTCCCGAGGCAAGTGGCGGAGAAAAAAAACGGTGGCGGAATTCAAAAAGGCGTGGGATGAACACAGAGGATCTCTAATTAGAAAATGAATGGTATAAAATACCAAAACTTAAAGTTTTGCATATGTGTTTGCAAGTCAAATGGTGCTTAGATGACAACCCTGGCTATAAAAACTAAGGGGTCCTGAATTTCTTGAGACTTCATTGGAGGTTATAACTGAGAAGAACTACACTTTTGGTCACCTTTGCTCTGCAATAATATTTTCAAACTTTATTTTCGCCATACGGATTCACCCTTCTTTGGCTCAAAAATTCAGGCTTTTCCAGATTTTGCGCGAGAAACTCAAAGAAAAAGAAAGCAATTTTTATTGTTAAAAGAGAGAGTGCTGCGTATAGGAGGGACCTTTATGCACTGGCGTTCCTAGGGGGCGGACACCCGGGGCGGCGCCCCACCCCCGGGTGCAGCGCGGACCCCCCTCTGGCGAAAGACCTCCCCCCGTGAAAGAGCCCCCCCCGGGTGCATGCTGCTGGGGGGGGGGTGCCACAGCGCGCGCCTGCTGCGAGTTTACTAACTTTGCTCGTTCGCTGCAGCTCCCTCTGCCCCGGAACAGGAAGTAACCTGTTCCGGGGCAGAGGGAGCTGCAGCGAACGAGAGAAGTTAGCGAACTCTCGCAGCAGGCTCGCGCCGCGGCACCCCCCCCCCCACCGCCCCCCCTTGGTACGCCACTGCCTTTATGTTAAGGTTCCCCTGTAAATGTTGTGTTTCTTTGAATACTATGAACTAAATTTTCTTTGAACCAGAGAAGTTAATAGAATTTATTTCATCTAAAGAATAGTACTGTAATAGTTCTTGATTGCGCTTAAACCGGCTGCGACACTCTAGGCTCTGTCTGCTCGATTATATGTATCAATTTATTTTTATTTTAATTGAGTATTTCCTAGTTCTTGGATCAACATTTTGTGGACTAATTTGTAAAAAAAATATTTTTTCTTTTTTAGTGAATTTTCATGTTAATCTTTCTATAATGTGTATTTTATGTCAATTGCATAAATGTATAATGAATAAATGTATAAATAAAAAAAAAATGAAGGGGTCCTTTTACTAAGTCTCATAAGCATCTACGCACGCCCAATGAGCGCCAAAATGGAGTTATCGCCCGGCTATCACGTGGCTCTTGCAGTAATTTCATTTTTGGCGTGTGTCCGATATGCGCATCTGAAAAATATTTTTATTTTTTTGGCACACGTAGGTCATTACTGCACGGTTACCGCGTGTGTCTTTACCGCTAGGTCAATGGCTGGCAGTAAGGTCTCAGACCCAAAATGGGCGCGCGGCAATTTTTATTTTGCCACATGTCCATTTTCGGCAAAAAAGGCCTTTTTTACAGGCGTGCTAAAAAATGGATCGGCGGCGCACACCCAAAACCCGCGCCTATACTACCGCAAGCCATTTTTCAGTGCGCCTTATTAAAAGGACCCCTGAGTTGGATGTGCAAATTGGCCACATGTCAAAATTTTGGCACAACTTTAGTCGCCAGATGTAGAGTCTGGGGATAATGCACCCTATTTCAGAAATCGGGCAAACTATTATTGGAAAATGAGGAAATGACCAGAAAAACCTGAAAACAATGAAAATCCCTGTAAACCACATGGGAAACAACATGAAATGAAAATGATTTTGTGGCTGCTCATCCCTAACCTTCCGTGAATCCAACAGGCCCACATGACAGATGTCACAGGTGACATCGCATGCACGGAGAGAAGCAATCTGATCTAAACATTTCTGTACCTAAGCAATGAGCATATTTGCAATTTCATGAGCAGCAAAATAAAAATTGGCATGCATCCATTTTGGGTCTATTGCAATGTTACCCTTTCACAATCACTGGCTGGCCCTAGCATTGCTACGCTGAACAGATTCAGGGCCTCATGAAGGTATCACAGACACACTATAGCTGCAAAGCGGTTTCATTGAGGGAGATACTTGAAAAGCTGGTCAGACACTTAAACTTTAAGCCACTACTAAATGCTGAAAAAAAATATTTAAGACAAACAAATTAAGCAACCCAAGAACAGGACCAAAAGCTTCTCAGAAATACTATACTGTAAATAGAAGGTATAACTAGTTTAACAATAGGTTAGTTTTGTGTGGATGTGTTGTGTACTTCAAGGAGTAAACGCCTGCTTCCTTCCACGTTCCACCCCAGACAGGCCCTGGGATTCTAGAAAGGATCAATAACCAGGAGATGAATTGTTCCATCCTGAAACACAGACGTAATCATTTTGCTTTAAGGAGCTAAGCGAAGATAAATAATCATGACACTGAAAAAGTAACCCATACCAAAAAATGGCGTTTTTAAAAAAAAGTATTTCAGCAAACTATTTGATTACATCTACATAAGTACATAAGTACATAAGTAGTGCCATACTGGGAAAGACCAAAGGTCCATCTAGCCCAGCATCCTGTCACCGACAGTGGCCAATCCAGGTCAAGGGCACCTGGCACGCTCCCCAAACGTAAAAACATTCCAGACAAGTTATACCTAAAAATGCGGAATTTTTCCAAGTCCATTTAATAGCGGTCTATGGACTTGTCCTTTAGGAATCTATCTAACCCCTTTTTAAACTCCGTCAAGCTAACCGCCCGTACCACGTTCTCCGGCAACGAATTCCAGAGTCTAATTACACGTTGGGTGAAGAAAAATTTTCTCCGATTCGTTTTAAATTTACCACACTGTAGCTTCAACTCATGCCCTCTAGTCCTATTATTTTTGGATAGCGTGAACAGTTGCTTCACATCCACCCGATCCATTCCACTCATTATTTTATACACTTCTATCATATCTCCCCTCAGCCGTCTCTTCTCCAAGCTGAAAAGCCCTAGCCTTCTCAGCCTCTCTTCATAGGAAAGTCGTCCCATCCCCACTATCATTTTCGTCGCCCTTCGCTGTACCTTTTCCAATTCTACTATATCTTTTTTGAGATACGGAGACCAGTACTGAACACAATACTCCAGGTGCGGTCGCACCATGGAGCGATACATTAAGAAAGCCCTTTCAGACTCCTAGTTCGTTTATTAAAGGGAAAAAAATGATTGCCAAGTCACCTCCCACAATAACCATGTCGATGATCGTAGCTCGAAGAGACATGTAATGTTGATGTGTTGTTTTTTATACACCTGCCACCACCTGTGACAGGGATCTGACAAATAAATGTAACATGAAACAGCTGAGAGGGACCTCAGAGAAAGAGTTGTTTGAAAACAGAGAGCATGACCAAGGACACACACACAATAAAACAGTTCATTCTCTGCAAATGTTTTCACAGGTAATTCTATGAAATTTATATATGAGCCGGTGGTGGGAGGTGGGACTGGTGGTTGGGAGGTGGGGACAGTGCTGGGCAGGCTTATATGGTCTGTGCGAGAGCCTTTGGTGGGAGGCGGGGCTGGTGGTTGGGAGGCGGGGATAGTGCTGGGCAGGCTTATACGGTCTGTGCCAGAGCCGGTGGTGGGAGGCGGGGCTGGTGGTTGGGAGGCGGGGATAGGCAGACTTATACGGTCTGTGCCCTGAAAAGGACAGGTACAAATCAAAGTAGGGTATACACAAAAAGTAGCACATATGAGTTTATCTTGTTGGGCAGACTGGATGGACCGTGCAGGTCTTTTTCTGCCGTCATCTACTATGTTACTATGTTATATGTGTGAAATATCAGTCCTATACCTTAATGACAGAATTTCCATACAAAGGCAGAAAATGTCAAAATGAAGTATTTCACCCGATTATTCCTTTTCGAACTCCTCTGATAAGAAACTGTGGGGTCTTTTTACTAAGCCACGTAGGTGCGTTCGTGCGTCCTACGCGCGCCAATCTGGAGTTATCACCTGACTACCGTGTGGCCCGGACGGTAATTTTGCTTTTTATGCGTATCTGCTACACGCGCCGGAAATCATTTTTATTTTCCTGCGTGTGGCAGAAACCGGGCGGTGATTGTCAATCTACACGCAAAGATGATTACCGTATGGGTTACCACGTGAGAGACCTTACCGCTAAGCCAGTGGGTGGCGGTAAGGTCTCAGACCCAAAATGGACGCGCAACAGTTCTATTTTGCCATGTGTCCATTTCCGGCAAAATTTTGAAAAGGCCTTTTTTTTACAGGCGCGCTGAAAAACGGATCCGCATGCGCCCAAAACATGCGCCTACACTAGCGCAGCCCATTTTTCAGCACACCTTGGTAAAAGGCGCCCTGTGTTGTTAAATCTTGATGGCAAAAAATGTTCTACATCAGCAAATATTTTGTGACCATTTCTGCAAGGAGAAGAAGCATAAGGGGATCAATATTCAACCGGTGCAGTCGTTGTATTAATTTAAGACAGTATCAGTGCTTAAGGAGTCCTTTCACTAAGCTGCTCTTTATGGAGAAATGCCTCAGTCTAGAACTGATGCTTTGCAGATGATTCAAAATGCTGCCGCCTGCCTGTATGATTTGTGGAATAGGAAGGTTTGAACAGTGGTTGCCTGTGAAATATTGGATACAATATAAGTGTTCCTTTTACTATGATGCGCTGAAAAATGGCCTGCGCACGTGTTTTGGGCGCGTGCAGATCCATTTTTCAACACGCTTGTAAAAAAAGCCTTTTTTAAAATTTTGCCGAAAATGGATGCGCAGCAAAATAAAAATTGGTGGTGCATCCATTTTGGGTCTGAGACCGTACCATCACCCATTGACTTAGCGGTAAGGTCTCACGCGGTAACTGGGCGGTAATGGTCTACGCGCATCAAATGCCGATTACCACCAATTTTTGCAGCATGTCAGAAAATAAAAATAATTTTTCGGACTCGCATAAAAAAATCAAATATACCACCCAGGCCACGCGGTAGCTGGGTGGTAACTCCAAATTGGCATGCGTTGGGTACAGGCTTATTTTCGAAAGAGAAGGACGCCCATCTTTCGACACAAATCGGAAGATGGGCGTCCTTCTCACAGGGTCGCCCAAATCTGCATAATCGAAAGCCAATTTTGGGCGTCCCCAACTGCTTTCCGTCGCGGGGACAACCAAAGTTCATGGAGGCGTAGCGAAGGCGGGACTTGGACGTGCCTAACACATGGGCGTCCTCGACCCATAATGGAAAAAAAGGGCATCCCTGACGAGCACTTGGACGACTTTACCTGGTCCTGTTTTTCTTGTAACCAAGGCACAAAAAGGTGGCCGAAATGACCAGATGACCACCGGAGGGAATCGGGGATCACCCCCATTGGTCACTAACCCCTCTCCCACCCTCAAAAAACATGTTTAAAAAATATTTTGTGCCAGTCTCAAATGTCATACTCAGGTCCATCACAGCAGTATGCAGGTCCCTTGAGCAGTTTTAGTGGGTACAGTGCACTTCAGGCAGGCGGAACCAGGCCCTTCCCCCCCTACCTGTTACACTTGTGGTGGTAAATGTGAGCCCTCCAAAACCCAACAGAAACCCACTGTACCCACATTTAGGTGCCCCCCTTCACCCATAAGGGCTATGGTAGTGGTGTACAGTGGTGAGTAGTGGGTTTGGGGGGGGGGGGTTGGGGGGCTCAGCACACAAGGTAAGGGAGCTATGTTCCTGGGAGCAATTTCTGAAGTCCACTGCAGTGCCCCCTAGGGTGCCCGGTTGGTGTCCTGGCATGTCAGGGGACCAGTGCACTACGAATGCTGGCTCCTCCTACAACCAAAGGGCTTGCATTTGGTCGTTTCTGAGATGGGCATCCTTAGTTTCCATTATCGCTGAAAATCAGAAATGACCATGTCTAGGGACGACCATCTCTAAGGACGACCTAAATTTCAAGATTTGGGCGTCCCCGACCGTATTATTGAAATGAAAGATGGACGTCCATCTTGTTTCGATGACACAGGTTTCCACGCCCCTACACCGGGACGTTTTGCGAGGACGTCCTCAGCAAAACTTGGGCATCGCTTTCGATTATACCCCCTCCACGCGGCTTAGCAGATTTTGGTTTTGATGCTTCAGTCTGTTTTATTCTTGTCTTGTGTATTTGAGAAGTGTAGCCAGTATGGCTTTTTTAAATGTTCTTTTCGATGTATGCCATCCGACCCCATCGCTTTGTCTGGTCTGAAGATGGATGTTTCTCTACCCCTCAGGAAAGAATCGCCAACCACCACTACCTTTCACCTCTTAGTGGTCACCGATACAGCAATTTGGGGGATATCAAGCTCAGATTCCACCTTTCTCTGGGATGCTCTCACCTCCTGTACTTCCAGAACTGCCTATTGGTTCTTTAGTTCGAAGTAGGTGGAATCATGGTATCGATCCTGCAGGGTCTCGTGATCTGAGTCCAGTTGTCCTCTTTCAGCATAGCTACTTCTTTCCCACTGCTGGAGATCTTTGATGCCTCATGAAGCATTTCTTTAATATATTTCTCATTCTCCCAGATGCTTCTCAATTTTGCCACTTCCTCTTTCAGTTCTTCCATTTCTTTCATGATGGATTCAAGCTAGAGACAACTCGCTCATGGAACCAGCCCCTCTCCTTGGATCATGTTTTCCGTCTGCACAGAGATAGAAGCTATAACTGGGGCAACAGCTTTGGTGACACGATGCTTTCCAGCCATTCTGCAGTTGCAGAGGTTTTTGCACCAATAAATTTAACAAAACAGTCCAAAAATACAATAAAAAACATAGTAGTGTACATAACACTACGGCAAGAAAATAACAGCTTAATTTTGGACCCTTAGCAAACCCCTGGAAACCAATCAGCCAGATCAAAACCCCCTGTACTATGGCTCCTTTCAAATGTCATAGTGAAATAAAGTTTGAGCCCTGCCTTAAAATCTCTTAAATTCAAATGAGTTGGAGGAGAGTGCTGCGTTGGGGGGGCTATGAAAAGAAATAAAATACCTTTGGAAGAACTGGAAAGAAAATGTGTGAATATTTTATGATGCCAATTTTTTTTTACTATGGTACTGTCTTGAATATGGTTATGGCTACTAACTAATGGCAAGGCGACTTTTGAAATGCGCTATGTCAACCAATGGCAAAGCAGTTTTCGAAATGCTCAATGACATCACAAAGTGCATTGATGTCTCAGAAATTTCAATCGAACCGATTGTTCCCCAATAGGAAAGAGAAAGAAAAAAGGGAATCTAAGCGCACATGAAGCAGTGAACCAGGGGTCAAAGGATGCTTCAGTTTCTGTAGCAGAAAACTGAATGAAATAGGACAACTTGTTCAAAGTATTTTAGGGGAGGGAACTCCATTACAAAGGAAGACAGACACATTGATAAGATAGGTTTATAGGGTCTGTTTGCCTATAATAAATTGTCTGAAATTTAAACCTAAAAACAAGAATAGCTTAGTCATCTCTAGCTGACATTAATTAATATATCTCTATATAATTCCTATGTTATCAACTTCTATGTGCTGTTATAGGAGGGAAAAGCCTCAACAGAGTCCTGAAACTCAGCTCTTTGGCCGTCACTTCTACGGAGTTCTCTCTGTCGTCACAGGCTTAAAAAACCCCTCTTCGTTTATTGTTTATATGTTACTAGCTGTTGAGCCTGTAAAAACGGGCTAGTAAAGGAGGGGGGGTTGAAAGCCCCCCCTGGATAGGTCGCCGCCCCTCCACCCGGGCCGGGTACCTGGCTTCACTATTCAAACCGCCGGAACGCAGCACACAGCTCATCTGAGCTGCCGTCGGCCTTCCTTCTTCTCTGCATGTGTTCCGCCCTCGTGTGATTCAACGTCGGCGAGGGCGGGACACAGGCAGGTAAGGAAGGCCAACAGCAGCTCAGATGAGCTGTGTGCTGCGTTCCTGCGGTTTGAATAGTGAAACCAGGTACCCGGGCCTGGTGGAGGGAGGGTGGGTGGGTGGGGGGAGCGGTAGCGGCAACCCTTGGGGGGGGGGAGCGGTGGCGACGGCAGTTCCCTCACTCACAGGTGCGCAGGTTCCCTCTCCGTCACGGCCCTGTCATCACGTATTGATGCGGGGGCGGGACAGAGAGGGTCTCTACTGCGCATTTGCGAGTTTGTACGCCTCTTGCCATTTTTATGTTTGATATTCGGCCTTCAAAGTTCTCATTTGAATATTTGCTACTACCACCAAGATCTGCACCCGCGGCGGCTCCACCCGGGCCCTCGCCCCGGGCTTCCGTGCCCACCGCGGCGGCCCTCCTACTGGTCACGGCTTAGCCCCCTGGACGCAAATATTCAAACGAGAACTTTGAAGGCCGAATATCAAACATATAAATGGCAAGAGGCGTACTCACTCGCAAATGCGCAGTAGAGACCCTCTCTGTCCCGCCCCCCGCGTCAATACTCGATGACGGGGCCGTGACGGAGAGGGAACCTGCGCACCTGCGAGTGAGGGAACCGCCGTCGCCACCGCTCCCCCCACCCACCCACCCTCCCTTGACTTTTCGAGTTTGTGTCCAACAATGTTAATTGAATGTGCAAGACGCCCACCTCTTTGTCTGCTGTTCAATTAAAGAGCGGAGCACCAGCTTGACCCTCAAGTCAAAGGGACAAGGACCCTTGGGGGGGGAGCGTTGGCCTTCCTTACCTGCCTGTGTCCCGCCCTCGCCGACGTTGCGTCACACGAGGGCGGAACACACGCAGAGAAGAAGGAAGGCCGACGGCAGCTCAGATGAGCTGTGTGGTGCGATCCAGCGGTTTGAATAGTGAAGCCAGGTACCCGGCCCGGGTGGAGGGGCGGCGACCTATCCGGGGGGCGGGGGGGCTTTCAACCCCCCTCCTTTACTAGCCCGTTTTTACGGGCTCAACGGCTAGTAACATATCAAACATATAAATGGCAAGTGACCGTACTCACTTACAAATGCGCAGTACAGACTTCCCTCTCTGTCCCGCCCTCGCATCAAGACATCATGATGTCAGAGGGCGGAACAGAGAGGGAAACAGAGTTGAATTGTCGGACGACGATGCTGCCGCCTGGAAAGGAACATCGCGTGAAATTCCATCCTCCCCCCCCCATCCCCGCCCCCCTCCGTATCGGGCCCCCTGTACTGACCTGACAGTGCCTCTCACTTCTGTATGGAAGCGCTGCAGGCAGCAGCAGAGCGATCTGCTGCTGCCTGTAGCGCTTTCACACGGAGGTGAGAGGCGCTGTCAGGTCAGTGCAGGGGGCCCGGCACAGAGGGGGGAGGGAGCGGCGGCGATGAGGGTAGCTGGACAGGGGGGGGAGAGGCCATGGTTGCTGGACTTGGGGTGAGAGCAGGGCACAGAGGAGGGTTGCTGGACATGGGGGGAGGGGGGAGGCCAAGGGAAAGAGGAGGGTCGCTGGATATGAGGGGGAGGATCGGTGTACGGGGTGAGGCCAGGGGAGAGAGGAGGGCTGCAATACTTGCCCGTTTTTACGGGCTTAACGGCTAGTAAACAATAAATGAAGAGGGGTTTTTTAAGCCTGTGATGACAGAGAGAACTCCGTAGAAGTGACGGCCAAAGAGCTGAGTTTCAGGAGTCTGTTGAGGCTTTCCCCTCCTATAACAGCACATAGAAGTTGATAACATAGGAATTATATAGAGATATACTGATCCTATGGTCCACTATCCTGCTTATAATCGAAACAGAAAAACGCCTATATTGTGACCCAAATCGGGAGATAGACGTTTATCTCACAAAAGCGAATAAAGCTGTATAATCGAAAGCCGAATTTGGACGTTTTCAACTGCACTCTGTCGCGGATGCGGACAAAGTTGATGGGGGCGTGTCGAAGGTGTGGTGAAGGCGGAACTGGGGTGTGGTTATCGGCCGATCAGAGATGGGCGCCTTTCGCCGATAATGGAAAAAAAATAAGCGTTTTTAGCGAGAATTTAGGGCACTTTTCCTGGACCCTGTTTTTCCACGAATAAGGCCCCAAAAAGTGCCCTAAATGACCAGATGACCACTGGAGGGAATCGGAGATGACCTCCCCTGACTCCCCCAGTGGTCACAAATCCCCTCCCACCACAAAAAAATGATGTTTCACAACTTTTAATTTTCACCATCAAATGTCATACCCACCTCCCTGGCAGCAGTATGCAGGTCCCTGGAGCAGTTGTTAGGGGGTGCAGTGGACTTCAGGCAGGTGGACCCAGGCCCATCCCTCCCCTACCTGTTACAATTGTGCTGCTTAATGCTTATTAGTCGTCCAACCCCCCAAACCCACTGTACCCACATGTAGGTGCCCCCCTTCACCCCTTAGGGCTATAGTAATGGTGTAGACTTGTGGGCAGTGGGTTTTGAGGGGGATTTGGGGGGCTCAACACACAAGGGAAGGGTGCTATGCACCTGGGAGCTCTTTTACCTTTTTTTTTGTTTTTGTAAAAGTGCCCCCTAGGGTGCCCGGTTGGTGTCCTGGCATGTGAGGGGGGACAGTGCACTACGAATCCTGGCCCCTCCCACGAACAAATGCCTTGGATTTATTCGTTTTTGAGCTGGGCGCTTTCATTTTCCATTATCGCTGAAAAATAAAAATGCCCAGCTCACAAATTGTCGAATAAAACATGGACGTCTATTTTTTTCAAAAATACGGTTCGGTCCACCCCTTCACGGACCCGTTCTCGGAGATAAACGCCCATGGAGATAGACGTTTTCGTTCGATTATGCCCCTCAATATCTAAGTGAGTAGGTGTTTCTAAGATTGATTAATTAAGCCAGAGTATCGATTCTGTCTTCTAATGTTTTTTGGGGGGTTTTAAAAAAATTGTGTTTTAGTTGCATTGAAGATGACCTAGTTGTATGCTACAGTTTTCTGTGCCACCTCTTAAGCTGCCCATGAAAAGTTTTATACTCCTAAAAATGATACAAGCCTCTGAGGTTAGTCAAAAGGGCACAGACTGACTGAGCAGGAAGATTGTTTTCCCTATAATAAATTATAATTCTGTTAATATCTAGAGTTGGATAGTCAAACAGACCCCAACATTTTTCCTCCTGTCGCAATTTTCTGCTTGAAAAACAGGCATTTTCTCTCCCCCTCAATGCAGTAGAACGTAATTTGCCACCTTTGAAAAAAAATGTATAAATCAATAAAAACGTAGAAAAGTTAGGCATGCAGATTGCCACAATTGGGGATGTCCTGGAAATCAAAATTATCCGAGACCTTTTTAAGACCAGAGATTTTTGTTAAAGCTAACTCAATAATTGCATTGTGCTTGCCAACTACAATTCCGCATTTTCTCTTGCCTGAGGGCTATAACGCATTTGCACAATGGGGAAGCCTTTTCTCTTTGTGGTGCTCAACTAGGCCACAAACTCTTCCTTTATTCATAACAACTAGATCTCCAGCTGTGATAGGCACTTTCCTATGGCTACAGATGACAGCTTTCTGTGTTCATTCCAAGCACAGGGGGTTTAATAAACATATCGGGCAATCTTGGGATAGCTGGAAGGCCCAGGATGACACTGTGTGTAAACAATATGCGCTCACTGTTAAGGAAGCATGTTTATTCAATTATTTAATTAATAGAGCAGAGTCAAGAGGCATCCCGTCCTCTGATGCAAAGTGGAAAAAAGAAGTGAAGATAGACTTCCTGAGCCGGTACGTCAAGCTCCATCTCTGGCCATCTTCAAATCTAAGCTAAAAGCCCACTTTTTTGATGCTGCTTTTAACTCCTAACCCTTATTCACTTGTTCAGAACCCTTATTTTATCATCCTCACCTTAATATTCCCTTATCCCTTATTTGTTCTGTTTGTCTGTCCTAATTAGATTGTAAGCTCTGTCGAGCAGGGACTGTGTCTTCATGTTCAAGTGTACAGCGCTGCGTACGTCTAGTAGCACTTTAGAAATGATAAGTAGTAGTAGTAGTAGTAAGTGAAAGAACTGGGAGAGCTAGCAGGTTTGATTCCAGGCTGGCATCATCATTTCCTTGCATCAGGTTAAAGTAGCAAAAAATATGCCCTGTTGATCTGTTTTTTATAAGACATGATAACATAACATATTTTCAGGGAAAGGTCAACTTTTGCATTGTCCCATTCTGACTAGACAGTTATCTGGATAAAAGCGCTGTCCAGAGAGCGCTGAGGAGGTCTGCAAAGATAGTCAGTAGTACTATCCGGATATAGTAACATAGTAACATAGTAAATGACGGCAGAAAAAGACCTGCATGGTCCATCCAGTCTGCCCAACAAGATAAACTCATATGTGCTACGTTTTGTGTATACCTTACCTTGATTTGTACCTGTCCTTTTCAGGGCACAGACCGTGTAAGTCTGCCCAGCACTATCCCCGCCTCCTGCCACCGGCTCTGCCACCCAATCTCGGCTAAGCTCCTGAGGATCCATTCCTTCTGAACAGGATTCCTTTATGTTTATCCCACGCGTGTTTGAATTCTGTTACCGTTTTCATTTCCACCACCTCCCGCGGGAGGGCATTCCAAGCATCCACTACTCTCTCCGTGAAAAAATACTTCCTGACATTTTTCTTGAGTCTGCCCCCCTTCAATCTCATTTCATGTCCTCTCGTTCTACCTCCTTCGCATCTCCAGAAAAGGTTCGTTTGCAGATTAATACTTTTCAAATAGATGATACAGACGTTCAAATAGATAGAACCAAGGTGGCCTGTAAAGATATTCAGGAGAAGTATCTGGATAGTATGAAGGCAGTGTGCTAAGATATTCAGCAGCTCAATCAGGATGGTGCTGAGGAGGTCTGTAAAAATATTCAGCAGTTCCTTCAGGATGGTGCTGAGATGGTCTGTAAAGATATTCATAGAAACAGAGAACAATGTTTGCCGATAAAGACCATACGGCCTATCCAGTCTGCCCAACCATGCCATCTACTCTCCCTATCACTCCCTTAGACATCCAAGCTCTTCAGCAGTTCTATCCAGATAGCACCCAGGTGGTCTATGTAGAAATTCCGTAGTAGTATCCGTATAGCTTTATATCAATGCCTTAGTGAGGAAATCATTCTTATTGTTAAGAAAACTAAGGAGAATCCAAAAATTTGCAGTAGAACATTTTCGACTCTTAGTGTAGGCTTTATTGCTCTCCAAGTTGGACTACTGTAATATTAGTTATATATATTACATTTTTGTAAAAGAAATGGCAAACTACACAGAACACGACAGTTCGACTGATCGTCTCCTTAGGTAAATTTGAAAGGATCTCATATTACTATAAGAAATTACATTGGCTCCCCATAGAAGTGAGGGTTTTATTTAAATTCTTGTGTATTTTACACAAAATTCTATTTGGTGAGTTACCATGATACGCGTACGAACACTTTCTTTTTGTTGATTCATCTAGGCTGAAGAGAAGGTGTAGCAACAATCCTTTTGCTTTTCCATCTTTGAAGGATAGTACACACCCCGGGGTACTGAAAGAACTCAAACATGAAATTGCAGATCTTCTGTTAGTGATCTGTAACCTGTTGTTAAAATCGTCTGTCATAGCCAAAGATTGGAGGGTGGCCAACGTAATGTGAATTTAAGGGTTCCAGGGGTGATCCAGGAAATTACAGACCGGTAACCATGACTTCAGTGCCTGGCAAAATAGTGGAAAGTATTATAAAGATTACATTATGGAACATATAGGCAAACATGGGACAGAGTTAGCTTGGGTTCACTCTAGGGAATTCTTGCCTTATTAATTTGCGCCATTTCTTTGAAGGCATGAGTAAACATGTGGAGAAAGGTGAGACAGTCAATGTAGTCTACCTAGATTTTCTAAAAGTTTTTGACAAAGTTATTCATGAGAGAGTCCCAAGAAAATTAAAAAGTCATGGGATAGGAGGCAATGTTCTGTTGTGGATTAGGAATTGGTTATTGGACAGAAAACAGAGGGTAGGGTTAAATAGCCATTTTTCTCAGTGGAGGAGGGTGAATAGTGGAGTGCCAGAAGAATCTGTACTGGGTCCGGTGCTATTTAATTTTATATATATATATATATATATATATATATATATATATATATATATATATATATATATATGAATGATCTGGAACAGATGCCACAAAACTATTCAAAGTTGTTAAAACACAAGCGGACTGTGAAAATTTGCAGGAAGACCTTAGGAAATTGGAAGACTGAGCATACAAATGGCAGATGAAATTTAATCCTCCCAATATTCAGTGCTATTTTTACTGGTCAGCAACACCCGCTGACTGCTGAAATAGTGTTTAACAGCCTAACCTCGAATATTCAGTGGAAGATAACCAGTTATCTTTGCTGAATATTTGCAGTTAGCACGTAGCAGCTAACCAGCTATTTTGCACTCTATAGTCGGTTTGCGCCAATATTTAATGCTGGGTTTAGCGGTTAAATAGGACTGCATACAGTAAATAGCAATCCTATCTTTAACCACTAGGAACTTAACCGCTTAGCAATGAATATTAGCTTCACCAGTTAAGTTCCGGCGATCAAAAATGAACCTGGAAGTTCAATGGTGATCATCGGATATGATGCGGCATTGAATTTCTGGGTTTAGGGCTGGCAGCAGGCTTTAACCGTGCTGCCCACTGCTGGCTGAATATTGGCCACAATCTGGACAAATGCAAAGTGATGCACATTGGAAAGAATAATTCAACCCATAGTTACCTGATGCTAGGGTTCACCTTAGGAGTCAGCACTCAAGAGACAGATCTAGGTATTATTGTAGACCATACGCTGAAATCTTCTGCCCAGTGTGTGGCAGTGGTCAATAAAGCAAACAGGATACTAGGAATTCTTAGGAAAGGGATGGTAAATAAGACCAAGAGCCAGTGGTGGGAGGCGGGACTGGAGGTTGGGAGGCGGGGATAGTGCTGGACAGACTTGTACGGTCTGTGCCAGAGCCGGTGGTTGGGAGGAGGGGCTGGTGGTTGGGAGGCAGGGCTAGTGCTGGGCAGACTTATACGGTCTATGCCCTGAAGAACACAGGTACAAATCAAAGTAGGATATACACAAAATTAGCACATATGAGTTATCTTGTTGGGCAGACTGGATGGACCGTGCAGGTTTTTTTCTGCCGTCATCTACTATGTTACTAGTTACTGTGTAAGAATATTATAATGCCTCTGTATCACTCCATGGTACAACTTCACCTTGAATATTGCGTTCAATTCTGGTTGCTGTATCTCAAAAAAGATATAGTGAAATTAGAAAAGGTTCAAAGAAGAGCAACCAAAATGATAAAGGGGACGGAACTCCTCTCGTATGAGGAAAGGCCAAAGAGGTTAGAGCTCTTCAGCTTGGAAAGGAGATACCTGAGGGGGGATATGATTGAGGTCTACAAATCCTGAGTAGTGCGGAACGAGTAGGAGTGAATCGATTTTTTACTCTTTCAAAAAGTACAAAGACTGGTGCAGTGTTTCCCAGGTCAGTCTTGGAGTACCTCTTTGACAGTCAGGTTTTCAGGATATACAAGTACGTAAGTAATGCCATACTGGGAAAAGACCAAGAGTCCATCGAGCCCAGCATCCTGTCCACGACAGCGGCCAATCCAGGCCAAGGGCACCTGGCGAGCTTCCCAAACGTACAAACATTCTATACATGTTATTCCTGGAATTGTGGATTTTTCCCAAGTCCATTTAGTAGTGGTTTCTGGACTTATCCTTTAGGAAACCATCTAATCCCCTTTTAAACTCTGCTAAGCTAACCACCTTCACCACGTTCTCCAGCAACGAATTCCAGAGTTTAATTATACGTTGGGTGAAGAAAACTTTTCTCCGATTTGTTTTAAATCTACTACACTGTAGTTTCATCGCATGCCCCCTAGTCCTACTATTTTTGGAAAGCGTGAACAGACGCTTCACATCCACCTGTTCCACTCCACTCATTATTTTATATACCTCTATCATGTCTCCCCTCACCCGTCTCTTCTCCAAGCTGAAAAGCCCTAGCCTCCTTAGTCTTTCTCCATAGGGAACATACAACTGGCCCCACTTGGGAAACACTGGACTAGCAGACACTCAATGAAGTTACATGGAAGTACTTTTAAAACAAATAGGAGGAAATATTTTTTCATTCAATGAATACTTAAGCTCTGGAACTCATTGCTAGAGAATGTGGTAACAGTGGTTAGCATATCTGAGTTTAACAGGTTTGGAGAAGTTCCTGGAGTTAAAGTCCACAGTCTGCTATTGAGATGGACATGGGGGAAGCCACTGCTTGTCCTGGGTTTGGTAGCATGGAATGTTGCTACTATTTGGTATTCTGGAATCTTGTTACTCTCTGGGTTTCTACATGGAATGTTGCTACTATTTGAGATTCTAAATGGAATGTTGCTACTTTTTGGAGTTCTACCAGGTACTTGTGACCTGAATTGACCACTGTTGGAAGCAGGATACTGGGCTAGATGGACCATTGTTCTGACCCAGTATAGCTATTCTTATGTTCTTCTGGTGCTGAGGAAGTCTGCAAAGATATTCAGCAGCATTATCCTGATAGTGCCAGGGCAGTTTGTAAAGATTTTCAGCAGTAGTATCTGGATAATGCTGCTGAATATCTGTCTCTGTGGTATATATCGAAGTAGTAGGGCATTGCTACCTGGATACATAATTTTGCACGTTGATTATTTCATGTTAGCATGCTTTGTTTTATTTTTGTACTAGTAAAAAAGGCCCATTTCGGTAGGAAAGGAAACAGGCGCTAGCAAGGTTTTTCTCCCCCCCCCCCCCCCCCCCCCACTCCGCTCTCTCCCTCTGTCCCCTCCAAGTTCCATGGCCTCCTTTCCTCCCCTCTGATTTCAATGGCTTCCTCCCTCTCTCTGTCACTCTCCTTCACTCTGTTCTCTCCGAGTTGCAGTCCCCCCTCCCTCCCTCTGTCATTCTCCTTCGCTCTGTCCTCCCTCCGAGTGCCAGTCCCTCCCCCTCTAAAATTGCCAACCCCCCTCTCCCCCTCTCTTACCAGGGTCTCGTCGGCAGCATTGAAGAGCGAGCAGGATCAGCGAGTCTACTGCCTTTTCTTCTCTTCGCTCTGAGCCCTGGTCCCGCCCTCATTTCCTGTTTCCACAAGGGCGGGACCAGAGTCAGAGCTCAGAGCGAAGAGACGGGATGTATGACATCAGTGTTATCTACCGCAGGTAGCAGACCACATCCGAATGAGCCACGGTCCTAGGCAGCGTCAGAACGTTGGAGGTGAGAATTATTATATAGGAGGATGTGTAAGGGGGATGGGTCTCAGTTGCCGGGTGGTCCATCAATAAATTCACACACCAGGGCCCCCACATAACACTCTTTCTCCTGGTCCTCTTCCTTCTTTCCTGACAGTACAAACACTCTTTTCCGAAGGAGCAGGTTCTCTCTAGGGGGAAGAGATTTCCCTTCACAGCCCTGGCTTAAAGGCCCCGTCCAACAATCACTCAGAGACAGATCTGGGGTATGCCACCTCTTTTTATTGAAATTGCATGCAAAACAATCACAAATCTGAGGAAAGTTGAACAGTATTGAATAAACACCCTTTATTTGTGTCTGCAATGCCTTTCAATAATAATTAGTCATTGGGGTAACATTTTCCAGGCAAATCTATTCACTTCTACTGCAAACACACAGAGGGGCATAATTGAACAAAAACGTCTATCTCCATGGGCGTTTATCTCCGAGAACGGGTCCGTGAAGGGGCGGACCGAACCGTATTTTTGAAAAAAATAGACGTCCATGTTTTATTCGACAATTTGTGAGCTGGGCGTTTTTGTTTTTCAGTGATAATGGAAAATGAAAGCGCCCAGCTCAAAAATGAATAAATCCAAGGCATTTGTTCATGGGAGGGGCCAGGATTCGTAGTGCACTGGTCCCCCTCACATGCCAGGACACCAACAAGGCACCCTAGGGGGCACTTTTACAAAAACAAAAAAAAAGGTAAAAGAGCTCCCAGGTGCATAGCACCCTTCCCTTGTGTGTTGAGCCCCCCAAATCCCCCTCAAAACCCACTGCCCACAAGTCTACACCATTACTATAGCCCTAAGGGGTGAAGGGGGGCACCTACATGTGGGTACAGTGGGTTTGGGGGGTTGGACGACTAATAAGCATTAAGCAGCACAATTGTAACAGGTAGGGGAGGGATGGGCCTGGGTCCACCTGCCTGAAGTCCACTGCACCCCCTAACAACTGCTCCAGGGACCTGCATACTGCTGCCAGGGAGGTGGGTATGACATTTGAGGGTGAAAATAAAAAGTTGTGAAACATCATTTTTTGTGGTGGGAGGGGGTTAGTGACCACTGGGGGAGTCAGGGGAGGTCATCTCCGATTCCCTCTGGTGGTAATCTGGTCATTTAGGGCACTTTTTGGGGCCTTATTCGTGAAAAAACAGGGTCCAGGAAAAGTGCCCTAAATTCTAGCTACAAATGCATACTTTTTTTCCATTATCGGCGAAAGGCGCCCATCTCTCCTCGGCCGATAACCACGCCCCAGTTCCACCTTCGCCACGCTTCCAACACGCCCCGTCAACTTTGTACGCTTCTGCGATGGAGTGCAGTTGAAAACGTCCAAAATCGGCTTTCCATTATACCGATTTATCCGTTTTTGTGAGATAAACGTCTATCTCCCGATTTGGGTCAAAATCTAGGCGTTTTTCTTTTTCAATTATAAGCTGGACAGTCTCTGCTTTCTGGGATCCACTTCCACACACATTTCTCCATATAGGAATTATCTGGTATACTGTGGGGCTCATTTTCAAAGCACACAGATTTACAAAGTTGCATAGGTTACAGTGGGACTCATTTTCGAAAGAGAAAAACATCCCAAAAGTGTCATAAAGCAGCATTTGGGCGTTTTTCTTCTCAAAACGTCCAAACCGGTATTTTCAAAACCTAGTTTGCAGACGGTTATATATGCAGTTTGTCTGTAATGCATGATGTCCCCATGCATACCTCCTACCCACCCCCATCCTCCCACCCTGTCAGACTGTCATAGCAATGCTTGAATGTTTTCACTTATATACACTGTCAGCTAGCACATTTGCTTATTTCCGATCTGAGGAAGAAGGGCGACCTTCGAAAGCTAATCAAGAAATGTATTAAGTTATGTCCAATAAAAAAGGTATCATCTTATTTTCTTTTCCATGTTTTATTTTGTTTGATTTCTATTGATAATCTGTAATGCATGCAAATCACAAGGGGGCATGGCGGGGACAGGACTAGGGCAGACTAAGGGAATTCCTAGCACTTGGATGTTTTATAGCCATAATGGAACAAAACGAAAATGTCTAGTGCTAAGACATCAATGTTTTGATCTAGACCTGTTTTTAGAACAAATAAGGCAAGAAAAGGTGCCCTAAATGACCAGATGACCACTAGAGAGATTCAAGGATGACCACCTCCCCCTCCCTACTTACTCCCCAAGTGGTCACTGACCCGTTTCCACCCCTTAAAGATGTGAATAAAACTTGCCAGCCTCTATGAAAGCTTCAGATAGTATAGCCAGTTCTATTGGAGCGGCATGCAGATCCCCGGAGTAATGTAGTGGTGGGTGCAGTGCACTGTACAGGAGACCCAGGCCCATATCTCAATCTACCTGTCACACTTGTGGTGGAAACTGTGAGCCCTCCAAAACTCACCAGAAACCCACTGTACCCAACTAGAGGTGCCCCCTTCACCCATAAGGGCAATTGTAGTAGTGTTCAGCTGGGGGTAGTGGGTTTTGGGTGGGTTTTGGAAGGCTCAGCAGACAAGATAAGGGGGTAATTGAGAGATGTCTACCTGGGAGCTTATATATGAAGTCCACAGCAGTGCCCCCTAGGGTGCCCCATTGCTCTCCTGGGATGTCTGTGTGGCCTGTCTGCTAACATTGCTGGTTCCCGCTACATCCCAATGGCTTGGATTTTGTCCATTTTGCACTTGGACTTTTTGTTTTTTTTGAAAATTGACCAGAAAGGTAAACACACAAAGCACAAAAACATCTAGCATCTATCATCTTCGAAGAAAAAAAAATGACGAACGTTTTGCTATTTCAAAAATGTCTATATTTCCTATTCGGATTTAGAACATTTAGTGCAAAACATCCAACCTAGATGTTATGTAACTTTTTAATCTATTTGTTTTAAAAATAAGAGCCAGTACCGCCTCCAGCTATCCGGCTCCTGGGTGGAGCTTCTCTCTCCTTGTCCCTTTGGCTTGAGGGTCAAGCTGGTGCTCCGCTCCTTAATTGAACAGCAGACAGAGAGGTGGGCGTCTTGCACATTCAATTAACATTGTTGGACACAAACTCTAAAAGTCAAGGGAGGATTTATATAAGACACAAATCGAGGAAGCCCAGAGTCTGAGCCTTGGACACACACTGCCTCTATCAAGAAATCTTCCACCACGCCACACATTCTGGAGGGGTCTCTGACTTATATATGTGCAGCCAGTACCATTACAGTCATCCCGGAAGGGGGATGCTGTAAACAAATGCTATACACTCCCTCTCCAACTTGGTATGGTCCTGAATGGAGGAGGATACTGTGCTAATGAGGGTCCTCAAAAGATCCTTAAGCATGGATTATTTATTTATTTATTGCATTTGTATCCCACATTTTCCCACCTATTTGCAGGCTCAATGTGGCTTACATAGTTTTGTTATGTCATTGTCATTCCAGGATATCAGATACAGTTAGTAATGTGTAGAGATTAAGTAAGGGGAAGAAGAAGGAAGTGATTGAGCAGGTAAGTATAGAAGGTGGACTTTCATAACTGGATGGTTGGTGAGGTGGATTGTTGGGGCTATAGGCTCTCTTTGTAGGCCTTGTTGAAGAAATATGTCTTCAGAGATTTACGAAAGTAAGTTATTTCGTCAATTGTTGTCAGGTCTGTAGGTAATGCATTCCATAACTGCGTGCTTATGTAAGAGAAGGTAGTGGCATGCATCAGCTTGTATTTTAGACCTTTACAGCTGGGGAAGTGCAAATTGAGAAATTTGCGGGATGATCTTGTGGCGTTTCTGGGAGGTAGGTCCACAAGATTTAGCATGTAGATTGGGGCATCTGCATGGATGATTTTGTGTACAATCGTGCAGATCTTGAATGCAATGCGTTCCTTAAGTGGGAGCCAGTGAAGTTTCTCTCTTAGGGGTTTTGCACTTTCATATTTAGTTTTTCCAAATATGAGTCTGGCGGCAGTATTCTGGGCTGTTTGGAGTTTTTTGATAGTCTGCTCTTTGCAGCCAGCGTACAGTGCGTTGCAGTAGTCCAGGTGGCTTATTACCATTGACTGTACCAGGGTCCGGAAGATGTATCTCGGGAAGAAAGGTTTTACTCTTTTGAGTTTCCACATGGAGTGGAACATCTTTTTTGTCGTGTTCTTCACGTGGGCATCGAGAGTGAGGTTTCGATCAATGGTAACTCCAAAAATTTTCAAGTTTTGTGAAACAGGGAACAGTATGGTGTGATTATGGTGGAGAAGTGTACAGTAAAGAAAAAAGTACATACTAAAAGGAAGCTAGAAAATAGTAAATTTAACACGAATCGGATAAAATGTTTCTTCACTTAACGTGTAATTAAACTCTGGAATTCACTGCCAGAGAATGTGGTAAAGGTGGTTAGCTTAGTGGGGTTTAAAAAAGATGTGGACAGCTTCCTAAAGGAAAAGTCCATAGACCATTATTAAAATGGACTTGGGGAAAATCCACTGCTTATTTCTGGGATAAGCAGCATAAAACGTATTGTGCTTTTTTGGGATCTTGCCAGGTATGCTAGGCTTGATGGGCCTTTGGTCTGTCTCAGTATGGCAATACTTATGTAAAATGAAAAATAACAGAACGGACTGAAAATGTGCACTCCTAGTGAGCTCAACTAGATTCATGTAACTCAATCCTGCAAAGCCTTTATTTCAGAAAATCCAATCAGCTTATCACTTATATTGGGAGCCATCCAAATAAATGATTCAACAACGTAAAATGAGTGTGATGTTCGAGGGGAAAAGAATCCATGCCAATCACATTTGCCTTCAACATGATTTGAAATTTTGGTGGTAACCTGATCTCAGATGTTTCTCTCTGGATGTGCACTCTCTCATTACTCATGTGACCTCTGGACACATTGTATCACTTCCTGGTGCTTCACAGACCTGACCCTCACTTTGAAGACTGGTTCCCCGGGGGCTCTAAATATTATCTCCCAACTTCTTGAAAATGATCTGTGCTGTATCTCTTCTGCTAAGGTTGTAAACAGAGCTGCTTGAAGAGTTTTACAGCTGCAGGGGCTGCTCCTGAGCTCTGAAGCCGAGAGTTATTTGAAACAAGCACAAATGTCCACTATTCACCCGAGCAAGTTATGCACAATACTAGCTTTGTACTTTCTCTAAGAAAAGAATAAAATATGTCTGATAAATTACAGAAAGAACTTTCAAATGCCATTGGTTTCCTTGCTTTGTATGTTAATTTCTAAGGCAAAGCTTTTTTTAATTGTGCTTTTAAAGAATTTTAAAAAAATCATAAACAAGGTGCTCTCATGCTTATTAAATTAGTATTAGCATCTTTTTGCAAAATGCTGTAAGTTCATAACTGTTCCACACAACTGCACTGCAATTGGTTAATTCAGTAATAGTACAATTGATTAGCAATGAAATGGAACATTCAATCTCTGGATAAAAACAGAACTGAGGCAGTCCAGGGAAGGGTGAGCAAAATGATGTGGAGTCTTTATCAGAAGTCCTATGAGATGAAACATGAGGAGAGGTGGAACCTACCAATATTTACTGTGGGCCCCTTTTACTAAGCCGCATAGGCGCCTACGCGCGCCAAACGCATGCCAAATTGGAGTTACCGCCCGGTTACCACATGGCCCTTGCGGTAATTTCAATTTTGGCGCACCTCCGTTACGCGCGTCTGAAAAATATTTTTTTATTTTTTGGCGCGCGTAACGGACGTGCGCCAAGTGGCACCTCATGCGCATAGGTCATTGCCGCCCAGATTCTTTACCGCTAGGTCTGTGGCTGGACGCGAGGCAATTTTGATTTTGTCGCACGTCCATTTTTGGCAAAAAAAGATACCTTTTTTATAGGCGCACTAAAGGATGGATCGGCGTATGCCCAAGACCCATGCCTACACTACCGCAAAGCAGATCGATATAAGACAAACAATAGTTTATTATTGTAAATCTAATGTACAGATCAGCCCGACACAGGCCTTGTTTCGCCCAACAGGGCTGCTTCAGGGGCTACACAATGATCTTTTACTGCCATTAATAAAAACAATGTAATAAAAACAGTGCACGACTTAACAATCTTCCGAACATTACTGAAAACCTACCTGTTCAAAAAGGCACATCACAAGGATCCATCCTAAATACTAGACAACGAAACTCTACCAAAGCTTGACAAAACCGAACTTCTACACATGATTGCTTCAGTCACCCTGTCACTAATGAACGTTAACGCACTACCCTTCTATCACTCATGCTGTAATGAACTTTCTATATTTGATTGTTTATCTTAACCTATAAGTTACTGTCAAACTTACTCTATAATTTACTCTATCATGCACGAACTTTGTATTTCTCATACCGGAAATGGCGATCGCCACTACGGCATAATGTAAGCCACATTGAGCCTGCAAATTGAGCCTGGACTATTGCAACTCATTATACGCAGGATGCAAGGAACAAATACTGAAGAAACTTCAAACAGCCCAGAATACAGCAGCCAGACTCATCTTCGGAAAACCAAAGTACGAAAGTGCAAAACCCTTACGGGAGAAACTACACTGGCTACCACTCAAGGAACGCATCACTTTTAAAGTATGCACCTTAGTCCACAAAATCATTCACGGTTAAGCCCCTGCATACATGTCCGACCTAATTGACCTGCCACCCAGAAACGCTAAAAGATCGTCCCGAACCTTCCTCAATCTCCATTTCCCTAAGTGCAAAGGCATAAAATACAAAGCACTGCACGGATCGACTTTCACATACATGAGCACACAATACTGGAATACACTACCATGCAGCCTGAAAATGACCTACGAACTGACCGACTTCCGCAAACTACTAAAGACTTATCTCTTCGAGAAAATCTACGGCAAGGATCAAAACACATAAAGCCCATACAATCTCATAGACACGCACCAATACACTCTCTGAACCTCTACTCCCGCGCTCTCACCACTCTTAAACCCTACCCACAGATAAAATTGTCAGACCTCCCTGTTCCCTCGACTATGTTTTGCCCCCCTCTCAACTCACCCCTGTTATATTCCACTGTTCTATCCCCTAAGAATATCCTGCATTTACTCTGTCTTATATAATTCTTCACAATGTAACCCATAATTGTACTGCAACCAATTGCACTTCCACCTTTTACAATGTATTGTAAGCCACACTGAGCCCGCAAATAGGTGGGAAAATGTGGGATACAAATGCAACAAATAAACAAGTAAACTGTCTATAGGTCTCATGAATGCATCAGTGACTGATAGAGACAGTAATACAACACAAGAAGCAAACTTGTTTCAATGGAAAAGGATATCCCAGAGCAACGGATTATAATGGGAGGACCCGAAGGAGAAACATCAGAAAGTATTTTTCAGAGAAATGGTGGTGGAAGTGTGAAATATTTTTCGGGGGAGGGCATGAATTATTTATTTATTTGTAGCATTTGTGTCCCACATTTTCCCACCAATTTGCAGGCTCAATGTGGCTTACATTTGCCGTAATGGCAGTTGCCATTTCCGGGTAACAGAATTACATATGGTATTACGATAAGGTGCATACATACATGGTAACATACATGGAACAGATCATGGTATTTATATACACCATGTGCATACATACATGGTAAAGAAGAATAGATTATGGTATTGCATGAGGTTCCTGAGTAATAAATTGGATTGTAACGTACATTAGGTCATCGACTTTGTTCCATTGTTTTGTTCCATTGTACTATTCTCTTAACGATACGTAGACTCTGTTTTAAACTCAGGCCCAGATGCACAAAACCTAACGAGCCCACAACTTGCGTTTTAAACTGGTTCCAGCCAGTTTAAAACGCAAGTAGTTCACCCCGGGCATGCACTAAGGGCATTTTCCCTGCCACGGTAGCAGGCAACGAAAACGGAATGCAAATGTTTGAAAAGCTATTATAATGAGCTGCAGTACCGTTGCAGCCCATTATAATCAGATGCACTACCGTTTTTCCGATTCCCTTACCGTAGGAACCCTAACGAGATGTCTGACCTCTTGTTAGGGCTCCTGTGAGGGAATCGGAAAGGAAAAGGGCCCCCAAAAAAGGTAAAAAAGAAAAAAAAAAAAGCAGGGAGCGCATGTGAGGGGCGTCCTTTAAGGACGTACTCTCCCTGTGCTTGTGAGAGACGTTTTTTTTTTGCAGTTTTTTGTTCTGCCGGCGCTCGTGTTTTTTTTCCCCCTTCTTGAGAGTCTTCGCCGCGCCACTTACCCCTCCACAGCGAAATGTTTCTATTTTCCTGGTTGCCGGAGAATCGGGACGTCCCTTTAGATTAGGCTCCTCTTCCTGGTCTCTTCAGCCAATCAGAGCGCGTTTCGCTGACAACAGCCAGCTAAGCCCGCTTTGATTGGCTGAAGAGACCAGGAAGAGGAGCCTAATCTAAAGGGACCAGGGGCGTAGCTACGGGTGGGCCTGGGTGGGCCCAGGCCCACCCAATCTTGGCTCAGGCCCGCCCAAGCGACGACGACTGGAACGGCGACTTTTACCCGAAGTCGCAACGACGAATGGGCAGGCAGCGCTGCGGTAGTAAAAGCAGCAAGGAGACTGGTTCGACTCTCCGTCCTTCACTTCCCTCCCTCTGCGTCCCGCCCGAAAGGAAATGACGTCAGAGGAAGGCGGGACGCAGAGGGAGGGAAGTGAAGGACGGAGAGTCGAACCAGTCTCCTTGCTGCTTTTACTACCGCAGCGCTGCCTGCCCGTTCGTCGCTGCGACTTCGGGAGTAGACTGGAACGGAAGTTGGCTTGCCTTGGAGATGCTGTGAAGGGGGAGGGGGGACACGCTGGATAGAAGGGGGAAGGGGATGGACAGAAACAGGATGGGCAGGGGAGAGAGGAGAATTGCTGGACAACAGGGATGGATGGAGGGAAAAGGGGAGAGGAAATTTGCTGGAGATGCATGGCTGGAGGAGAGGGCAGGGGAGAATGGAGAGTTGCTGGACATGGAGCGGAGGGCAGGGGAAAGAAGAAAATTGCTGGACATGAATGGATGGAGCGGAAAGGGGAGAGAGGAAATTTGCTGGAGATGGATGGCTGGAGGAGAGGGCAGGGGAGAATGGAGAGTTGCTGGACGAATGGATGGAGGGAGGGGAGAGAAGTCAGGAAGGAGGTGCACATGGTTAGAGGGGATGGAAGAGAGGAGAAATGCTGGACATGGATGGAGTGGAGGGCAGGGAAGAGAGGAGAAATGTTGGACAAGGATGGAGGTAAGGAAAGACAAAGGAAGGAGATGCACATGGAAGGGAAGGGAGAGAGGAGAAATGCTGGACATGGATGGAGGGAAGGGAAGACAGAGGAAGTAGATGCACATGGATGGAGGGGAGTGAGGAGAAATGCTGGATATGGATGGAGGGAAACTGCTGAGTTTAAGGGCTGGTTTGGAACACGTTGAGGGCAGATACTGAAACTCGAGGAAGGATAGGGACAGGGCTACAGATGGTAGACAGGACGCATAAGGACACAGGAGGATGGTGGACATGGTGAGTGAAAAAATATCAAATGGAAAGAAGACACTGCGTAAAACAGAAGACACTGGGACCAAAGCGAATAGATCAGACAACAAAGGTAGAAAAAAGTATTTTATTCAGAATTTATTAATTTGAATATGTCATCTTTTGGAAATGTGCATCTGTGATATTTTGCACGTAAGTTTAAATTTTTCTGGTATTGCTGCATGCTGAGTCTGACTTCTTGAGTTAACTTTCCAGTTCAGTATTTTGCCTTCATATTTTTTGATTTCTAGTTCCTTGTGTCATGTCTGTTGTGTCATGTGTTTTTCAAGTGTGATCAAGGTGCAGTATTCTGCTAGCATGTAGTATTCGCAGCCCTTTTTGGTTTTCTTTTTTTCATGAGGTAGTGTATTGGTGTTTTAGAGCCCCATGTAATTACAGTTCTGCCTTTTCAAGCATAAGGTTGTAGCTCATCCTGTCCTTGGAATTAGTGCTGTTATGGTTTTAAAGATATGAGTGTGTTTTTGCACAAGTTTGTGTGTAGCATTTTGCAGTGGAGAGATTGTGGGATAATGTAATTATATTTAAAAATATCAATTTTTCCATTAAGTATGTATGTGGTTATATTGATGCAGGGCAGCTGTTGGGCAGACTACTTAGAAATCCATCATCAAGTGAATTCTTAGGCATTATTTTGTAGGATCCCAAGAGACACTACTCATACTTATATAGACAATGCGTGCCCACCCATATTAGCTCTGGGCCCACCCAAAATCTCAGGTCTGGCTACGCCACTGAAAGGGACATCCCAATTCTCCGACACAAAGTACCGAAGGACTAGAGAATGCAAGTGAGCTACAACGAGTAGCTCATTTGCATTCCCTATTGTTGATGCATTCCCGTTCGGGAACGGGAATTACCAATGTCTTTAATGCATCTGGGCCTCAATGCATAACAATGTAACCACAATCGAGTTGTTACAAATTGTACTTCCATTAATACAATGCATTGTAAGCCACACTGAGCCCGCAAATAGGTGGGAAAATGTGGGATACAAATGCAATAAAATAAAATAAATAAATAAAATTCAGCATAAGGTTTTAAGTGGTATTGCTTGAACATTGAGATCAAAGAGGTTAATCAGTCATGTGATAAGAGATCGGTTTCGTATAGATCGTGTATAGTATTATTATTTAGTATCTAAGATGGATGTTTGTGGTATGCCTTCTTGAAAAGATCTGTTTTCAGTAGCCTTCAGAAGATGGATAGGTCTTGTGTTGTTTTTTTGACCTTCGGTAGTGCGTTCCATAGCTGCGTGCAGATGTATGAGAAACTGGCATCTAAAACAAGAATGAAGTTTAAGGGGCCATGAGATAGGCACATAGGATGCGTCATTGCTAAATGTGGAGGGACAGCAAGAAGGTATGACCTAGCAACCTAGATACACATATTTACACCTTCATAGCGTCCAGGGCAGGATTATAGTACAGGCAAACTAGGCACATGCCAAATGCCCAGATGTTTAGGAGGGGCCCTCGCAGATCTGCTAACCAGTGGTTTCCAAGGCAGAGTTTTGCCATGGTAAGTCAGCTACTGGCAGAAAGAAGAATGTGTGGGGGTGGGGGGAGTAAGGGGGGAATGAGGCACTACCAGAGCTACTGAGAACCACTACTGTCTGTTCTCCCTGCCTCCTGCGCTTTGTCCTCTAGGGGGCAGAAGGAGTCAGTGAGCAGTGTTTCTCCCTTGCTGTTTCCTTCCTTATGTCTGAGATCCCGTCTGTGGAAGTTTTGAAATATATGTGTATTAGAGTGAGTGGCCCCATGCACTCATTTGCTTACGGTCCACCCCAGGGTTAATTCTGCCCTGATAAAACACCATACATGTCTGATTTAACATAACATGGCAAAGGGGTTAGTATTTGAAGTGTTTGACATGGAGTTATTGTGGCCTACGAAGCCTTCTCTTGCGTACCTCCCTCTGACAGTTTGTTTTACCACCAATATTCTTCCAGAGGGTTTGGGGTGTGCTGAGTCCAATATTACATTTCATTCTCACAACTCGTCAGGATTTGCCTTTGGCTATGAGGTAATATCTGTAACCCCCATTCTTTTGCTGGATTCAATGGATTTGGTTATAGTCCTCGTTTTCTTGTTACCATCCATAATGACTACCGTCATTTTTTCTATGCCGCGTACCATCAGCCGCTAGTTCCAAACACTGGTGCCAGATTATTAATGAATCTGAGACTCTATGATTAAAGGTGTCAGAATCCTAAATGTAGAGCAAATTCTTCAGTGTGTCTGGGGATGGACAATTTGAATTGAGTTTAGTACCCCCAATCATTTTGAAAAGTTGGTTCTTACGCCTACGATCGTGCACTTCAGACCCTTCATTGCCTCCTTGGGACAGAGGTGAGTTGTGACATACATCCATATTTTATAAAATATACAGGTACAAGTGTAGCACACACACACACACACACACATTTCCTCTAGCTTGTGAATTTGTACACCGTTAGGAATTCTTCTGGGTGGCTTTTGGGCTCATTTTTGAAAGAGAAGGGCACCCATCTTTCGACACAAATCGGGAGATGGGCGTCCTTCTCCCAGGGTCGCCCAAATTGGCATAATCGAAAACTGATTTTCGGTGCCCTCAACTGCTTTCTGTCGCGGGGATGACCAAAATTCACCGAGGCGTGTCGGAAGCATAGCGAAGGCGGGACTGGGGCGTACTTAAAACATGGGCGTCCTCGGCCGATAATGGAAAAACGAAGGATGTCCCTGATGAACACTTGGCCAACTTTACTTGGTCCTTTTTTTTTATGACCAAGCCACAAATATGTGCTCTAAATGACCAGATGACCACCGGAGGGAATCGGGGATGACCTCCCCCTACTCCCCCAGTGGTCACTAAACAACTTGCATAGAGGCCCTGAGCCAATACATGTTGTGAATTTTATCTGTGACCCCTGAAGCAGGCGCTCTTAGCGCCGAAACACGGACTGTGTCGGGTCCTTTATGCAAGTTGTTTAATAAAACGTCTTCAACATTATCTCCCTAGTTGGTTTGTCTATCAGTCAGCCTTCTACTCTCCTTGGTTTGTTTGGACACATGCTGATCCATTTTCTGAGCATGCCTGGAAAAAAGGGGATTTTTTTAATGTGCCAGAACAGGGCCCCCCCCAGACCTTTAGGCCCCTAGGCCTGCAGGGATCTATCCCTGAATATAAATGCCTTAATTAAATTAGATTAAATATGGTGAACCGACAAAGCTAAATGTTCACCAGCAGCGGGACAGCTTTTGACTCATTATCTGTGGATGTTCGACCACTATGCAGATAGTTTCAGGCCGTAAGGGGTCCTTTTACTAAGGTGCCTCAAAAAATGTGTGTATTGGACGTGCACAGGTCCATTCTCATCGTGCTGGCAAAAAAAAGGCCTTTTCTTTTGGGCCGTAAATGGGCGTGCGGCAAAATGAGAACCGGCACGCGTCTATTTTCGGCCTGAGACCTTAACGCCACCCATTGACTTAGCGGTAAGGTCTCACGTGCTAACCGGGTGGTAAGCGTGCGCCAACTGCCGATTACCGCTAGGTAAGGGCCCTTTAGTAGAAAATAGAAAGTATTTTCTACCGCGTGTTTTGTGTCTGCACCAAAAAATGGAATTATTGCCCAGAGCATGTGGTAGCCAGGCAGTAGTGCCAATTTGACGCACATTGGACGCGCGTAGGTGCCTACGGGCCTTAGTAAAAGGACCCCTATATTTCTGAATCCTCAAAAAAAACAACCAAATTCTACATTTATTAATGTTCTCTAAGGATGGCACTAAAGGAGTGTAATATAATTAATATTAGGACAAAAAATATATAATTTGACTTGATGTCTGCAGTAGCAAAGCCATGCTAGACATAAAATTATAATGCCACACCGTCAATAAATGAATGTCTTTTAAAAATCATTTTTGTATTTGAGGAGGCAACAAAACAGTTTAAATATTTTCACACCTACAACTAATATTGGTGCAAATTAATTAGCTAAAGCCCCCCCCCCCCCACCCCTCTTATTTTCCCTTTTTCTTGCCGCTACCCCCACCCTTGAAGAATAAAGAGGCTTCTATATCTGCTCCACTTTCTACGTATTCCTCATAATTTGACAGCTGGGAGGAATTTTGCCGTCACGTTAGCAGGCAGACAAAAGGCCGTTGGCTCTACTCTCCGTGCTGATTTGTGAAGACAGAATATCACATGCATCCATTGATGATTATATAGTTCCATCCGTCTGTCTGCCACAGGAGGTTGTGAGAGTGAGATACAGCTCACCATCTTCATAAACAAAAGTAGACTGTGCTGTCACCAGTCAGACACGCCAACTAATTGGAGCTGTCGACAGACACAATATTCTGTGTCAACAGCTCCGGTAGCACTTTGAGACACCAATGATACGTTCGGTGATGGCGAAGATGACACATATGTCTTTAATAGCATGCTAGGAATCTCACATACCTAGAAAAGAATTACTAATGCGTGATTCCTGGGCTCCAGTTTTCCTGCAAAGACTAACCACGAGGGAAATGTAAGCGTGTATGTGTGTGTGTTGTCACACATCTTTTTCTGGTTGAGAGAGAGAGAGACAGGGTGCATGCTTTAATGTTTGTCTTTGACTGTCGGTTCAGATCTCTTTCTCTGCCTCTTGGCTAAGATCAAGTGACGTGTCGAACATAAGCAATGAACTGAGGATGGTCCTTTTTTGGCTGTGATGGAGCAAAGTTGATGTGTATAGGTAGCTGAATGAAAAAGGCAAATAAGTATCCTTGGTCTTACCATTTTGTCGACATAAATTATTTAAATAATATCTGCTTTATAATACGTGAACGTGAAAGATCACTAATAAACGATTCGACGTTACTTTTTCAGGGGCCTGCTTACTAATGAGCGTAAATGCACAATGCGCTTTTACTAAGCCGCAGCAGTGCGAGTTCATCAGGCCAATTTTCGCCACGTCCTGGAAAAAGAACCTTTTGTTAAGGGGCAGGAAAATAAAAAACCAATGCACGTCCATTTTCGGCCTGAGATCTTACTGCCACCCATTGACTTAGCGGTAAGGTCTCACATGCTATCCGGGCATGCAGCACGCGTCCACTGCTGTTTACCACCGGGTAAGCGCCACACAGTAGAAAACAAAAAATATTTTCTACCGCATGTTTTCAGCGCATGCCAAATTCAGGGTATGCAGTAGCCGGGTGGCTAAAGTGGCTAGGGCTCTTCAGCCTGGAGAAAAGGCAGCTGAGGGGAGATATGATAGAGGTCTATAAAATAATGAGTGGAGTTGAACGGGTAGATGTGAAGTGTCTGTTCACGCTTTCCAAAAATACTAGGACTAGGGGGCATGCGATGAAGCTACAATGTAGTAAATTTAAAACGAATTAGAGAAAATGTTTCTTCACTCAACGTGTAATTAAACTCTGGAATTCGTTGCCAGAGAATGTGGTAAAGGCGGTTAGCTTAGCGTAGTTTAAAAAAGGTTTGGACGGCTTCCTAAAGGAAAAGTCCATAGATCGTTATTAAATGAACTTGGGGAAAATCCACTATTTCTGGCATAAGCAGTATAAAATGTTTTGTACATTTTTGGGATCTTGCCGGGTATTTGTGACCTGGATTGGCCACTGTTGGAAACAGGATGCTGGGCTCAATGGACCTTTGGTCTTTCCCAGTATGGCAATGCTTATGTACTTATGTTATGTAATACCAATTTGGTACACGCTGGACATGCGTAGGCACTTACATGCCTTTGTAAAAAGGCCCCTTTATTGCAAATTAACATGCATTATTGTTAATGTGGAGTATTTACTAATAATGCTTGTTGCACACATTAATACGCACTTACGCCTGGCAAAAAATAGGCCCCTTAATGAGTATATACAAGAAACAAAATGACAAAAACAAAGAGAAAAGCAAAAAAAAAAATGTGGGTTCACATATGTGGAAATAAAGGTCAGTATCAAAGTTATAAGTGATACCTTTACTTACTTACCTGAAGCGTGAGCTGAAACGTGAGCTAAATCGTGGAGGAGTGGCCTAGTGGTTAGGGTGGTGGACTTTGGTCCTGGGGAACTGAGGAACTGAGTTCGATTCCCGGCACAGGCAGCTCCTTGTGACTCTGGGCAAGTCACTTAACCCTCCATTGCCCGCCGCATTGAGCCTGCCATGAGTGGGAAAGTGCAGGGTACAAATGTAACAAAAATACAATAGATACTATTGGAGATTCTACATGGAATGTTGCTATTCCACTAGCAACATTCCATGTAGAAGGCTGCGCAGGCTTCTGTTTCTGTGAGTCTGGCGTCCTGCACGTACGTGCAGGACGTCAGACTCACAGAAGCAGAAGCCTGCGCGGCCACATTGGTGATCTGCAAGGGCTGACTTCTACATGGAATAGCAACATTCCATGTAGAAGAATCTCAAATAGTAGCAACAGTGGAGGAGTGGCCTAGTGGTTAGGGTGGTGGACTTTGGTCCTGAGGAACTGAGTTTGATTCCCACTTCAGGCACAGGCAGCTCCTTGTGACTCTGGGCAAGTCACTTAACCCTCCATTGCCCCCTGTAAGCCGCATTGAGCCTGCCATGAGTGGGAAAGCGCGGGGTACAAATGTAAAAAAAAAATAAAAAACTGCCCCGGATAGCGCTCAGCCAGCAGTAATTTCAAAGTTGGCAGGTGCTGTTTCCCGAGTTAGAAAATATTTTTCTATTTTCCAGCGTGCATAGTTAGACCCACCTATATACCTAGGAATATTGAGCAGCAAGTATTCTCCGGTGTCCGCTTAGCCACAATAACAAAGTATTGAAGGTCTTTTTTTGAAAGTGCTATGCCGGGTCTTCTTTGGTCTTCCTCGCATTCTCTTCCCATCTGCGGGTGGCCATTGCATTACAGTTTTGAAATGTCAATAATTATGTGGCCGTAGAATGTATCCAGCCAGCAGGACCCTTCGCTTAAAAGCTCCATGAGTTACTTCTCAGGATCTCCTCATTGGTAATATGGTCATGATAGGTGACACCAAGAATTCTTTGCAGGAATATATTTTTTGTGCTGTCTTTGTAGTAATTTGACATGTTTCACAGGTGTATTATTATTATTATTATTATTTGTTACATTTGTATCCCACGTTTTCCCACCTTTTGCAGGCTCAATGTGGCTTACATATGACCGCTAACGGCGTTAGCCGATTACGGTCTGAACAAATACATGGTATGAATGAATACAAAGTGATATTGTGGTAGAATGAGGTACAGGTGTGGTAGGTACAGTTGGGGGGAATTTAGAGAGGGAAAGGGGGAAGAAGAGTCAGGTAATGTCCGTTACGGTCTTTGGTTGCATTGTGTCACATGTGAACAGGTATTTTTATGTTGGGTCGGTGGGGTATGCTCTTCTGAACAGGTCTGTCTTTAGTGCTTTCCGAAAACTTAGGTGGTCGAGCGTAGTTTTTATTGCTTTTGGCAATGAGTTCCATAGTTGTGCGCTTAGGTAGGAAAAGCTGGTTGCATAGGTGGATTTATATTTGAGTCCTTTGCTGTTTCGGTAGTGGAGGTTTAGGTATGATCGTGCAGATTTTGTGGTGTTTGTGGTTGGCAAGTCGATGAGGTCTGTCATGTATGCCGGTGCCTCGCCGTAAATAATTTTATGAACAGTCGTGCGGATTTTGAAAGTGATACATTCTTTGATTGGTAGCCAGTGCAGTTTTTCTCTGAGTGGTTTGGCGCTGACAAAACGTGTTTTTCCAAATATAAGCCTGGCTACTGTGTTTTGGGCGGTCTGAAGTTTCTTTATGATTTGATCCTTGCATCCCGCATAGATTCCATTACAGTAATCTGCATGGCTTAGTACCATGGACTGTACCAGGTTACGAAATATTTCCCTCGGGAAGAATGGATTTACGCGTTTGAGTTTCCAAATTGAGAGAAACATTTTCCTTATGGTGGATTTCGCTTGGGTCTCTAGTGATAGGCTATGGTCGATTGTTACTCCGAGAATTTTCAGGCTGTCTGAGAAAGGGAGGGTGTATCCTGGGGTGTTAATGTTTGTTTAAACTGATCGAGCGATTATTGGTAGCCTTTGTAGCTTATAAATAATAAAGTATCACAGATTCTTCTCTTCTTAGAGAAGATAACTCTAATTGTCAGGTTTTGTACTGTTTGTTACCTCTTCATTATTTTTTTTGTGACAGTAAAATGAATGTGCAGCAAAATTAAAACCATTTTCGGGCTGAGACCTTACCACCACTCATGCACTAACCGAGTGGTAAATAAACGGATAAATATTTAGCTGTGCAATGTTAAGAGTGACTGTCAGTCCTGCCGTAACTTCTTCATTGCCTAACAGTAGAAGCATAAAAAGTCTTTGAAAGGGAAACTAATCTGGAGCGAAAGACGCTAAACTTCAGAAGTACTAGATTATGGGCAGAGAAATATTTTTGACCATTTCAAGAAAGTTCAACTCAGTTGACCTGTTCATTTGTTTAAGCATAACTGACTCTAATAACATAGGTAGGCTCCTGTCCCTCACGCATAAGGCACACAGTGACTGAACAGAATGCAAATTTCTTGTGAG
Organism: Microcaecilia unicolor; assembly: GCF_901765095.1. Taxonomy (NCBI): domain Eukaryota; kingdom Metazoa; phylum Chordata; class Amphibia; order Gymnophiona; family Siphonopidae; genus Microcaecilia; species Microcaecilia unicolor. The sequence goes on along the minus strand of NC_044040.1, from coordinate 205,083,283 downwards.
TAAAATTCCACAGCTGTATTAAACACATTAACATATAACCCCCCAGGAAGCACCCGAGCCTTGAGTCCAATGTAGTAGAGGCTTCCTCTCCTCACCATGCCTTTCTAGCTAGGGAGCGTGACTCACTGGTCCATGTGGCGGCCAGCCATATCCTCATCTCCAGCGCAGTGGCATAGCCACAGGTGGGCTTGGGTGGGCCACTTAGAGCTCAGGCCCACCCAACAGTAGCACACATTTAGCGGTAGCTGGTGGGGATCGCAAGCTCTGCCAGCTGAAGACTTCCCTCTGATGGTAACGAAAACACTACTCTCCATGATAACGGCACCTGTGCATGCTCAGTTTTCAGCGCATGCCTGCTCCAGACTGCCATGGTGGAAAGAAGCATTTTCCTGCCAACTGAGATATATTTTTGGTGGGGGGGGGGGGGGGGGGGAGAGAACACTTTGTGCCCACCTACTTCTTGCCTAGGCCCACCCAAAATCTGTTGTCTGGCTACGCCCCTCCAGCGTGGTTGTGTTGTACTCTACCCCTCCAGCATTCCACCTGCCATTTAGAGCCAGCTAGGTGATCAGTCTGCCACCAGTGAGTGTTTTGTCCTTGTCTCAAGCAACCGAACTCGCTTTCACCCGCATCTCCACCACCTCCAACAGTCCATAGGCTCGGGTGCCGTTTTGTTTGCCGCCGTTGGGCTTAACCCCGCCTCCTTCCATCCTCCCCGCCAATCACCGCTTTGGAATCTCCTCTGACGTCACTTTCTCAGCAGGGAAGCTGGAAACGGGAGGATGGACCGGATCAGGGAGCTACTGCGTGGCAGCCGCCATGTAATATGAGGCCACAAAATTATATATGGCGTAGTCCCAGGATACATGATAGACCTCATAGATCTACCAATAAGAAACAGAGTCAGGTCGTCAAGATCATACCTAAACCTACTCTACCCAAATTGCAAAGGACTGAAATACAAAACAACCTACGCATCCGGCTTCTCCTACATAAGCGCACAACTACGGAATGGCCTCCCAAAAGCTGTAAAAACAATCCATGACCACCTGAACTTCAGGAAATCACTAAAAACCAACCTCTTCAAAAAGGCCTACCCCAATGATCTTACGTAAACCTCTTCACCCAGAAACACAGCATGCCTAATGATCGTACTGGACAACACACAATCTTCATCCCTTCCGACCCTCCACATATACCTCATTCGATCACTATACAACCTTGTATTTGCTATCAACCGACTGGGCAAAGGCCTTGACGGTACTATGTAAGCCACATTGAGCCTGCAAATAGGTGGGAAAATGTGGGATACAAATGCAACAAATAAATAAATAAACATATCTATCTATTTACAACATATACTGCCTTTCTGTCGTTCAATCAAAGAACTTCATATGTTGTATTCAGGGACTTTCACTGTCACTTGTGGACTCACAATCCATGCTTTATTTTTGTTTTGTACCTTGCATAATGGAAGGTTAAGTGACTTGCCCAGGGTCAAAATAAGCTTCAGTGGGAATTAAACCCAGATCTTCAGGTTTATAGGCCACTGCACCAAATCACTAAGCTATTCCTCCACTCCTGACCCTTTCCTATCTATATGGATCAAGAAAGTCTGTTCAACAAAATGTCCTGGATAGAAGATTCAAGCAGGCAATGCTGCTTCCTACAGCCTCTATTCTACACAATCTCTAAACCATATAAATAGCCAAAATCAGGAGCAATTTATTTCTTGCCATTTTGAACTAAGTAGCACAAAGCCATTTTGGTGAATAATATTTGACTCTACCCCGCATGGAATTACCCTTTTGTAAGCCTGTTTGTACAGTAATACCTCTGTTTTCGTTGACTTCGGTTATCGTTGGTTTCGTTTTTTGTTGATTTTTTCTGCGAAAAATTTGTCTCGCATTTTGTCGGCGTGCCCACGTGACCTCGCTGCTTATTTTGTGAAAACAAAAGGGCGACCCACGCGTTCTCCTGATAATTGTGGTGCTGTTTCTCATTGTGTGAGCGTCACCCCGCGCGTCTAATGCCAAAAGACCAAGAAGGGAAGTGACCCGAGATAGTGCCTCGGTTTTCGTCGGTTTCGGATTTCGCCGATTGTTTTCAGACGGATTATCGACGAAAACTGAGGTATCACTGTATACCTCTGTATTTTGCGGAGCAGAGGCCTCTATGCCTAGATTCAAGGACCCACCAGCTGGAAGAATATAAAGCATGACAGCTATTTGTATGGATGGGGAGATTTGGCAGTCACTATTTGAGCAAGGAAAGCAAAAATGCTTTGAGACTTACAAGGCAAATACTGGTTTGGGTAAAGGTCCAGCAAGAGACAAACCAAGGAGAAAAGACAGACTGAACTAAGAGCAGGATAAGAGAACTGGAAGAAAGGGTCCGTCCTCTCAACAGCTTCAAAGTGCACCACGGAAATAGAATATTACGTACCTGGAAACACGAAACATTCGTCAAAGCTTTAGTAGGAATAATAATCTGTGATCTGTAACCTGTAGTGAATGTTCAGTACCCCCTCCCCCCCTCAATTCCTTTAGTATCTTACAGGTTCTCATATAATTTAATCCAAGATTTCACACAGAAATTTCTCCTTACATCACTTTCTATTCTAGTATCTTGTACAACTGCAATTTCTTGAAAATATAAAGGCCCTGCCTTTGCAATGGGCTTCTCCCTTTCTGTTGCTCCACTACTGCCAACTCCAGACTTCGCCCCTTCTGTCTTGCTGCACCCTACGCCTGGAATAGACTTCCTGAGCCCCTACGTCTTGCCCCATCCTTGACCATCTTTAAATCTAGATTGAAAGCCCACCTCTTTAACATTGCTTTTGACTTGTAACCACTCGCCTCCACCTACCCTCCTCTCCTCTTTCCTCCACACATTAATTGATTTGCTTGCTTTATTTTTTGTCTATTAGATTGTAAGCTCTTTGAGCAGGGACTGTCTTTCTTCTATGTTTGTGCAGGGCTGCGTACGCCTTGTAGCGCTATAGAAATGCTAAATAGTAGTAGTAGTAGTCTCTTGTAACCAGAGCTAATATTGTGATGTCATAATGCCTCAGGCCACCAATAAGAGCCAACCTCATCAGTGATGTCACAATGGCTTGATTGTCCTATACTTGGCTCACTTTTATTACATAGCTCTTTGAGCAGGGACTGTCTTTCTTCTATGTTTGTGCAGGGCTGCGTACGCCTTGTAGCGCTATAGAAATGCTAAATAGTAGTAGTAGTAGTCTCTTGTAACCAGAGCTAATATTGTGATGTCATAATGCCTCAGGCCACCAATAAGAGCCAACCTCATCAGTGATGTCACAATGGCTTGATTGTCCTATACTTGGCTTACTTTTATTACATAGCTCTTTGAGCAGGGACTGTCTTTCTTCTATGTTTGTACAGCACTGCGTACGCTTTGTAGCGCTATAGAAATGCTAAATAGTAGTAGTAGTAGTAAATCAGGCCTGCTGTGCTGTAGTTTTGATTCGAGAGCATCTGGCGGAATGAAACACAGTTTAAGCTTTGGCCTTGCTGCTGCTCGGTGACATGGTGAAAAATACCCATCAACCACACTGAATGCAAACAGCAAATCGGCTATACACACATCATAAAAATGAACACACTGGGAATTTGCTTATCGTGCCGTTATTCAAATGTCCGGCTGCCTGTCGAGCTTGGAAGTTAGATTTGCCTGTAATATACTGGAATCTGATAAGTGGAGTGGCAACAGCTGCATTCACCAGCATCTTTTATGGCATATTACGGCGTGTGCAGGCTCAGGAACAAATTGCTAAACAGTTACTGATAAGAAGAAGGTCAGAATAATAGACTAGAGAAGGCCTCAGTAGCCCGTCTCTAGCTCAGGGGCATTTAGCTAAAACCATTGCATCCTATTGTTGGGAGACTGAAAGGAAGTAGTTTAGAGCAGTTAAGAGGAGCAAACACACAGAGCAGGAGAGAAGTGCTTTATAACTTCTACTTTCACTTCCTGGCAGCCCTATTACTGTTAGTATTGTGGGAAAAAAAAACACCCAACATGACTGAAATGACCCTGAAGGTTACAGAGGTGAACAAAATTTACCTTCTGAAAAGCATATTGGAAAATTGCTTGCTAAACCATTCTCAGAGCTGAAAGTGGTACCAATTTACCACAATACGAAACTGTTATTTGGAAAAGCACAATACACGAAATGCTACTTCGTGGCTGACTTCGCTATACTTATTTTTCTGAACCTTTTCTTTGACAGAATAGGACTAAAAATCGTTGATAGAGAAGCCTGGCAGAGGCTTTAGAGGCTATATTATAAGACCGCAGACGTGCAAAACAGAAAAGCAGGCCCCAGTTCCTGGCTGCACACTACTCATCTATGTAAAGGTGCTGTGAGATTCATATTTTTTTTTCCCACCGCAAACAATGACGATTTTCAGCGATGAAGTGCTGCGATGTCAGTTTTGAGTCATCAGTCAGAAATATTTTGGCTTCTGGGTCCATCGTGTCTGGGCTACAAGGCCACCCAAATGGAGTGGAGGAGTGGCCTAGTGCTTAGGGTGGTGGACTTTGGTCCTGGGGAACTGAGTTCGATTCCCACTTCAGGCACAGGCAGCTCCTTGTGACTCTGGGCAAGTCACTTACCCCTCCATTGCCCCATGTAAGCTGCATTGAGCCTGCCATGAGTGGGAAAGCGTGGGGTACAAATGTAACAAAAAATAAAATAGATATTATTGGAGATTCTACATGGAATGACTAGCAACATTCCATGTAGAAGGCTGCGCAGGCTTCTGTTTCTGCGAGTCTGACGTCCTGCATGTACGTGCAGGACGTCAGACTCACAGAAGCAGAAGCCTGCGCGGCCACATTGGTGATCTGCAAGGGCCGACTTCTACATGGAATGTTGCTGGTGGAATAGCAACATTCCATGTAGAATCTCAAACAGTAGCAACAGTGGAGGAGTGGCCTAGTGGTTAGGGTGGTGGACTTTGGTCCTGGGGAACAGAGTTTGATTCCCACTTCAGGCGCAGGCAGCTCCTTGTGACTCTGGGCAAGTCACTTAACCCTCCATTGCCCCATGTAAGCCGCATTGAACCTGTTATGAGTGGGAAAGCGTGGGGTACAAATGTAATAAAAATAAAATAGATACTATTGGAGATTCTACATGGAATGTTGCTACTATTGGAGATTCTACATGGAATGTTGCTATTCCACTAGCAACATTCCATGTAGAAGGCTGCGCAGGCTTCTGTTTCTGTGAGTCTGACGTCCTGCACGTATGTGCACAGACTCACAGAAGCAGAAGCCTGCGCGGCCACATTGGTGATCTGCAAGGGCCGACTTCTACATGGAATGTTGCTAGTGGGACCCTGGGCAAGTGACTTAACCCTCCATTGCCCCATGTAAGCCGCATTGAGCCTGCCATGAGTGGGAAAGCGCGGGGCACAAATGTAATAAAAATAAAAATAAAATAACGAGTTACTGTACTCGACTAAGGAAAGGTGAAAGAGAGAGGATTTGTGGGTGACCTTGATAAAATGGACACGAATGTGCTCAAAACAACAGGAATTTAAAACTGTTCTATAAAAGCATATAACATTTAACAAACGAATAGGTTGTTTTAAGGCCAACATAGGAACTCCTGAGCCTGAGAGCCTGTCTGGAGGGCAGCAATTAAGTGAAGGATTGGGCCCTCCATACCGGCAAGGACTGGCTGGAGGCTTTGCTGCTAAGTAGGGAGGAAAGGGCTGGAATGGAGGGGCGGGCCGAGGAAGGGTAGTGTAGGGGCAGGATGCAGTGGGCATCCTCGGCCTGGCTTGCCACAGGGCAATTTAAAAGTAGGCAAGGCCAGAGGTAGACCAGATTGGCAAAGTAGCTGGATGGAGAGGGAGGAAGGGCAGGGATATTTAATGGAAAGCCTCCGGAGTGCAGGACTTTTCCTGCTCCTCAGAGGCGGATTTCCCACCCTCCTTCCCTGGATTGGCCACTGTAGGAAACAGGATGCTGGGCTTGATGGACCTTTGGTCTGTCCCAGTGTGGCAGTACTTAAGTCTATAGAGGAGGTATGAAGCCTTTGTTGCAGCAGGCGGTAACCAAAACTACAGGGTCTCAGGCTCAGACATCTGAGCCGGGCTATAATTAAAGGGGCAGGTGGCCCAGATAAAAGTCGGCACGGAGGGCTATGCCGACACCATGGGCCCTTGCTTGGCTGCACTGTTTGCAAGACCACAAAACATTTGATTACTTACTCCAGAATTTTGCTGAGAAAAATAATCCTCAGTTTATCAGGGAGCATAGGTCTAGCAGTAAAGGAGCCCAGTTTGGGTTTTCCCTGCTTGTGAATTTATTGTGTGTTTGGAAGAGAGGTGGGGCATAACAAATGGGATTATGTATCTGTCTGCTGCAGCTAAAATTGTTACGTCAATAAAGTTATCGAAATCGGAATCTAGAGTGATGTGGTTTATTCTCTCTAAAGATTTTTTTTTAAGCTAAGAAGCATCTCTTACACGAGGATGGAGCAGCAGGTTAAATAGGATTTACATATTCACCTTTGTCAAGAATGTGTACAAATAACTGTACATTCCCATGTTCAAAACCAGGATTTATTGCGTCTGTTCACGCTTTCCAAAAATACTAGGACTAGGGGGCATGCGATGAAACTACAGTGTAGTACATTTAAAACAAATAGGAGAAAATCTTTCTTCACCCAACGCATAATTAAACTGGAATTTGTTGCCGGAGAACGTGGTGAAGGTGGTTAGCTTAGCAGAGTTTAAAAAGGGGTTAGACGGTTTCCTAAAGGACAAGTCCATAAACCGCTACTAAATGCTTGGGAAAAATCCACAATTCCAGGAATAACATGTATAGAATGTTTGTACATTTGGGAAGCTCGCCAGGTGCCCTTGACCTGGATTGGCCGCTGTCGTGGACAGGATGCTGGGCTCGATGGACCCTTGGTCTTTTCCCAGCGTGGCATTACTTATGTACTTACGTCATTTTCAGAAGCCAGGGAGGAGAAATTATGCATTACCAGAAAATATTTGTCCATCTGTCAAAAACTGCTTGGTGCACACTCTTGGTACAGCATAATACATTTTTTAATTACTGGTTTGTCCATTCCCTTCCTCAATTCAGAAAAAAAAACTAGTCTTGAGTTTGTTGATGTCATTTTGTGTCACTGTGCTGTGGGATCGTTCTTGCCCAGGAAGACCTGAAGCCACAAATGAGTGAAGTGTGTCGGGGATAACCCCTGGAGTCCAGGTGTTGACCTGTGAGATGGGGCTTTCGTTAAGGGAGAACCTGGGGCTGACTGCACCTACTTTTCCTTTTGCATGAAAATTAAGCAAATGAAAATGAAAATCTTGTTCATTTTTCATTAGTTTTATTTAAAAATTTTTTTTTTAATGAAAATGATTTCCTGCAATTGAGGTTGGGCAATATTCAAAGAATCGAGAGTAAAGCGACGTTTTGCCTGTGGAGATGACTTTTGAATATTTCCCTTGTTGACTGTTTAGCAAATCCTAAAGCAAAAACAAAACACTGCATATCCAAATCTAACCTTTACAGTTTAATCTTAGTCTAGAAGTTCAACCAGCAAACACATGATAATGCAGATGGTAAATGAGCTTTTGACTCTATACATGTGAAGAACCAATCTGTGTGGTCTTGAAAGTTCATGAACAGCAACATCATAAGTATTGCCACACTGGGACAGACCAAAGGTCCATCAAGCCCAGCATCCTGTTTCCAACAGTGGCCAATCCAGGTCACAAATACCTGGCAAGATCCCGAAAAAGCTCAATACATTTTATGTTGCTTATCCCAGAAATACGCAGTGGATTTTCCCCAAGTCAATTTAATAATGGTCTATGGACTTTTCCTTTAGGAAGCCATCCAGACCTTTTTTTAAACCCTGCTAAGCTAACCACCTTTACCACATTTTCTGGCAATGAATTCCAGGGTTTAATTACACGTTAAGAAAAATTTTCTCCGATTCATATTAAATTTACTTCTTTGTAGCTGTTGTATTGACTCCACAACCCCCGATGTTTCTAGTTTTCTCTTCTCACTCATCCCACTTCAGGCTCCCAGTACCTTTCTTCTGTCTTTTACCCCCAGCCTTTCCGTTCCTCTTTTCAGCTCCTCCTAAGCTACTTCAGTCCTGTCAACCTCTCGCTTAACATCATGACTCTACCCATCGTCACCCTACTGCAAACCCTTCACGTAATTGCTGAATTCCAGTCAATCTCAGTACTTGTTCTCCATCCATGCTGGAGTCTACACTCTCCAACTCAGTTCTGAGTCCAAAAACAACAAGGCAGTTGATCCGCCAAATCCAAAATGGAGGATAAAACAAAGAGGCAGATCTTGTAAGAAAACACAGTCTATATTAGTAGATTAAAAAGCTCCCAGATATTCAACATAAAATGCCTGACATATGGCCTTGTTTCGCAAATATAAACATGGCTGCATCAGGGGCAGTGGGTCACTAGTTGATTAAAACCTTCAAAAATGCTCAGGCTGGTATGGCTGTAAAAACAGAAGGTGAGATTCTGGGAACAGAAGGGGAGGGGGGGTTGAGAGAGAGACTGTTCCCAGAATCTCACCTTCTCTGTTTTTGCAGCCATACCAGCCTGAGCATTTTTGAAGGTTTAAATCAGCTGGTGTCCCACTGCCCCTGATGCAGCCATGTTTATACTTGCTCTAATCACTAGGCCACTCCTCCACTCCATTAGTGGCACTCCTGACCCCGCCCTTCCCATGCTGCACCGATGTGAACACCCCCTTGCGTAATGCACCACGCCACCTACATGCACCTTTACAGAATATCGCTCAGTTGATTTGCTGCCACATACAGGTGTTAGCCTGCGCAGTTTTTGCAGGAAGAGTCTGATGTGATCGTGATGATCACCTAAACTTCCGGAAATCATTAAAAACTAACCTGTTCAAAAAGGCATATCCTACCGACCCAACTTAAATGCCTGTACCCTGCAACACAAACCAAAGTGCATAATGGATATATAATAACTCTTCCTATCTACGATTCCCTAATGTGTCTGTACAGACGAACCTTATTCTACCACAACATTACTGTATTTGTTCATACCGGAATTGGCGAACACCTTTACGGTACTATGTAAGCCACATTGAGCCTCCAAATAGGTGGGAAAACGTGGGATACAAATGTAACAAATAAATAATAATAAAAAATGCCTTCCACTCTCTATCTGTGATGTTGCAGCATTCTGAATTAGCTGGAATTGATGCAAACTCTTTTGGGGTTTGACCAATGCACAGGGCATTACAGTTACCTTATCATAGCATGGACCACTGCGATCAAATTTGTCTTTTTGAAGTTGTCGCATATGCAAATTTAGTCACATTCTTATTTAAATTACAGTCACAATATGCAAATATGCCTTACAAAAGTGTTGTATAGCTATACTGGAATGCAGGTTTGTTTGCAGGCCCTAGAGTTGGCCATCCAGACTTAAAATAATAGCATGGTTTATGTAACGTCTTCAGTCCACAGTATATATCATTTAGATTAGATTTCGATTTATTATTTACAACTTGCCTTTACTCAAGGCAGAGCACAAATCACATACATAATAAAACACCAACAAATATACCACACACACATACTGAAATAAAATAAACTATCCAACACACAAAAAAAAACAAAAATCACAAGGTATATCCAGTCCATCCCAAAAACTTGTTGCAAAAGGTGACGCTTCAATAACTTCTTGAAAGAAGCCACGGTTTGTGGTTGTTGTAATACCAATGGTAAAAGATTGCATTCACAAGGCCCAGTCACTGAAAAAGCTCTTTGCTATGTCACTTTGAGCCTTGATGATCAAGTCTCTACCTAAAACAGATGACCATGAAAAGCTTTAACACAAAGGACATAATTAAGTTCTTCAAAGTTACATTCTGACTGCTTGATAAGAAATATACAGCTAGAATGGAATTTTACTTGCTAGGTAGACAGTCGAGTACCAAGAATCGAAAGTTGGACCCAGTCTTCAAGTTGATTTGATTTTGGATTTTTTTTTCCAGCCAGATCTGAGGGAAAATAATCCCAAATAAATTCTTGAAATCCCAGATCAGAAAAAGCAATTTTAAATCCACTCCACATTTATTTATATTAGAATATCATTAATCTTGATCAAGAGTTTATCTCCAACCATTAATGGCAGAAAAAAAGCTTAAGGAAAGTATTTGACCTCAGCATCTTATATTTTCAAATAAACATTTGTTTGACCTCACCAAGGGAGCGTACTTCCTGAAAACTTGTTAAAGAAAGTATCTTTTGCCATACATGTTTTTTGGCTTTTTTTTCCTTACAAAAACAGTCCAATAAAATTGTACCAAAATCCCCTTAAAAAGGAAAGGTCTTGAGAAGGATTGATAAATTCCCTTATCGTCAAATAATCAGTTAACCTTACTTGGATTTAATTGTGCGTCTGTTATAAAATGCGTACTTTCCCCGTTGTTAAGCAGTCTCCAGGATAATTACAGACGACTTCGAAGCTATGCAGAGGGCAACTCGCTGGTGGGTGGCAAAATCATTAATTCAATCTGATCATCTTTAAGCCAACCTACCTTCAAAGAGCACATTCTTCTAACTAGCTGCTATTTTAAAGCAAACCATGGCCAACTTTAAAAGCTTATGACATACATTTTTAAGTAGCAACCTATTGGCACTTTTCCTAAGCACATATTAAATAACGCATCATTGTATTATAGCCTATAGGCAGGATTTAATTCTGCTCTGGTTAGGTAAGATATTCCTTTACACCGTGGGCATATGAGATTGAATTTAGCTCAATAAACCTACAGCTTGCTTGTTGAGCTTTCTCTCCTCAAATACAAAGAAATCCTGGCAGATCCCCCATAACCCATGTTAAAGACACTTTTCTCCTCAAAGTGTCTTTAACATGGGTTATGGGGGATCTGCCAGGATTTCTTTGTATTTGAGGAGAGAAAGCTCAACAAGCAAGCTGTAGGTTTATTGAGCTAAATTCATGCATTTCTGACTGACTGGCTTCCCAGAGTTCAATGCCCTTCATTAGGTCAATACAGGGAAGCCATCTCATCCTGTCCAAAAATTCTGCCCTTCTTTCCTATCAGAGGATGTTGAAGGGGAGGGATATGGGGTTTGTTGAGAAAGTAATTCATCATTTTTTTTTTCTTCTGGTGTTTAGCTCTGCACTTTTAACATTTCTATATGACATCATAAACAGGCATTTTTGCAAAAAAAACAACAACAAAAAAGCATGAACCTGTTTTCTGTTTTTCAGTGCTCATTAGGAATGTTATGGGGGTGTTAAACCTCACTGCTCTGCTCTTAACCAATCACCTTTTTATTGTTCTAAATCCTGATCAAACCCTCCAGGGAGCACATGAGAGAAATTCCTGCATGCTGCGTCTGTGTGGGAAGGATGGGGGGGAAAAATGGTTTTCGATGTAGCATGTGGAACTGTCAGATTTACATAGAGAGGAAAGCTGAACATAATGTGACCCAGTATTTGCAGAGAAGAAGCTCTCATTCACGGTTCTAACCATTCAAGTAAGCATTTGAACTTGTCATTTGCATTCCCAGCTGAGGTCTTAGAAGTGTAGCCTGCTTACAACCTTCTATGTACAGTACCATTTTATCACCATAACTTGAAATGCAGTGCTTAGCCTTGATGAGAAGACTCGCGTGAGGAAATCGTGTATCACAAGTCCGGTAGATTCATTGACTGGGATTCACGCATGACAGGTTTTGAATTAGTGTAGCTTATCTATAGGACTCTCGTCAGAGGAAACCAGAATACCGTATATAGAGTAATTGTATTGCAGCCTAACAAATAAACTCCCAATGGAGAAGACCAGGCAGGAGAGAAAAGGCTTGGACATGAATTGGGAGAGTGATTCCAAGTAGGGGAGAAAAAATATATGCAGGCCTGGACATGAATTGAGAGAGTGATTCCAGGTAGGGGAGAGAAATATATGCAGGCCTGGACATGAATTGGGAGAGTGATTCCGGGTAGGGGAGAGAAACATACGCAGGCCTGGACATGAATTGGGAGAGTGATTCCAGGTAGGGGAGAGAAATATACGCAGGCCTGGACATGAATTGGGAGAGTGATTCCAGGTAGGGGAGAGAAATATACGCAGGCCTGGACATGAATTGGGGGAGTGATTCCGGGTAGGGGAGAGAAACATAGGCAGGCCTGGACATGAATTGGGAGAGTGATTCCAGGTAGGGGAAAGAAATATATGCAGGCCTGGACATGAATTGGGAGAGTGATTCCAGGTAGGGGAAAGAAATATATGCAGGCCTGGACATGAATTGGGAGAGTGATTCCGGGTAGGGGAGAGAAATATATGGAGGCCTGGACATGAATTGGGAGAGTGATTCCAGGTAGGGGAGAGAAATATACGCAGGCCTGGACATGAATTGGGAGAGTGATTCCAGGTAGGGGAGAGAAACATATGCAGGCCTGGACATGAATTGGGAGAGTGATTCCAGGTAGGGGAGAGAAACATATGCAGACCTGGACATGAATTGGGAGAGTGATTCCGGGTAGGGGAGAGAAATATACGCAGGCCTGGACATGAATTGGGAGAGTGATTCCAGGTAGGGGAGAGAAATATACGCAGGCCTGGACATGAATTGGGAGAGTGATTCCAGGTAGGGGAGAGAAATATACGCAGGCCTGGACATGAATTGGGAGAGTGATTCCAGGTAGGGGAGAGAAACATATGCAGGCCTGGACATGAATTGGGAGAGTGATTCCAGGTAGGGGAGAGAAACATATGCAGGCCTGGACATGAATTGGGAGAGTGATTCCAGGTAGGGGAGAGAAACATATGCAGGCCTGGACATGAATTGGGAGAGTGATTCCAGGTAGGGGAGAGAAACATATGCAGGCCTGGACATGAATTGGGAGAGTGATTCCAGGTAGGGGAGAGAAACATATGCAGACCTGGACATGAATTGGGAGAGTGATTCCGGGTAGGGGAGAGAAATATACGCAGGCCTGGACATGAATTGGGAGAGTGATTCCAGGTAGGGGAGAGAAATATACGCAGGCCTGGACATGAATTGGGAGAGTGATTCCAGGTAGGGGAGAGAAATATATGCAGGCCTGGACATGAATTGGGAGAGTGATTCCAGGTAGGGGAGAGAAACATATGCAGACCTGGACATGAATTGGGAGAGTGATTCCAGGTAGGGGAGAGAAACATATGCAGACCTGGACATGAATTGGGAGAGTGATTCCGGGTAGGGGAGAGAAATATACGCAGGCCTGGACATGAATTGGGAGAGTGATTCCAGGTAGGGGAGAGAAATATACGCAGGCCTGGACATGAATTGGGAGAGTGATTCCAGGTAGGGGAGAGAAATATACGCAGGCCTGGACATGAATTGGGAGAGTGATTCCAGGTAGGGGAGAGAAATATACGCAGGCCTGGACATGAATTGGGAGAGTGATTCCAGGTAGGGGAGAGAAACATATGCAGACCTGGACATGAATTGAGAGAGTGATTCCAGGTAGGGGAGAAAAATATATGCAGGCCTGGACATGAATTTGGAGAGTGATTCCAGGTAGGGGAGAGAAACATATGCAGGCCTGGACATGAATTGGGAGAGTGATTCCAGGTAGGGGAGAGAAACATATGCAGGCCTGGACATGAATTGGGAGAGTGATTCCAGGTAGGGGAGAGAAACATATGCAGACCTGGACATGAATTGGGAGAGTGATTCCGGGTAGGGGAGAGAAATATACGCAGGCCTGGACATGAATTGGGAGAGTGATTCCAGGTAGGGGAGAGAAATATACGCAGGCCTGGACATGAATTGGGAGAGTGATTCCAGGTAGGGGAGAGAAATATATGCAGGCCTGGACATGAATTGGGAGAGTGATTCCGGGTAGGGGAGAGAAACATATGCAGACCTGGACATGAATTGGGAGAGTGATTCCAGGTAGGGGAGAGAAATATACGCAGGCCTGGACATGAATTGGGAGAGTGATTCCAGGTAGGGGAGAGAAACATATGCAGACCTGGACATGAATTGGGAGAGTGATTCCGGGAAGGGGAGAGAAACATATGCAGACCTGGACATGAATTGGGAGAGTGATTCCAGGTAGGGGAGAGAAATATATGCAGGCCTGGACATGAATTGGGAGAGTGATTCCGGGTAGGGGAGAGAAACATATGCAGGCCTGGACATGAATTGGGAGAGTGATTCCAGGTAGGGGAGAGAAACATATGCAGGCCTGGACATGAATTTGGAGAGTGATTCCAGGTAGGGGAGAGAAACATATGCAGGCCTGGACATGAATTGGGAGAGTGATTCCAGGTAGGGGAGAGAAACATATGCAGGCCTGGACATGAATTGGGAGAGTGATTCCAGGTAGGGGAGAGAAACATATGCAGACCTGGACATGAATTGGGAGAGTGATTCCGGGTAGGGGAGAGAAATATACGCAGGCCTGGACATGAATTGGGAGAGTGATTCCAGGTAGGGGAGAGAAATATACGCAGGCCTGGACATGAATTGGGAGAGTGATTCCAGGTAGGGGAGAGAAACATATGCAGGCCTGGACATGAATTGGGAGAGTGATTCCGGGTAGGGGAGAGAAACATATGCAGACCTGGACATGAATTGGGAGAGTGATTCCAGGTAGGGGAGAGAAATATACGCAGGCCTGGACATGAATTGGGAGAGTGATTCCAGGTAGGGGAGAGAAACATATGCAGACCTGGACATGAATTGGGAGAGTGATTCCGGGTAGGGGAGAGAAACATATGCAGACCTGGACATGAATTGGGAGAGTGATTCCAGGTAGGGGAGAGAAACATATGCAGGCCTGGACATGAATTGGGAGAGTGATTCCGGGTAGGGGAGAGAAACATATGCAGACCTGGACATGAATTGGGAGAGTGATTCCAGGTAGGGGAGAGAAATATACGCAGGCCTGGACATGAATTGGGAGAGTGATTCCAGGTAGGGGAGAGAAACATATGCAGACCTGGACATGAATTGGGAGAGTGATTCCAGGTAGGGGAGAGAAACATATGCAGACCTGGACATGAATTGGGAGAGTGATTCCGGGTAGGGGAGAGAAATATACGCAGGCCTGGACATGAATTGGGAGAGTGATTCCAGGTAGGGGAGAGAAATATACGCAGGCCTGGACATGAATTGGGAGAGTGATTCCAGGTAGGGGAGAGAAATATACGCAGGCCTGGACATGAATTGGGAGAGTGATTCCAGGTAGGGGAGAGAAATATACGCAGGCCTGGACATGAATTGGGAGAGTGATTCCAGGTAGGGGAGAGAAACATACGCAGACCTGGACATGAATTGGGAGAGTGATTCCGGGTAGGGGAGAGAAATATACGCAGGCCTGGACATGAATTGGGAGAGTGATTCCAGGTAGGGGAGAGAAATATACGCAGGCCTGGACATGAATTGGGAGAGTGATTCCAGGTAGGGGAGAGAAATATACGCAGGCCTGGACATGAATTGGGAGAGTGATTCCAGGTAGGGGAGAGAAATATATGCAGGCCTGGACATGAATTGGGAGAGTGATTCCAGGTAGGGGAGAGAAATATACGCAGGCCTGGACATGAATTGGGAGAGTGATTCCAGGTAGGGGAGAGAAATATACGCAGGCCTGGACATGAATTGGGAGAGTGATTCCAGGTAGGGGAGAGAAATATACGCAGGCCTGGACATGAATTGGGAGAGTGATTCCAGGTAGGGGAGAGAAACATATGCAGACCTGGACATGAATTGAGAGAGTGATTCCAGGTAGGGGAGAAAAATATATGCAGGCCTGGACATGAATTTGGAGAGTGATTCCGGGTAGGGGAGAGAAATATACGCAGGCCTGGACATGAATTGGGAGAGTGATTCCGGGTAGGGGAGAGAAATATACGCAGGCCTGGACATGAATTGGGAGAGTGATTCCAGGTAGGGGAGAGAAACATATGCAGGCCTGGACATGAATTGGGAGAGTGATTCCAGGTAGGGGAGAGAAACATATGCAGGCCTGGACATGAATTGAGAGAGTGATTCCAGGTAGGGGAGAAAAATATATGCAGTTTGAGGGAATATCTTTCTTTTTTTCCATTGTGAACTCCTGGTTAATCTGGGATTCCCACCGTCACCATAATCTATGGAAATGCAAATCAACCCCAATTAGTCATTTGAGATTTGCATTTCTTGGGATTCTCCAGATCTTTATTACTCTAATACCTCTTGGTTTGAAAGGAATAGGATTAATGCAAGTGTCTCTACTCTCATATAAAACTCAACACATCTATTTAAGCAACACTACAGAAGCCAGGGAATGATGCTCTGTTAAGTGGAATGTGGTTAGAGCAGAAATTCTTTTAATAAAGTTTATGGTCAATGTTTATGAGTCTAAAAAAAGTTCAGCTAGGCCTCCCTATTCCTGCTTATTTTTGTCAATATAAACCTGAGAACCTTCGCCTTAACCCCAGCAAACATGGCTATTATTTGAAATGCATTTCAGCAATATTTACATGCACGGCTTAAAGTAAAACCTCTCTCTCCTAAGTAAAATGAGCTTGTAACAAGCATAATGCCGAGGTTGAGCCAGTGGTATTACATTAGCCTGAGTGAAGGGTTAAGTCTGGGAAGCACTTTGTCACTGCTCCATAGTATTCTGGGTAATTACTGGGACTTAAGCTGGACCACACCTTAGATAAACCTGTAATGCTGGACTTTTCTGCAAACATTTTTTCTTCTACAAGCTCTGGCTTGCCTCTCACATATATTTGCGTTCTGTTTTCAGCTCACTTTTTTTTTTTTTTTAACCTTCGGCTAGATTGTACATAGCAGAACTAACAAATTAGCCTATGTTGATTTTGCTCAATACCTCATCGTTGTTTGCGTGAAACAGCCGTGCCCCGTAATGTAGGTAACTAATACCATGAGGGTCAGCTGACCTGATTTTTCCGTGATGGAGGAGGAAAAAAAAAAAGGTGCAGTTCATTGAAAGGTGAGAGTTTGGTTTATCTGAATGGATTTGCACCAGAGTTCATTTTTTCTGTAGTCCCAGAAACGATCAAATTGAAAGCATTCACGATATGCCCGCACCGTACAAATTTCCCGAACTTGGGCATAAAAATCATCCCCTTTTACCCTAACTATTAAAAAAACATCTTTTAGATAAAACCATAGGCTTTGAAAGGAGGAAAAAGTCATTGCAACCTTCCCATAATCTAACATGGGCAAAATGCAAGAAATGAACTGCCAGAGAAAACCACAAGCTTACAACGATCAACTTCAATACAAACTGCATGAAAGCAGATACATAAATGCAATCGCCATCTGTATCCTGCATTTTTTAAAACTTGCATGGAGATCTTCCAAGAAGCAATTGTAGATTCACACACAAAATTATTAGCAATATAGCAGAAAGAGACAACAGGCTTTGTTATTGTACCACAGTCCTGCTCCGTCATCCGGATAAGACTGGGGAACTCTCCAGCAGTCTGCAGTTTACAAAGGAAACTTTAGATATGCCTAATTAAGTTGCCTTTTTACTGAGTTGTATTAGGTGTATTAATGCTGGTTTTAACTTGCACTCACAGTTGACATGGAGGTCAAAGAACAGTTAAGGTGCCGTGTTAACAGCACGCATTAATTGATTAATTAAATACCTAGGAAATAAATTTATAAAGTCATATGCATGCATATCACACAGTATACTTGTTATAGAATTACTTTGCACGGATAATTAGGTACAATGACCAGAATGTGCATACTTGTACCTGGCTTTGGTGTAGGTATGTTCTTTGGCAGAGTTTGGGTGGAGTGGCATACTCTAGAAAGTAGGAATGATGACACAGAGTTTGTTTTTGATTTCAGATATACCATCTTTCTGTATTACATAAACTTTCATTCACTTCCACCTGGTGCTGGGCAGGCATAAATGTATCTGGCTTCATTTCAGGCTCAGTGGACATTTTGAAGAGAAAGGCTTTACGGCAGAGGTAAGAGAGCTGTCAGGTAGATGAAGGTTGTTTCAGAGATAAGGTGCTGAATGGTGCAGGTCGGACTCCCACTGGGCCTTCTTGAGATGCAGGGCCCATTAAATCCTTCTTGATTGGACAGGCCTCTGACAGAACACTTGATTTTAAGGAGGAGCTGCTCTGAATGTGTCCCCTGAGGGCCCTTTGGACACCCCCCTGCCCTTGTTCTACAGTCTCCCTTTCCCAGGGCTTGCCAAGCAGTGTTTAAACCACAGCTCTAGTCAGTCTTGCAGATCAGGAAATATCACATATTTTAGAGAATGGAGGCAGAGAGCTTTGCATGTAAATAACTGTGAGCATTGTATTTGTGAAATAAATAAAAATGCAATGTTAGTGTGAACACAAATTGGTCCATGGCCTTCATTCAGGCTGCCATTGCTCCTCACGGAGCATACTCAGCTCGTTGAGGGTTTGCCCTGTATGTTTCGTATGGCTCCCAGCTCCTGATGCGAGTCTCGGCACAGGTCTGTGACCTGTAGTAGGAACTGGCCTAGTGTGGCTGTGAGGGAGAGCTTGGCAGCAGGCGTGGCAGCCATTTCTGGAGGGGCGGCTGAGATGATGTCAGCATTGCTGCCTGGGGGGGGGGGGGGGGGGCTGTTGGTCTACCCCTTCTTTCCCCTCCACTGGGGGGCATGTCCCTCCAGGGGTCCTCCTCCTCAATATCCCCCTGCTGGGTGTGGCCATGTTGTGGGGTGAGTGGCACCTCCCAGGAGCCAGGGTCCATGACCACTTCCTCCCAGGCTCTCTCAGCTGCTGGCTGGTTTGGGGCAGGCTATGCCTAGAGGTTGACCTGTTTGTTTAAAAGGTTTGCAGTGACAGTGGTACTTAAGTGGTGTCCAGAGGTGCTCTCTCATGCACCAGAGGAGGCCTGGATCATCTTCCAAATTTTACGGTACTGGTACCTGAGCACCTCAAGGTCCTTGGTGGAGACAGTGTTTAGGTGATGGGCCTTCTGGTGTCATATACATTATTTTTTAAAAATGTTGTGTGCAATGCTCTTCATGTAGCCTGTGACAGTTGGCTACAGCCAGATTTTTTTTGGGGGGGGGGGGAGGGGTGAAGGGGTATGCAGTACACAGGCACAGGTGCTATGTCAGCTGAGATGGCCGTGGGGACAAAAGATGGCATGGTGGCCTTTTTGTGGAGCATGTGCACTGCTGCTGGGAGTAAGGATTGGGTGGTGGGGTAAACCAGGTGTGCTTTGGGGTGGTTCAATGTACTTTAGTACATGGGCACGGGGAAGTATGCTGGTGCTGGGGGAGGGAGGGGGGTCCAGACATGTGTAGCCCCTCATTTCTGTTAGTGGAAGGGGCCTCATAATTACCTCTCTCTGGACATTCTGATGACACTTTTGTTTTTAATTCATTTGTATGAAACTTTTAATAGTATGCATGGCAACAACAAAGGGACTTCACTGTACGTGACCCTGCCTCTGTATGGTGCTTGCACGAGTGGTGCTGTGATCCTGAGGGGCACCGCTTCACACTCACCTTGCCAGGCTGCCTCTAATGGATCACCATGACCTCATGGAGATGTTATGGGGTGGCAGGTGGTGGTGGTGGCATTTGAAAATTTCTGGCACACACAGGAAGTTCAGGAGCTCTGTCTCTGGTACCAGAAATTGAGGTTCTCTGTGCAGACATGACCAGGCACACTGAGGAAAGTTCCTCCATGAGCATAAGTACATAAAGTATTGCCATACTGGGAAAGACCAAAGGTCCATCGAGCCCAGCATCCTGTGTCCAACAGTGGCCAATCCAGGTCACAAATACCTGGCAGAAACCTAAACAATAGCAACATTCCATGTAGGACCCCAAAGAGTAGCAACATTCCATTCAGATTCTCAGATAGTAGCAACATTCCATGTAGAACCCCAAAGATTAGCAAGATTCTATTCAGAATCTCAAATAGCAGCATAAGTACATAAGTATTGCCATACTGGGACAGACCAAAGGTCCATCGAGCCCAGCATCCTGTTTCCAATCCAGGTCACAAATACCTGGCAGAAACCTAAACAATAGCAACATTCCATGTAGAACCCCAAAGAGTAGCAACATTCCATTCAGATTCTCAGATAGTAGCAACATTCCATGTAGAACCCCAAAGATTAGCAAGATTCTATTCAGAATCTCAAATAGTAGCATAAGTAGATAAGTATTGCCACACTGGGACAGACCAAAGGTCCATCGAGCCCAGCATCCTGTTTCCAACAGTGGCCAATTCAGGTCACAAATACCTGGCAGAAACCTAAACAATAGCAACATTCCATGTAGAACCCCAAAGAGTAGCAACATTCCATGTAGAACCCCAAAGAGTAGCAACATTCCATTCAGATTCTCAGATAGTAGCAACATTCCATGTAGAACCCCAAAGATTAGCAAGATTCTATTCAGAATCTCAAATAGTAGCATAAGTAGATAAGTATTGCCACACTGGGACAGACCAAAGGTCCATCGAGCCCAGCATCCTGTTTCCAACAGTGGCCAATCCAGGTCACAAATACCCAGCAAGATCCCCAAAATGTACAAAACATTTTATACTGCTTATCCCAGCAATAGTGGTATATATGCCACATGGAGGAAATGTGCTGCCATTGGCATGGATGTTTTTCAACGCGGGGACCAGTACCACCACTGCACATTTTGCATAGTCTATTTCTACTTGGTGGAAACACCCTGAAAAAGACAGGTACAAATCAAGGTAAGGTATACACAAAAAACTAGCACAAAAAACTATGAGTTTATCTTGTTGGGCAGACTGGATGGACCGTGCAGGTCTTTTTCTGCCGTCGTCTACTATGTTTTTATGTTATGTTACTTATCTCTAAACGTCTGTGATGTTTGCAGTGCATCCTCTTTCTAAATGCTTTTCTTTTGTGTTTTCAAATATCGCAACACGTTTGTTTACTTCTTCCAGTATGGATTCACGTTTTTAAACGTTTTCCCGGGAAATGTTTATTTCACCATATTGAAAATGTCCCTTCACTATTAGATGAAGTGTTTCTTGAAATGCCAATTGGACAGCGAATAAAATGCATACCTTTTTTTTCAAATACGAACATTATTTCCCATTGAAATTTTACCTGTATGGAAAGCATGTCACGGTGTAGTCAGTGGAAGGTGTATATGCACGCCTTGTAGCGCTATAGAAATGCTAAATAGTAGTAATAGTAGTAGTAGTATATGGCCCTAGGAATGGGCAAGCAAGGCCAAAGCAAGTTTAACAGACTCCAGCTGGGACAGTCGGACGTCTTCTGCCTGTACAGATCACCATCTCTTTGGGTTGAGGCCATGGGTGCTGGATGCTGATCGATAAGGAAACTTCGAGTGTTTCTTATTCAGCATAGGTGAAGGTTTTGTTTAAGGCCTAATTATATATGTGGAATTTGTGTTCTGCTTTTACTTTGTTTTTGATTGATGTATTCTCTATTTTTCCCATTGATGTGGGCTTGATATTACCTATTTGTTACATAAGTACCTGTGAATAGCTTTATATTATTATTTTTTTTTTTGTTACATTTGTACCCTGCGCTTTCCCACTCATGGCAGGCTCAATGCGGCTTACATGGGGCAATGGAGGGTTAAGTGACTTGCCCAGAGTCACAAGGAGCTGCCTGCGCCTGAAGTGGGAATCAAATTCAGTTCCTCAGTTCCCCAGGACCAAAGTCACCCTAACCACTAGGCCACTCCTCCACTGTTGCTACTATTTGAGATTCTACATGGAATGTTGCTATTCCACTAGCAACATTCCATGTAGAAGTCGGCCCTTGCAGATCACCAATGTGGCCGCGTAGGCTTCTGCTTCTCTGAGTCTGACGTCCTGCACACAGAAACAGAAGCCTGCGCAGCCTTCTACATGGAATGTTGCTAATGGAATAGCAACATTCCATGTAGAATCTCCAATAGTAGCAACATTCCATGTAGAATCTCCAATAGTATCTATTTTATTTTTGTTCCATTTGTACCCTGCGCTTTCCCACTCATGGCAGGCTCAATGCGGCTTACATGGGGCAATGGAGGGTTAAGTGACTTATTAGATCGACCTCTTCCTTTGCATGTCTTATATCCATCCCATTTAGGGGTAATTTTATAACTGCTGACACTGATGAAAAGTTGACAAATGAGTATATATTTTTCACTCTACAGACATTACAGAATTTTCAGACTACAAGGATGTACATTCTTTCCGTTTGAAAAGAACCTACAAACACTTATATCTGATTTGCGTCAGTATTTGTTTCTGTTTAAGATATGCACATACCTCCAGATTCTATATATACGATGACTTAAAGTGCACATGCAAATTTGGCAGAGTGGTCAAATTACGTGCACAGCATAATTGCTTAACAATTCACTCAGCACTGATAATTGGCCAATAACGAGCAATTATCAGCATTAATTGGCACTAATTAGAAAGTACATGTGCAGCTTTCTGAGTGTATTCTAATACATGGATCTCAAAAGGGGGTGTGGCCATAGGAGGGGCATGGGCGGGTTGTGGGGGTTCTTAGAAACTACATGCACTGTTACAGAAAACACCTGATCCATGCTTAAGTTAAGCGCGGGCATTTTCAACAGGTTTTAGTCGGTGTAAATTGTCACGCCTAAATTTAGTTGCAATTCTGGTCTCTATGTGTATTCTATAAATCACGCCTAACGTTAGGTGTGGTTTAAAGAATAGGAGAGGGATTCAAAGTAAGACCAAAAATATTATAATGCCTCTGTATCGCTCCATGGTGTGACCTCACCTTGAGTACTGTGTTCAATCCTGGTCACCATATCTTCAAAAATATAGAGAGGAATTAGAAAAGGTTCAAAGAAGAGCGACCATAATGATAGAGGGGATGGAGCTGCTTCCATATGAGGAAAGGCTAAATAGGTTAGGGCTCTTCAGCTTGGAAAAGAAATGGCTGAGAGGGAGATATGATTGAGGTCTACAAAATCCTGAGTGGTGTGGAGTGGTTGGAGGCGAATTGATTTTTCACTCATTCAAAAAATGCAAAGACTAGGGGACACTCAATAAAATTGCATGGAAATACTTTTAAAACAAATAGGAGGAAATATTTTTTTCACTTAGTGACTAATTAAGCTCTGGAACTCGTTGCCGGAGGATGTGGTAACGGTAGTTAGCGTATCTTACTACTTATCATTTCTAAAGCGCTACTAGACGTACGCAGCGCTGTACACTTGAACATGAAGAGACAGTCCCTGCTCGACAGAGCTAACAATCTGACAAACAAGAGATAAGGGAATATTAAAGTGAGGATGATAAAATAAGGGTTATGAACAAGTGAATAAGGGTTAGGAGTTAAAAGCAGCAGACTTGAAGACGGCCAGAGATGGAGCTTGACGGATTGTCTCAGGAAGTCTATTCCTGGGTTTAAGAAAAGTTTGGACAAGTTCCTGGAGGAAAAATCCATAGTCTGTTATTGAGATGGACATGGGGGAAGCCACTGTTTGCCCTAGGATTGGTAGCATGGAATATTGCTACTATTTGGTATTCTGCCAGGTACTTGTGACCTGGATTGGCCACTACTGGAAGCAAGATACTGGGCTAGATGGACCATTGGTCTTATCCAGTCTGGCTATTCTAATGTTATTAAAGTGCTAAGTGCATTTTTTTCTGTGATTTTTTTGGCACCATATAGTCCATACTTTTGCAAATTCAAAAGCTTGTATGTAGCTTCAAACTGCACCCCCAGCCCTTCCCTCAGGATGCCTCCCCCCTATAGCTGGTAAAAGTATGCATGAAATAGCACTATGCAATGCACTTTCCCCACATAAGCTAGATATTTAAGACAGTGTTTCATCAGCAGGATTGGCTTTTAAAATTACCCTTCCTACTCGTTGACCTGTAAGGTAGAATAGAATTTTATATAATTGATAACAAAAATATAAGGCAAGAAATAACATGGTGATAATCTTATTACCAATATTTGCAGCTCTATAATGAAGTAACAGAAAAAAAACGGGGAACTCGCTTCAAGCCTATATACCACATCAATAGGGGGCAGCAGCAGAGCTCTGAGCCTTGAGCAAGGCAGACATATTGAGGGGCATAATTGAACTGGGTGCCCATCTTTAATGGCACCCCGGTGAAGGGGCGGGGCATCCCGTATTATTGAAACAAGATGGGCGTCCATCTTTCGTTTCCATAATACGGTCGGGGCCGGCCAAATCTCAACATTTAGGTCGACCGAAATGTTGAGATCGCCAACCTTAGAGATGGGCGGCCTCGGTTTTTGCCTGTAATGCAAACCGAGGACGCCCATCTCAAAAATGACCAAATTCAAGGCATTTGGTCATGGGAGGAGCCAGCATTCGTAGGGCACTGGTCCCCCTCACATACCAGGACACCAACCGGGCACCCTAGGGGGCACTGCAGCGGACATCACAAATTGCTCCTAGCTGCATAGCTCCCTTACCTTGTGTGCTGAGCCCCCCATATCCCACTACCCACAACTCTACACCACTACCATAGCCCTTAGGGATGAAGGGGGGCACATACATGTGGGTACACTGGGTTTCGGGTGGGTTTTGGAGGGCTCACATTTACCACCACAAGTGTAACAGGTAGGGGGGGGGATGGGCCTGGGTCCACCTGTCTGAAGTGCACTGCACCCACTAAAAACTGCTCCAGGGACCTGCATACTGCTGTCATGGAGCTGGGTATGACATTTGAGGCTAGCAAAAAATGTTTTTTAAATTGGTTTTTTTTTTTGGGTGGGAGAGGGTTGGTGACCACTGGGGGAGTAAGGGGAAGTCGTCCCCGATTCCCTCCGGTGGTCTTCTGGTCAGTTCGGGCACCTTTTTGAAGCTTGGTCATGAAACAAAAGGGACCAAGTAAAGTCGGCCAAATGCTCATCAGGGATGCCCTTCTTTTTTCCATTATCGGCTGAGGACGGCCATCTCTTAAACATGCCCCCATCCCGCCTTCGGTACACTGGCGATATGCACTCTTGAACTTTGGCCATCCCCGTGACGAAAACAGTTGAGGGCGGCCAAAATCGGCTTTTGATTATGCCGATTTAGCCAGCCCTGAGAGAATAACGCCCATCTCCCGATTTGTGTCGGAAGATGGGCGCCGTTCTCTTTCGAAAAGGAGCTGGATTGAGTCTTTGTAATCCACTGGAGCAGTGACTGCCAGCTAGGAGTTGGCGTCCTTATCCCCTGAAGAAGCCCCTCGTTGAAACAGGTCCGTCGGGTGTGGATGCCTTCCCAAGACGCTGCAGCCAGCTAAGTGGGGGTTTTTTTCTTCTTTTTTTTAAAGGCTTTGCAACCCTGTTGTTGAAGCACACTTTAGCAAACTTTAAAAAATAAACAAATATCGGCACGTTGGGAAATCCACGCACAGGGTGGACCGGAGACCGATGATTAAAGAAGCTATGGAGACGTTCCTTTTTTGAAAAATTCCAGCAGGCTTGCTGTGTGTCACCTTTTCTGAGGTCTTTTCCCCCCGTTTTTTCTTGTTTTTCCCCCGTTGAACGTATAGTGTGAACAGACTCGTTTCTGGATTATTGTTGTGGTACACAGCTCTATAATGATAAATACCTATGGTGGACCCATGATGGATACAAGAGGACAAGGTTCACAGGAAGTACGAATTTCAACATGGAACACAATTAATTAGCTTTAGAATTAACAGCAGATCGCCAAGACCTGTCGTTTCTTTCTTTACAACATCCGTAAAATCCGCCCCTTTCTTTCCGAGCACTCTACCAAAACCCTCATCCACACCCTTGTCACCTCTCGCTTAGACTACTGCAATCTGCTTCTTGCTGGCCTCCCACTTAGTCACCTCTCCCCTCTCTAATTGGTTCAAAACTCTGCTGCCCGTCTCGTCTTCCACCAGGGTCGCTTTACTCATACTACCCTTCTCCTCAAGTCGCTTCACTGGCTCCCTATCCATTTTCGCACCCTGTTCAAACTTCTTCGACTAACCTATAAATAACCTACTCATTCTGCTGCTCCCCAGTATCTCTCCACACTCGTCCTTCCCTACACCCCTTCCCGTGCACTCCGCTCCATGGATAAATCCTTCTTATCTGTTCCCTTCTCCACTACTGCCAACTCCAGACTTCGCGCCTTCTGTCTCGCTGCACCCTACGCCTGGAACAAACTTCCTGAGCCCCTACGTCTTGCCCCATCCTTGGCCACATTTAAATCTAGACTGAAAGCCCACCTCTTTAACATTGCTTTTGACTCGTAACCACTTGTAACCACTCGCCTCCACCTACCCTCCTCTCTTCCTTCCCGTTCACATTAATTGATTTGATTTGCTTACTTTATTTATTTTTTGCTATTAGATTGTAAGCTCTTTGAGCAGGGACTGTCTTTCTTCTATGTTTGTGCAGCGCTGTGTATGCCTTGTAGCGCTATAGAAATGCTAAATAGTAGTAGTAGTAGTCTCTTGTAACCAGAGCTAATATTGTGATGTCATAATGCCTCAGGCCACCAATAAGAGCCAACCTCATCAGTGATGTCACAATGGCTTGATTGTCCTATACTTGGCTCACTTTTATTACATAGCTCTTTGAGCAGGGACTGTCTTTCTTCTATGTTTGTGCAGCGCTGCGTATGCCCTTGTAGCGCTATAGAAATGCTAAATAGTAGTAGTAGTAGTAGAGTTTGTAACCACAAGCATTAGAAAAAAAATGAAAGATCAGTAACTGCTTCTTATGCTTTAGATATGTTGAGAATTAAGAGATAAAAGACATTTACCTCCTGTAGAAAGACAAGGGCAAAATATAGGAAGGGGTTTGAACAGGTACAATTTGCAGTCACAATAGAAAACATTATTAACTATAATAGTCTCTGAGGTGACAGGAAGGGCAGGAAGAGGACAAGGGTGCAGAAGGTGTGCCCACCCTGAGAAAGTCTATGTGTTTCACTCTCCAGGGGTAGAGACATCTTTTTCTCGTGTGCGTCACTCACGAACAAGGCCAAGGTGGAGCTGAAGTTTGGCAAATACACTCTCTCCGTTTGTCTGTGTCTCTTCTTCAAAAGCAGACGAGTGGATGATAATAACCTGAAAGCCACTTCTAACAAAAATTTTAACAATGCGCCAATGCACCCCTCCCTCTTTCTGTTTTGTATGCTTTCCTTTTAGACAAAAATAATAACAATGGCATGTGTGTTTACCCCCCCCCCAAAAAAAAAAAAAAAAAAACATATTCTTTTGAGAGCAAAGCACAACATGAATTGAAAGGGAATCCTATTCAATTGGACGGAAATATGACCTCATAACGAGGCAGGTAAAGACACGGTCAACTACAAAACATAACCATAGCGAGGGATCAAGTCTAAAGCCTGATATTCTTTTTTCCCTTTGTCCCTTGTATTTGAGTATTTTTTTAAACATTCATGTAGGGAACATTAAAGGAAATATTCATTGAGTGAAAGAGCCCGCTGTTGATGGTCTCCTAATATGTTTGATTTGCTTCTCACAACACAAAGCGCAGACAGTTCCACCCTAACTCACAATAAGAAGGAAAAATGAAAGACTGAAAATTATTATTGTCTTATTCATTAAGGGGATCTTTTTACTAAAGGGCTGCTGCGTGACAACCCAGAACTACCGCTGGCCCAACATGGCCGCTGACAGTAGTTCTGCCTCAAGCAAATGGCACTACGGAAATTAAGTCTGCATTTTCTAGTGTGGTGCTAACCCTAGCTGTATTCTATAAGCCATGTCTACATTCAGACGCGGTTTATGGAATAGCGCATAGGCCGGACGGACGTGACTAGATTTAGGCGAGTGGAAGATGAAGAAGCAGACACGGTAGATGAACTTATAAGTCTTTATTGTAGATGCCAGGTACAAGGATGCCCGACACGGCCGTGTTTCGTCCAGCAGGGCTGCTTCAGGGGTGATATAGAGGGGCATAATCGAACGAAAACGTCTATCTCCATGGGCGTTTATCTCCGAGAACGGGTCCGTGAAGGGGCGGACTGAACCTTATTTTCGAACAAAATAGACATCCATGTTTTATTCGACAATTTGTGAGCTGGGCGTTTTTGTTTTTCAGCGATAATGGAAAATGAAAGCGCCCAGCTCAAAAACAAATACATCCAAGGCATTTGTTCGTGGGAGGGGCCAGGATTCGTCGTGCACTGGTCCCCCTCACATGCCAGGACACCAACCGGGCACCCTAGGGGGCACTTTTACAAAAACAAAAAAAAGGTAAAAGAGCTCCCAGGTGCATAGCACCCTTCCCTTGTGTTGAGCCCCCCAAATCCCCCTCAAAACCCACTGCCCACAAGTCTACACCATTAGGGCTACACTATAGCCCTAAGGGGTGAAGGGGGGCACCTACATGTGGGTACAGTGGGTTTGGGGGGGTTGGACGACTAAGCATTAAGCAGCACAATTGTAACAGGTAGGGGGGGGATGGGCCTGGGTCCACCTGCCTGAAGTCCACTGCACCCCCTAACAACTGCTCCAGGGACCTGCATACTGCTGCCAGGGAGGTGGGTATGACATTTGAGGGTGAAAATAAAAAGTTGTGAAACATCATTTTTTTGTGGTGGGAGGGGGTTAGTGACCACTGGGGGAGTCAGGGGAGGTCATCCCCGATTCCCTCTGGTGGTAATCTGGTCATTTAGGGCACTTTTTGGGGCCTTATTTGTGAAAAAACAGGGTCCAGGAAAAGTGCCCTAAATTCTAGCTACAAACGCATACTTTTTTTCCATTATTGGCGAAAGGCGCCCATCTCTGTTTGGGTGATAACCATGCCCCAGTCCCGCCTTCACCACGCCTCTGACATGCCCCCGTCAACTTTGTGCGCTTCCACGATGGAGTGCAGTTGAAAACGTCCAAGTTCGGCTTTCGATTATACCGCGTTATTCGTTTTTGTGAGATAAACGTCCATCTCCCGATTTAGGTCGAAACTTGGGCGTTTTTCTCGTTCGATTATAAGCAGGATAATACGAATACACATATAAAAACGTAAGTTAAACCAAACTGCAAACCAAAGAGATCAATAATTATAAACAAATAATTAAAACCATATCAACATAAAATGAAAATAAAATGAATATATTGGTCAATAAGTACTTACTAAGATAAATAATATAAATACATATAGAAAGAGTCTGGAAACCAGTTATGATGTATCCAGATCGGCAGCCAGAAGTTATCTGGATACCAGTATTATTCAGGAAGTTACATCAGAGAGGCGGTCGCAGTAAAGGGGAGAGGCGGGTGCCAGAGGCAGGGTAGCGTATGGGAATTGCTGCCGGGTTTGCAACGTGATGAGGTGAACACCGTGAAGAGGGAAATGCCGCTCCCCTAAGAGTGAGGAGATGGTGCTCCTGAAGAGTGCCACCTGTGGCTCCCGCCTTAGGTGGCCTAATGGTCAGGCCGCCCCTGGCTATAGCACTTCCCTTCCAACTACCGAGCATTAGAGGAAATGGAACTGGAACAAGTCTTTACCCTGACCCTCTTCTGCAAGCTGGCTCTGCACTGTTAGCGCCTGGTGTCTCACCCTAGGAGACCGTAGCTCAGCCAATTGCGAGACACCAGAGTTGTGGCTCAGGCCGCTGGTAGCATATGTGAGTCATTTTGTTCACATGTGCTACCAGCGCCAACAAGCCCCAAAACAAGCTACACGCAAATTCAGAAAAAAAAAAACATGGGTTCTAAAAAAATCTAAGCCGAAACTCTCGGGGAAAAAAGTGAAGTCGGGCAACACTATTCTGGGTTGGGCCCAGCATCAGTGAAAACTCTCAGACCAGAGAGGACCAGAAACAAGAGGACACACCCATTCCATGAAGAAACGTAAGGGATGTGGACACAGCTCCTCCTACAGACAGGGATGCTTATGTTCAGCAAAACACTGGTCAAGCTGCCCTGCTGCCCCTGGCAATTAGGGCATCACCTCGGATGTAACAAATAAAATGTTAATTCAGTGTGATTACATAAATATTAATCATCTCACTAGAATTCCAGAATTCCTTTGATTTTTCAAAGAAAGAGGAAGGGGAAGGAAAGGAATTGGGATTTGGGATTTAGCTCACACTTTTTTTTTCAGTTGTAGCTCAAGCAAGTGACATTCAGGGACAGTAGGTATTTTCCTGTTCCCAGAAGGCTTACAATCTTAAGTTTGTACCTGAGTCAAGGAAGAAGCTGCAGTGGGATTTGAACTGGCTTTCCATGGTTTGCAGCCCACTGCTCTGCACGAAGACAGTAAAGTGTCGAGGCGCAGCCTAATTGGTAGAGAACAGTGGCGTAGCTACTATGGGGCCATGGGGGCCTGGGCCCCGGTAGATTTGGCCCTGGACCCCCTTGCCGATGACCCTCTCAACCCCCCCTCCTGCCACCAACCCGCCGTCAACCCGCCGTCGCCATCTGCTACCTTTGCTGGCGGGGGACCCCAGCTCCCGCCAGCCGAAGTCTTCTTCCTCTGTTTGGTTTCCGAGTCTGACGTCCTGCACTCGGAAATCAAATGAAGGAAGAAGACTTCGGCTGGTGGGGGTTGGGGTCCCCCGCCAGCAAAGGTAGGCGACGGCGGGGGCAGGCGGGCGGGGGTCGAGAGGGTCGTCGGCTGGGGGGGGGGTCTAAGTTGTTCATGGTGGTGCTGGCGGCGGTGGGGGGGTCGGCAATGGTGGCAGGGGGGTCGGCAGCACTGGGGGGGGGGGCTAAAATGTGCCCCCTCACCTTGGACTCTGGACCCCCCTCCCGCCGAAGTCTGGCTACGCCCCTGGTAGAGAAGCAAGCAGTTCGCCATTTTAAGCTGCATTAGACACGCATGAGCGCCTAACATAGCTTGGTATAAGGGCCCATTAGACCAGTGGTCTCATTAATGTTTTAATTGGTGCCGCTTTGGATCCAAATGAATTGAAGCAGAACTTTCAAATAGCTCCCCATGCAGCACTGTCAACATGACCAGCATATCTCAATAACATCTATCCCCAGGGCCTCCGAGAGACTGAGCCGGACCCGGGGCAGGGCCGCCGCCACCCCCAGGATCATCACCGCTGTCGCCCCCCCCCCCCCGGATTGCTGCCGCTGCTGCAACTACAAATACCTTGGCTGGCGTAGATCCTGAGGCCCTGTCAGCAGAAAAATTCTTCCTCCAGTGCTGCTCTTCATTCCACCGCAATTGTCTGCCCTGCCTCTGCGGCTGCTTTTCTCTCACGTCGCACGTTCTGGGTTTCAAAACCGAGCATGCGCGGCCTGAGGAGAAAAGCAGCCGCTTGAAGAGCAGCACTAGAGGAAGACTTTTTCTGTTGGCGAGGCCTGGGGGGGGGGGACCCCCATCAGCCAAATCAGAGTCCCTGGCCCAATGCCCTGCTGTGTCCACTCCTCCCCAGCCTCAAAGGGGGGCCTGGCATCAGAGTTTTCTTCAGGAGCAGGAGAGAGGGGAAGAGAGACCCCAGCACAGGTGCCAGGCCCCCACCCCCTTGGAGCTGGGAGGCCGGGCCCTGGAAATTTTGTCCCCCCCCCCCCCTTCTTGGCGGCCCTGTCTATCCCCACTTTCAAACTTTTCACTGGGAGTATCCTGAAAGAGGTGAGCATTTCCAAATGTATTTTATTTATTTATTTATTATTTATTTGTACCCCGGTTTTCCTACTCATGGCAGTCTCAATGCGGCTTAGGTACTTATTTGAACCTGGGGCAATGGAGGTTAAGTGACTTGCCCAGAGTCACAAGGAGCTGCCTGTGCCTGCAGTGGGAATCGAACCCAGTTCCCCAGGACCAAAGTCCACCACTCTAACCACTAGGCCACTCAATGTGGCCGCGCAGGCTTCTGTTTCTGTGAGTCTGACGTCCTGCGCGGCCGCATTGCTGATCTGCAAGGGCAGGCTTCTACATGGAATGTTGCTAGTGGAATAGCAACATTAACATTCCATCTAGAATCTCCAATAGTAGCAACATTCCATGTTGTTGTTACATTTGTACCCCGCGCTTTCCCACTCATGGCAGGCTCAATGCGGCTTAGGTACTTATTTACAACATCCGTAAAATCCGCCCCTTTCTTTCCGAGCATCCACACCCTTGTCACCTCTCGTTTAGACTACTGCAATCTGCTTCTTGCTGGCCTCCCACTTAGTCACCTCTCCCCTCTCCAGTTGGTTCAAAACTCTGCTGCCCGTCTCATCTTCCGCCAGGGTCGCTTTACTCATACTACCCCTCTCCTCAAGACCCTTCACTGGCTCCCTATCCGTTTTCGCATCCTGTTCAAACTTCTTCTACTAACCTATAAATGTATTCACTCTGCTGCTCCCCAGTATCTCTCCACACTCGTCCTTCCCTACACCCCTTCCCGTGCACTCCGCTCCATGGATAAATCCTTCTTATCTGTTCCCTTCTCCACTACTGCCAACTCCAGACTTCGCGCCTTCTGTCTCGCTGCACCCTACGCCTGGAATAAACTTCCTGAGCCCCTACGTCTTGCCCCATCCTTGGCCACCTTTAAATCTAGACTGAAAGCCCACCTCTTTAACATTGCTTTTGACTCGTACCCACTTGCCTCCACCTACCCTCCTCTCTTCCTTCCCGTTCACATTAATTGATTTGATTACTTTTTTTATTTTTTGTCTATTAGATTGTAAGCTCTTTGAGCAGGGACTGTCTTTCTTCTATGTTTGTGCAGCGCTGCGTATGCCTCGTAGCGCTATAGAAATGCTAAATAGTAGTAATAGTTATTTGTACCTGGGGCAATGGAGGGTTAAGTGACTTGCCCAGAGTCACAAGGAGCTGCCTGTGCCTGCAGTGGGAATCGAACCCAGTTCCCCAGGACCAAAGTCCACCACTCTAACCACTAGGCCACTCCTCCACTCCTTATTATCTTTGTCTATTGAAAAATGTCTTGTTCTTCAAAGCATGTGACTCTTCCCCTTTTCTGCAACGAGCTTTTTTCGAAAGGCTGACAGTAGCAGAAAAAAAAAAAAAACAGAAAGATGATTGGGGCCTGCCCCAAATGTCCCCAGGGGCTGTCACTGATCCCAAGGCCTTACATGGAAGAACAGCTTAGACAATATTTTGACCTGTGTCTCCTTACTGCAAGAAAGGAAAGGATGTCATTAGTCAAACAGTTCTATATATTTGTTTATATAAGTGTCTCAGTTGCACTGAGAAGAGACTATGGTGAACAAGTAGACATTTGACCAAGAGAATTAAAAATGGGAAATATTGTGAGCCTGTTCTGTTTATTAAAGTTAACGATGAACCTTTAAAAAGCCAAATCACTGTTTAACAGCAGTGTAAACTAGAGTCTAACACATCTCTTCAGCCTTATCAACTCAACAGCAAGAGGAGAAAGAGACATTTTTAGAAGGAAATCTCTCTTAACAAACCCGCTGCCAGTTGTACAGTCATCAGTTCAATAAAATGCAGTGTGTCATCGCAATTATTTCCGTATATTTAATGTAAAATACCTTCTTTAATTACAGCATGGAAACCTAGACCCATGTTGCAATAAACCAACTCTTTTCCCTACAGGCCAGGAATGTAGAAGTTTAGCCTTGGTGAAAAAAGAGGATTAACCTATTACACTAAATGCACTCTAATACCTTAACTATAATCTCTCATTCTCTGCTCCTCCCAGTTCCTGCTTTAACAGAATTTAGAGGAAAGTTGGAGATTTTATTACTGCAAGTTACCTCTTATTCATACGTGTGAAGGCCCATTTTAGAAATGGTCCTGACTCCTGAAGAGAGGAACCGAGATGGCCAGGTTAGTGCCTTATGTATATCGTGCATAAGGGTGTGCAGGAGTGCACAAGTAGTTGCTGGCATGTCCAGCAGCAGCAGCAGTGATTTTATTGTGAAAATCGGTGCAAAACCGAGAGTTCTGACCTCTTCGGTGATCGTGGCTATACCTAGGAACATTGTGGGCCCAAGGTGGGTCGCTATTTGTAATAGGGGCCAGTTGCGGGAAAGTAACACTCAGAGCACATGATCACCTGGGACTAGGGTTACCCTATGACTCCAGAAAAAGGAGGATAGATTGAGCCAGTCTGGGTTTTACTTCCATTGCTTTCAATGGAAGCAAAACCCGGACTGGGTCAATGTGCCCTCCTTATCCTGGAGCCATATGGTAACCCTACCTGCGACAACCCCATCCAACTGCACCTACTGTCGACATCTCCAATAGCTCCACTCATGCCCTGAATCTCCTGACAAGATCCAAGAAGTCCCAACCCTAGAACCCCAGCCCCTGGCTCTTACGGGGGCTCTCCTTGGTTTCTACTGGTGGGAGGTAGACCCTCTTGATATTATGGGCATTATAGTAGGCAAGATTTCAGGTTAAAAAAGGGAGGGGGGAGGTGGAGAGGGCTAGGGAGTAGGAAAGGATCATGGGGAAGGCTAGGAAGGGGTCAGCTGGGTGTCTCAGACCAATCCAGGTAGGATAGCGGTGGGGGCAAGGACGTGGAGCGGCGTCTTCAAATACACAGAGGCAATGCTCTGGTGCTATTGCCCCTGGGAAGAGCGGCGACACAGGAGAACACCCACTCTCCCTCTCTGACTGGGGGTTTCTATAGCTAAGACAGGGTAACGAGTCACACTCGTCATGGCACAAGTTGGGGTAACCCAGGGAACTGTCATGCAGTAATAGCATGCTAAGGCTGTGCTCTTATAGGATTTTGCTACCTGTAAAGTGGGGACACATGCTCAGTTTAAGACACTTGGCCTCCCCTCTTGCATAGAGGGGTAAGAGTGCATGACGTGGTAAAACACAGATACTTGCAACCAGTGTGTTTTTTTCTAGTGAAAAAGGTGCGGGTACTCAATTGCCAGGCCACCCTTCAGGGGTGGGGTGATCACCGAGGGACCCACCCCACAACAGCCAGGCCCCCTGCAACCAGTCACAGAATCTATGACAAGGCAGAATTGGTGTGTAGAGCCTGAGCTCTTTCATTAAAACTTGGGGACCATGGGTCGATTTTAGCAGACAATGGAAAAGGTGCCTGTACTCAAATGCTAGGCCACCCTTCAGGGGTGGGGTGATCACTGAGGAACCCACCCCACAATAGCCAGGCCCCCCGCAACCAGTCACAGAATCTATGACAAGGCAGAATTGGTGTGTAGAGCCTTTCATTAAAACTTGGGGACCGTGGGTCGATTTTAGCAGACAATGGAAAAAGGTGCCGGTACTCAGTACCCCCAAGTACCCCCGCAAAAAAAGCCCTGCTTGCAACACAGGTGGGAAGTGAGGATATGTTTATGACAGGCCAACCATAGCAGCATAGATGTATATGTGCTGTCTATTATAGAGGTTTTTGAAAATTACTCCACAGGAAAGTAGGGACATGTATTTACACCTGCTTTGAGGCACATGCAATCTATCTCAGTGCTCTACCTCAGCTTCATCCTCAGGAATACCTACACGTAAACTTCCGGATTCTATACAGCGCGCCTAGAGATCCGAGCTGAAATCCAAGCGTATTCTATAACAATGCGCATCACTTAACTGGTTTTAACAAGACAATCTATGTTGATAACAGCACTTAACAAGCAATAATGAGCACTAATTGGCAACAATTAGAATTTACGCAAACTACTCACTAAGCGTATTCTGTAATGCAGTGCGCCTACCTTCTAACGCGCACAGGCAAAAAGGGGTGTGGTTATGGGTGGGGAAATGGGCACTTCGTGGGCGTATCTGAAATTTACACATGTAGTTATAGAATATGGCCCAATGCACCTAGATCTACGGGCTGGGATTTACACCACACTTTCGTTGGTGTAAATGGATGCACGTAGTTTTCGGCACTTGGATATCAACTACGCATATTCTAAATACTGCGGCTAAATCTAGGTGCCGCTTTTAGAATACGCTTAAGCAAAAATGTTTTCTGCGCAGATTTTTTAGATGCCATATTATTTAAATTTCAGAAAATTATTGAAGACCACCATGTTCAAAAAAGCATACCTTCCAGACTCAACCTAATCTTCATTTTTCCTGTTTTCAGCAAAATCCATGGACCTTATTATCTTGTATTACCCTGTACTATCTTTTATCTCTGTTGTTTTATATGATACCTATACGCTTAATAACCTACTATTACATTGTTCATTTATAATTTCCGAACTGTAGCCTACCCTACGGTTATGTGTAAGCCACATTGAGCCTACACCTAGTGGGAAAATGTGGTGTATAAATAAATAAATAAATAAATAAATAAATATATATATATATATATATATATATATATATATATATATATATATATATATATAACCCCCCCAAAGTTAGGCACTGAAAAGATCTGCGATAAGCCCCTATTTTATAAAGGATGTCCAATTTTTAAAGAATACTAGGTCGCAACTAACATTGGGCACCGGACTTCTTCCTGACAGAAGCGGGTATAAGTCCAGTTCCCAAAGTTAGATGCGGATTAGCACTATTTTATATCTTGGCGCCTAACCTTTCGGAATGCCTATTACCCGCCTATGTCCTTTCCATGGGCAAGTCCCCTTTTCAGTTGTGCACGGGAAAAATTAGACGCCACTATTTCTGGGATAAGCAGTATAAAATGTTTTGTACATTTTTGGGATCTTGCCAGGTATTTGTGACCTGGATTGGCCACTGTTGGAAACAGGATGCTGGGCTCGATAGACCTTTGGTCTGTCCCAGTATGGCAATACTTATGTACTTATGCTACTATTTGAGAATCTGAATGGAATGTTGCTACTCTTTGGGGTTCTACATGGAATGTTGCTATTGTTTAGGTTTCTGCCAGGTACTTGTGACCTGGATTGGCCACTGTTGGAAACAGGATGCCGGGTTCGATGGACCTTTGGTCTGTCCCAGTATGGCAATACTTATGTACTTATGCTACTATTTGAGATTCTGAATGGAATGTTGCTAATCTTTGGGGTTCTACATGGAATGTTGCTACTCTTTGGGGTTCTACATGGAATGTTGCTGCTATTTGAGAATCTGAATGGAATGTTGCTACTCTTTGGGGTTCTACATGGAATGTTGCTATTGTTTAGGTTTCTGCCAGGTATTTGTGACCTGGATTGGCCACTGTTGGAAACAGGATGCTGGGCTCAATGGACCTTTGGTCTTTCCCAGTATGGCAATACTTAGGTGTAAATCTAGGCGCCGCTTATAGAATATGCTTAGTCGGCACTGATTTCCAGTTTTGTTAGGCGTCATATACAGAATCTTTCCCAATGTGTGTAGTTTGCATTTTCAAAATGACGTGCACTGTTTTGCAGGGAAAAAAGTACTAGCAGGAAAAGCAGCGGTAAATCCACGCTGATACTTTTTCCCTGGGACATTTTTAAAGGAACGTGTGTCATATTTTCCTCTTGAAAAGTGCCCCATAACTGTCCAAAGTGCGGAATTAACCAGCAAGGAGAAGAAATCTCTGTATTAGGTTTAATGCACATGTTTGGTCAAGTCTCTACAACGAGGGTATGAATGAGACTGGAGGCATTCAGAGGTTAAAAAAGGTCATTTCAATAAATTCTAGAAAGACTCAAATGTTCACTAGGATATTCAGTCAGGAAAAAAGGAGGTTAAGGGAGGATCAAGTGCCATTAGATTGTATTTAAAAGGGCTGTGCGTTCATTTATATGATACATTATTCAATGGAATGGAAGGGACTGGAGGGCCTAGGCTGAAACTGGTTAAGCATAAATTTACATTACAATTGATGAAACATTTGTATAGTTGGGCTGTCAAGCTGCAGAATGTTCTACTCTCGGACCTATGTGACATCTTCCGTAGGCATTATTACTTATGAACTAGAAGAATCGAACTCTTATCACTGGACTGACTAACCTCTTTCACTTTAACCCTTACGTTGATTATGGTTTCTCTACAGTCGATGACCTAATGTATGTTACAATCCTATCTATCACGCAGTAATCAATATGCACTACCACAATGTATGTATGAACCTTAATGCAACGGCTTTTGTACTCTGCTACCTGGAAATGGCAACAGCCATTACGGCAAATGTAAGCCACATTGAGCCTGCAAATTGGTGGGAAAATGTGGGATAAATAAGCTAGACCAAAACCACACATGCAGAAAAACATAACGAAGAAAATGGTTGTCTAAAACACATGAAAGTTGGTTGGTCATGATAGACTACTACTACTACTATTTAGCATTTCTATAGCGCTACAAAGCGTACGCAGCGCTGCACAAACATAGAAGAAAGACAGTCCCTGCTCAAAGAGCTTACAATCTAGTAGACAAAAAATAAAGCAAACAAATCAATTAATGTGTAGAGGAAAGAGGAGAGGAGGGTAGGTGGAGGCGAGTGGATACAAGTGGTTACGAGTCAAAAGCAATGTTAAAGAGGTGGGCTTTCAATCTAGATTTAAAGGTGGCCAAGGATGGGGCAAGACGTAGGGGCTCAGGAAGTTTATTCCAGGCGTAGGGTGCAGCAAGACAGAGGGAGCGAAGTCTGGAGTTGGCAGTAGTGGAGAAGGGAACAGATAAGAAGGATTTATTCTGGGAACGGAGTGCACGGGAAGGGGTGCAGGGAAGGACTAGTGTTATATAGCTACAAAGGACAAAGATACAATAACAACACACTTCTCCTTGCAGGGGGTGGGGGGGGGGGGAGGTGAGGGAGGGTTTCATTTATTAACAGTGCAAACTAACGCCCATATTGCATATTATCTACTTCAGGGGCTACTGCATGGAATGCATATTGCAAAAGATAACGCGCCAATGAGGGTGTTATAACGTGCTTTTAGAAAACAACTCTGTTGGTAGAAGTTATTTCTGTCATTAGACTCTATTATGTCTGACTTCCTGTATTAGCTGCACACGTGCAGGCAAAGGAGTTTATATCCTGAAGAAAGCTTTTCAAGATCGTTTCACCATGTAACACTTCCTTTCCGTCAGTCTCATAAATTGTACACAGACCTATAGGAATAACTAAATCACAATGACCTGAACTTGAAAATAATGACAACAAACTACTGATGAAGAAAATGCACGGTCTAGTCTGTTTTTGGCTGGAACCTTGCTTTCTCCATGTTGCTTCCATGCCAGCTCTGGGAGTTCTTGTATTTGTTGGATTAATGCTGATCTGCAGATTGTTCACACCTGCAATTTCAACTAACCCTTTGTTCCGCCTTGTGCAATCAGCCATGCACAGGTAAGACCACCAGCTTCCAAAGTGACATGCAAACAGACCTAGCTGACAGGTCTGACCAGACACCTGTGGGAGAGAGACGAGGTGGAATTAGAAAAGGTTCAAAGAGCGACCAAAATGATAAAGGGGATGGAACTCCTCTCTTATGAGGAAAGGCTAAAGAGGTTAGGGCTCTTCAGCTTGGAAAAGAGACAGATGAGGGGAGATGTCATTGAGGTCTACAAAATCCTGAGTGGTGTAGAACGAGTAGAAGTAAATCGATTGTTTACTTTACGTGTTCCAAAATACGAAGGCTAGGGGACACTCAAGGAAGTTATATGAAAATACTTTTAAAACAAATAAGAGGAAATATTTTTTCACTCAACGAATAGTTAAACTCTGGAACTCATTGCCAGAGGATGTGGTAACAGCGGTTAGCGTATCTGGGTTTAAAAAAAGGTTTGGACAAGTTCTTGGAGGAAAAGTCCATAGTCTGCTATTGAGACAGACAAGGGAAAGCCACTGCTTGCCCTAGGATTTGTAGCATGGAATGCTGTCATGATTTGAGTTTCTGACAAAATTTCTGCAGGAGTAAAATTTCATACACAAAATTTCACAAAAGCAAAATTTTGTGTAAAGCTTTACTAAACCTAAAAGAGGTATAGATGCAATTTTTGCAAAGAAGAACCTGAAATTCTGTGGATATTTTTTGTGATAAAAATGGCATGAATCTAATTTCCATATTTTTGAAATGAGGCATCAGCAGACAGAAAATGTGCCAGGCTTCCTGTTCATTTTAGCCATTTGGCTTCTGTTTACGTAGCTCAAGAATTTTGCAAAACAGAAGCCAGAAAGAATAGTTAACATACTCCAATTTCACAAGTAAAATCTGATAACATTCAAAAAAGTCTAGCCTGCTCTTTCATGTTTTAATTTCAGTTTTTCTTAATATAGGAAAAGGAAATATTTTAATATTTTTTTTCTGTCTTGCGTTTAGAAACACTTTGTCTGATGTACATTTGGTAAAAAATCTTGCCATGCTTGCATTTTTAAAATGTATTTCCCTACTTTTTCCACTGTAATAGTATTTTATGCGGGTGGGCTGCAAAGTGATATGATTAGCTGTAGCAGTAACACTATAACTTTGCTTAATAAGAAGACAGGTAGTACAAGCCTTGCATCTCTCTTTAATTAAAGAATTGCTGTCTTGTGGAGTCAGTGTCTAATTTAACACCAGAATGTATAATAGGATGAAAATATTTTGATACTCAATGTTAAAGCCAATTGTACAAGTATAATGTATTTTATTGCACATTCACAGTTACTGGGAGTTGTTAAAAATTATTTTTAGCCAGGCGTATACAGTCTGTTCTAGTTAGTTCTTGGTACAAAAAAAAACTTGGGTGTGGAAATATGTAAATCGTGAGATAATAGTATAGATAGACTGTCCTGCTTATAATCGAACGAGAAAAACGCCCAAGTTCCGACCTAAATCGGGAGATGGACGTTTATCTCACAAAAACGAATAACACGGTATAATCAAAAGCCGAATTTGGACGTTTTCAACTGCACTCCGTCGCGGATGCGGACAACGTTGATGGGGGCGTGTCGAAGGTGTGGTGAAGGCGGAACTGGGGCGTGGTTATCTGCCGATCAGAGATGGGCGCCTTTCGCCGATAATGGAAAAAAAATATGCGTTTTTAGCGAGAATTTAGGGCACTTTTCCTGGACCCTGTTTTTCCACGAATAAGGCCCCAAAAAGTGCCCTAAATGACCAGATGACCAGTGGAGGGAATCGGGGATGACCTCCCCTGACTCCCCCAGTGGTCACGAACCCCCTCCCACCACAAAATATGCCGTTTCACAACTTTTTATTTTCACCCTCAAATGTCATACCCACCTCCCTGGCAGCAGTATGCAGGTCACTGGAGCAGTGGACTTCAGGCAGGTGGACCCAGGCTCATCCCCCCCCCCCCCCCACTTGTTACACTTGTGCTGGTAAATGGGAGCCCTCCAAACCGCCCCCCCAAACCCACTGTACCCACGTGTAGGTGCCCCCCTTCACCCCTTAGGGCTATAGTAATGGTGTAGACTTGTGGGCAGTGGGTTTTGAGGGGGATTTTGGGGCTCAACACCCAAGGGAAGGGTGCTATGCACCTGGGAGCTGTTTTACCTTTTTTTTTTTTTTGTAAAAGTGCCCCCTAGGGTGCCCGGTTGGTGTCCTGGCATGTGAGGTGGACCGGTGCAGTACGAATCCTGGCCCCTCCCACGAATAAATGTCTTGGAGTTATTCGTTTTTGAGCTGGGCGTTTTCAGTTTCCATTATCGCTGAAAAACAAAAACGCCCAGCTCAAAAAAAGATAAACGTCCATGTTTTTTCGAAAATACGATTCGGTCCGCCCCTTCACAGACCCGTTCTCGGAGATAAACGCCCATGGAGATAGGCGTTTCTGTTCGATTATGCCCCTCTGTATCTCCACAAAATGAAAATGTGACAAATATCCAACAGTGTGACTGTTAAACACATTTAATTAGAGGAAGAAAAAGGCCTCACAGAACTCCAAGACGTGTCACGTCAAACAGAGCTAAAGCGGGTCATAAACGGACCCTCTGTTCATCATCGGCCAAAAACCTCATGGACTGTGTGCAAACTATCAAGTCCTTTCAACACTGTCCCAAGTGATGACTAAAAAGTCTTTAACGCACTTATCCAAAACGATTGGCCAGCGTGTCATTTAGCTGCGTCAGGGTCTTGGTGGCGGACTGCACTGCTTTGGCAACAGGGTCCAACAGTGTCAGCTGGTGATAGTTAGTTCTTGTTCTAGATTTTGCAAGGGATTATTTTAGACTAACAGTAGAACTGCAAAAAGTCAAACTCCCACGGTCTTACCAGTGATTTATCCTAAAATTGCTGATGAAGAAATGGTTATACAGAGTCAGCCACCCTGTCTCCTAGACCACTCCATCACAGGTGTAGGTTCTCTCCATCTTATCAGTCAAATCTAGGGTGAGGATGTAGAGATGCTTCCTACTTGAGACAACAGGAAGTAAATGAAAATTAACTCTTCGCAAGAACAAACACACGTTAAGGGACTGATTCACTGAGTGCCCCCCCCCCTAAAAAAAACACAGAATGGGGAAAATGGCTTAGTAAAGCTGGCCCTAAAATTATTGCTAAAACCTTTGCTTTGACTAATAAACCTGATGAAGGTCAGTCAGGCATCCTGCAACATACTTTTTTTCCTTTTTTTGTTTTTAGTTCAATAAATTGTATTGAAATTTAAAATTGAATGCATCTAGAAACATGTGGCGGGGCATAATCGAACGAAAACGTCTATCTCCATGGGCGTTTATCTCCAAGAACGGGTCCGTGAAGGGGCGGACCGAACCGTATTTTGGGAAAAAATAGACGTCCATGTTTTATTCGACAATTTGTGAGCTGGGCGTTTTTTGTGTTTCAGCGATAATGGAAAATGAAAGCGCCCAGCTCAAAAACGAATAAATCCAAGGCATTTGTTCGTGGGAGAGGCCAGGAGTCGTAGTGCACTGGTCCCCCTCACATGCCAGGACACCAACCGGGCACCCTAGGGGGCACTTTTACAAAAACAAAAAAAAAGGTGAAAGAGCTCCCAGGTGCATAGCACCCTTCTCTTGTGTGTTGAGCCCCCCAAATCCCCCTCAAAACCCACTGCCCACAAGTCTACACCATTACTATAGCCCTAAGGGGTGAAGGGGGGCACCTACATGTGGGTACAGTGAGTTTGGGGGGGTTGGATGACTAAGCATTAAGCAGCACAATTGTAACAGGTGGGGGGGGGATGGGCCTGGGTCCACCTGCCTGAAGTCCACTGCACCCCCCTAACAACTGCTCCAGGGACCTGCATACTGCTGCCAGGGAGGTGGGTATGACATTTGAGGGTGAACATAAAAAGTTGTGAAACGGCATAATTTTGTGGTGGGAGGGGGTTTGTGACCACTGGGGGAGTCAGGGGAGGTCATCCCCGACTCCCTCCAGTGGTCATCTGGTCATTTAGGGCACTTTTTGGGGCCCTGTTCATGGAAAAACAGGGTCCAGGAAAAGTGCCCTAAATTCTCGCTAAAAACGCATATTTTTTTTCCATTATCGGCGAAAGGCGCCTATCTCTGATCGGCCGATAACCACGCCCCAGTTCCGCCTTCACCACGCCTTTGACACGCCCCCATCAACTTTGTCCACATCCGCGACGGAGTGCAGTTGAAAACGTCCAAATTCGGCTTTCGATTATACCGCTTTATTCGTTTTT
This sequence comes from Microcaecilia unicolor, assembly GCF_901765095.1. Lineage (NCBI taxonomy): Eukaryota > Metazoa > Chordata > Amphibia > Gymnophiona > Siphonopidae > Microcaecilia > Microcaecilia unicolor. The sequence continues at coordinate 205,039,884 of NC_044040.1, read as the reverse complement.
GTGAGATAAACGTCTATCTCCCGATTTGGGTCGCAATATAGGCGTTTTTCTTTTTCAATTATAAGCTGGAAAGGGAGCCTTTTACAAAGGCACACTGAAAAATGGCCTACGGTAGTGTAGACGCGTGTTTTAGGCAGGGGCGTAGCCAGGCACCCAATTTTGGATGGGCCTGGGCCCAACATGGGTGAGCAGAACTCCGCCCTGTCCCACAAGTGATTTGGTCTCGCCCTCTTTCCTGCATGCCATATGGTCTCTCAAACATCCCTCCTCCCCCGCATACCTTTTAAGTAGTAGATTTTCACCAGCAGCGAACAGCAACTAATGCACACTGCTCATGTTGGCCCTACAGCCTTCCCTCTGATGCAACTTCCTGTTTCTGCATAGGCGGGAATATATCAGAGGGACGCCTGTAGGACCGGTGCGAAGAAGAATGTATCAGTTGCTGCTCGCTGCAGGTGAAGATCTGCTATTTACAAGGTATGCAGGAGGGACAGTTGCTGGGAGTTTTTGGCTGGTAGGGCTTGGGGATCCCTGCCAGCCATAGGTGTGTTGCTACTGGGTGGGCCTGAACCCAAAGTGGGTGGGCCCTGGGCCCACCCTTGGAAACGCCACTGGTTTTAGGTATGCGCAGAATCATTTTTGTACCACAAGGATCACCGATCCTCTTCAACCTAATGATGACCCCACTAGCCAAGTCCTTATCCAACCAAGGCCTTAACCCTTTCATCTATGCAGACGATGTCACAATATACATTCCTTACAAAACTAAACTGACGGAAATCACCAACGAAATCAAGCTCAGCTTGAACATCATGGACTCATGGGCAAATGCATTTCAACTAAAACTCAATAAAGAAAAAACACATTGCCTCATCCTCTCATCCCAGCACAACCCCACAAGTATCAACACCCCAGATTACACCCTCCCCATCTCAGACAGCTTGAATCTGTACTAGCCAAGCTGCAAAGGACTTAAATACAAATCAATTATGGCTTATGGTGGCAGGTGCAGGCTCCACTGAAGGGGGAACGGATGGGACTTGATATACCACCTTTCTGAGGTTTTTGCAACGTTGGTTTACATATATTCAGGTACTTTCAAGCAGGGGCAATGGAGGGTTAAGTGACTTGCCCAAGGTCACAAGGAGCTACAATGGGAATTGAACTCAGTTCCCCAGGATCAAAGCCCACTGCACTAACCACTAGGCTACTCCTCCACTAGCAACATTCCATGTAGAAGCCTGCCCTTGCAGGACGTCAGACTCACAGAAACAGAAGCCTGCGCGGCTGCGTTGCTGATCTGCAAGGGCAGGCTTCTACATGGAATGTTGCTAGTGGAATAGCAACATTAAGATTCCATGTAGAATCTAAAATAGTAGCAACAGAATCTCAATAGTAGCAACGTTTCATCTAGAATCTTAAATAGGGAAAGGGAAATGGGACTTGATATACCACCTTTCTGAGGTTTTTGCAACTACATTCAAAGCGGTTTACATATATTCAGGTACTTATTTTGTACCAGGAGCAATGGAGGGTTAAGTGACTTGCCCAGAGTCACAAGGAGCTGCAGTGGGAATCAAACTCAGTTCCCCAGGATCAAAGTCCACTGCTCTAACCACTAGGCTACTCCTCCACTCCTGGTCTGTACAGGGCCCTGCAATTGCTAAGACCGGCCCTGATGTCAGGTGTAGGTGCCACACACATAAGGCCCACGGGTTTTCGTCAAGATCACTCTATCATTTCTAGTGGAACAAGTGCATCTATACACAGTTCTATGAAAGGCATTTTTATTATGTGGATCGATCATTTTGGCACCTTGTGAAATAAATCGAATCAAAACCTTTTCCAGCTCCATAAGAAAATATTCCAAATGGTGAATATGTTTGATAATTGGCCATTTTATCTGGCTTTCAAATGTGGCAAAATCGAGCCCATAGTGCTCAGAGCAAAATGCCACGTAGGCCAATGTAACGTGCGACTCTTTCCTATAATAAATTGTATTTCCTTCAAGCTGTTCTCTAACCTGTACCTGATAAAATAGTCCTTTCAGAGCACAACAAATTAAGATCTCTAAATTCACCTCGGAAATTGAGTGTAGAGTTCTGTAGTCGCTAATGTTTTCCTGGAAATAGAACAGATTCACATGTTTTCCCGTGTCCCCTATGCTGTCGGTTTTCCTAGAGGTGAGACAATACCCTTTCACAGGCAGGCTGATTGAATTGTTTGTTGTCAACATCCACTAGAGACTTGCTGAAATTCTGGTTGTATTTGGACATGATGGAATGCAAGTGAACAGGGAATGTTTGCTGAGGCAGCAGGGTAAGGGCCGCTGCGAAATGTTTTCACTTGATAGTACTGACTGAAGAGGTTAGGCAGCCCTGGAACTTCATTTTATCGATGAGAAGGGCGAAGTCATCCATCTGTGGTTCTCTAAACACAATCCTACCATATATATATAATTGAACGATATATTTATCAGCTAAACCAGAGGAATTTCTAATTAATAAATATACTCTTTTTTATTTAAGGACTATGTGTATATATATATATATATATATATATTTAAATCTAGCAAAGCAGATAGTATAACAATTAACATTTAAAATAATGTAGCTGCTTTAAGTATGGACACCAAACGAAGCAGATACGTATGTGGAAAACAATATTTAATTGATATGGATCAATAAAAAATTAACAAGCCCGACACAGGCCGTGTTTCGCCCCACTGGGCTGCATCAGGGGCTAATCGATATCTATAAAATCATATAGTCTCTACTTGAGTATCTGTTTGTTGAACTCGCAATTAAAATGAACACTTTGACAGATGGCACTTCAGAAAAACAAACCTTCTGAAATCGTGAACCGACATATGCCACCATTTTATCATCAGAAGGCGGGACATTGAGCGGGAAGGCGGAAGGGAAAAGCTGGGGTGAGCGGAGCCGTCGTGCCTGGCTGCAACTGTCTGTCGGGTCGGGGCCGGGCTGTCGCTACTCGCTGCAAGTTGCAACTGTTGTCGTCGTTGTCCTGGGTATGGGAGGTGGGAGCTGTCGGCGGGCTCAGCGGGGGGGGGGGGGGGGGGGGGGGGGGTGGCGGGAGGAGGGAGCGGAGCGAGCGATCACAATGCAATCCGGAGTGACAAGCAAGCAGTGGGATCATGATGCGGTTGTGGTCTGAGCGAGTGGGGGTCGGAGAGGCAGAGTTGAGGTGCGCCACGTGGGGCCCCCTTAAGCGCGGGGCCCTATGAGGCCGCCTCAGTCGCCTCTGCCTAAGACCAGCCCTGTTAGCAGGTCTTCTGGTAAGCCTTTTCTCACATGCTAAGCCCACATTAGGGGGAGTCTATATAATGGTGCCTAAAACATCAGCGCAGAAATCAACGCCAACTAACTGTATTCTAAGAGCATTGCCTAGATTTAGGTGCGGATTAAGAATATGCTTAGTTGATATTTCAGCGCCTAGAACTACGCACTTCCATTTACACCAATGAAATGTGGCGTAAATCCTTGTGTGTAGATTTACATGCACTTGGCTACATTCTATAAAAATGTGTGTAAATTTCAGAACTGCCATTTCCCCACCCTTAACCCATTTTTACCTGCAAGTGTTAGAAATTAGGTGCACTGCATTACGGAATACGCTTACCCCCGGATTCTATATAGTGCGCTTAGATTTTGGGCATTGAAATTGGCACGGATTTTATAACACTGCGCCTAACTTAATTTTTTTTTGTTACATTTGTACCCCGCACTTTCCCACTCATGGCGGGCTCAATGCGGCTTACAGGTACTTATTTGTACCTGGGGCAATGACTTAATTGACTTAACAAGCTGAGCGCTGATATCAGCACTTAACAAGCAATAATGAGCACTAATTGACACTGATTAGAATTTAGGCGCATAACTTGCTAAACGTATTCTGTAATAATGTGCGGTTATGAGCAGGGAATGAGCATTTCGTGGGTGTTCTGAAATTTAGACACCTAGTTAGAGAATATGGCCCAATGCATGAAAATCTACACGCTGGGATTCACCATGTTTTAGTTAGTATAAATGGATGTGCGCAGATTTAGGTGCTGAAATATCAACTAAACTTATTCTATAATTGGCTCCTAAACCTCGGGGACGATTATGGAATACATTTAGCACTGATTTCAGTGCCGATTTTTTAGGCACCATATATAGAATCTCTTCCTTAGTGAGCTGTGCACGTGAATTCTAATTATTACCAATTAGTGCTCATTATTGCTTGTTTAGTGCTGTTATCAATGCTAATTAGCTTGTTAAGCCGATTAAGTTAGATGCAGTATTATTTGGCGCAGATCTCTAGGCACGCTATAGAGAATCCGGGGGATTAGGGCTTTTCACACTTTAGTAAAAGATCCCCTAAGTTTGTACGTGTTAACGGCTTTGGGTTGTACTACAGAAAGGTGATATATTGTGACAAAGCTAGTACTCGGGGCCCCACAGAGAAGCAGCTAATCCCTGAACTACGGTTCCCAGAAGCCCCTGCAAGCAGGAGAGAAGAGGGTAGCCCCAAAAGGGTGGAATAGATTTCCAGCAGGGGGAGCAGTGGCTCAGTGCTAGGGGAGCCAGTTACTCCCTTCCCCACTAGAGGGAGAAGGGGAGGTGAAGCTCAGTCCCTTAGCTGCATCGCTGGTATATAATTCCCTCCAGCTGTGAGAGGGAGAGAGATTTCTGGGTGGCTCCCAGTCACCAGGAGGGAGAGGAAACTGATTGAGAGAGAAGTGGCCATGGAGTAGGTGGAGGACAGGAAGGGCCTGCCACTGGAGCTTCCCTGGGGGTGAAGAGTAAGCTGCCATGGAGTGTGAGAATGTATAGGTAGCCAGCACATGAAGGAAGTGTGAGAGGCCACAGGGGTGTGGTGCTGTGAGGTAGGAGGAAAGCTGCCAGCCCTGTTTGGTACAGGGTCTTCCTGGGTGCTGTGAAGAGGACAGGGGCATTAAGTAGTGGTTTCCTTTGAAGAGACTGTTTGTGAAAGGGTTGAATTATTGAGATGTATAGAACAGCAGGCTGAACTTTGACTGAGCCCTTTCTGAGGGGAGAGAGGAGGTAGTGCAAGGAAGTTGGCCTGAACTGTTATGGAACTGAATGTTGGCTGGAATTGTGAACCCGGCCTGAAACCCTGTTTGTGAACTGCATTTCAATTTTGAGAGTGGAACTGAATTGAGAATAAAGCACTTTAGTCTTAAGTCCGTATGGCAGTCTGGTTCTTTGCTGGAAACCTGTGAGCCTAACCGGGCTGCCGGCCCCAACCCAGAGTGGAGGAAGCGGACCCCTTTACAATATCAAATGCATTACTACTTACCCATATCCATACCCATTCTACTACTATTACTATTTAACATTTCTAGAGCGCTACAAAGTGTACGCAGCGCTGTACAAACACAGAAGAAAGACAGTCCCTGCTCAAAGAGCTTACAATCTAATAGACAAAAAGTAAAGCATTTAAATTTAAAAATATTTAAGCAGTCAAGCACAAGAGAACAGTCACAGAAGGACTGAAGATGTTGAAGGGTGGTCAGTGTGATTAGGTGTAACTCTGGTTGGAGTAGTGGGAGAAGGTGATAGAAGAATAGAAATGGGTGAGGTAAAGTAATGAGTGGGTTGATAGGGAGGTTATATAAGACATGTCACTCTAGGGGTGGGTGGGTAGAGGGGTAGGTGGGCGGGACTAAGTCTAAAGCAGGAGAAGGTATTCTCTGCAGCCTATCTGTGAGATGGAAAATGCTCTCTGAAGCTGCTGCTATAAGTTGTTAGTTTTCTCTCCCTGAAAGAGATCCAAGCCACACCCACGAAGTTCAAACTGTCAGTGGGGAGGGTGAGGGGAGGAAATGGCAGTGCTTGATGAAAAAGAGAGCTCAGTTTGATAGGAGATATACTATAGGATGTCATTCCTGAGGTAATGGAGAGTAAAGACACTTCCTTGAGATCATAAGGTGCTGCAATGAGATTTCGGGTAGATTCAAGGAGGATATCAAGAATTCTTGAATGTAAACAGTAGAAAGACGACCCAACATGGCCGTGTTTCGGCACAAAGGCCTGCCTCAGGGGTCAGGTAAATCTCTTATGGCAAAAATGCTTAACAAAAGAGTAAAGTCAAAGTCCAGGCTGTTGAATTCCTGTAATATCCTCAGCAGGAGAACCCGCTGAGCTGCAAAAAAAACCCATCTAACCGGCAAATGTCAGTTTCTGTTAAGCTTTTTTGCCATGTCGGGTCGTCTTCTTGATATCCACCTTGAATCTACCTCACTTTTTTGTTTGCTGCTCCCGTTTACGTGAGGTTTTTTTTTCCCCCCTCCTCATTTTGCTTCGCTTGCGGTGGGATTTGAACCAGGCGTTGTTGGTTCTAAGCCCACTGCTCTAACCTTTAGGTTACTCTTTTACTTTTGCTCTGGTTTTGGCATTCAGGTTGAGGATGGCTCTGGGACTTTATGTCCCCCGCATGCTGTCTTTTGTGAACAGATGAAAAGGTCAGTAGGAGAAGAATGATCAGAGGCACAGGAACAGCAGTACAGAAATAGCTGGCAGGGGAGGGGGATCCCAGACTTCAGCTAAACCTCATCCAATTTTGTCAGTCAGGGCAGACACTGAATGCGACATTAGAGGAGGTAATTGCTGTATCCCTCAACAGCTTTTATAGTGCAGCTATCAAGACATACAGTAAAACAGACACAATAAAACATTGTACTAGATTCTTCAGCTTCACATACCACCTGTTACCGTCAGCTGCTGAAGCCAGGGCACTTCTCAATGGCCTACTTGGCTTGCAAAATATATTTTCCTCAGTGAGGGAAACAATCTCGCCTTGCTTTCATCACATACCACACTGAAGATGCATTCTCCCTTGTCTTGGCAAACGAAAGTCGTAACCTGTATTTACTGAACGTTTGGCTGGTTATAAATTTCAGAAGCCACTTTACCTCAGTTCAAAGACATCAATAATAACTTGGTCTGATGGTAAAATGCCTTTCTTGCGCCTTTGATCTTTTTTAACGTAACGCAATAAAAGTTACCTGTATCCATTTGAGTAAATATTTTTCTAGGCAGAGATAACGTTTATTAGCATTTGACTTTAAATCACTTTCAGCTCATGAACACTACATGAATCGTATTGTGCTATGGAGAACCGGCATTGTCCTCCACGAGATTCCAGCCTGAGCATAACTTAAATCCATCTGCAGCAGCTGGAGCTCTTGAACTCGTAAGAATAATGATGATAATGATTTTATTCTGCAAAGATGCTCATGAATGCAGACAAAATGTTGGGGAAAGAAAAAATAAACAAGAAGAAAATAATATGAGGGAAAACGGAATTCCAAACGTCATTACTGTATGAAATTGGCAGAACTTTGTTCTTTCTTGAAGAGGGTACTTTATAAAATACTAGCATAAATCTCTATGAAGATGTGGACATTTTGGGGCCCTTTTACTAAGGGGGACTAAAAAATGACCTGTGGTAATGTAGACGTGTGTTTTGGGCGCTCGCAGAAATCATTTTTTCAGCGCAACTGTAAAAAATGCATTTTTAACATTTTTGCTGAAAATGGACGTGCGGCAAAGTGAAAATTGCCCCGTGTCCATTTTCGGTCCGAGACCTTACCGCCATCCATTGACTTAGCGGTAAGGTCTCTACGCGCGTAGAATGATGATTACCGCCCAGTTTTCTACTGTGCGCAAGAAAACAAAATTAATTTTTCCAGCGCGCCTAGTGGACGCACGTCATAAGTAATACCATACTGGGAAAAGACCAAAGGTCCATCGAGCCCAGCAACCTGTCCACGACCAGTGGCCATACAATCCAGGTGGCAAGCTACACCAAACGTACAAACAATTTATACATGTTATTCCCGAAATTGTGGATTTTTCCCAAGTCCATTTAGTAGCATCTATGGACTTGTCCTTTAGTAAATCCGTCCACACCTTTTTTAAACTCTGCCAAGCTAACCGCCTTCACTACGTTTCTCCGGCAACGAATTCCAGAGTTTAATTACGCGTTGGGTGAAGAAAACTTTTCTCCTATTTGTTTTAAATTTACTACACTGTAGTTTCATCCGCATGCCCCCTAGTCCTAGTATTTTTGGAAAGCGTGAACAGACGCAGGGGCCACGCGGTAGCTGGGCAGTAACTCAAAATTGACACACATTGGGCATGCGTAGGCACCTACATAGTTTAGTAAAAGGCCTCTTATCCCACTCGAGTAAATGTCTGAATGCAGATTATGAAATAAGCAAGTCAATTAAGATACTTTGCAGCTGTATCCACGTTCTCCTCAGACCACATCTATAGTAAAGCCTGCAAGTAAAAGTCCCCGTAGTCTTATAATTGCATGTACATATATGTAAACCCATTTGATTGTAACTACAGAAAGGTGGTATATCAAATCCCATCCCCTTTCCCTTTCCGGTGCTATTTTATTATATTAAAATCAAAAGAACGTCCCACAAAAACATGTATTGAACAAGCTATTCGAAAAACATATCGGGCCCTGTTTACAAAGCCGCGCTTTTTGAATGGGCTGTTGTCAGCATTGCTGCCCAGCAGCCGCTAGCGCAGCTTTGTAAACAGGGGAGGGGGATATTATGGTGTAATCATGAGAAGTTACAACTACTTCAAAAAGAAAATGGAGGAAAAAGGCCTCTGAAAGTCTTCGGAACTTTCTCTCATTTCAACTGAACATAGTGCTAAGAGAACTTGAATTCAGCATAGGCCACCCCCCTTCCCAATTCTCTATTTATGTTCTTATTTTTCTTTATTATTTTCGCCAACAAATTTTAAAATTTTTCAATTTTTATACAAGAAAACCACACTCCGTGAACAATGTAACAACTAAGCCCGCTTATCTTAATATGGTGGGGTCCTGTTTCCGCCTGTAACTTCTCAAGGCTTTTTCAAGGGATTAAGGTAAGTGTGCTTATGAGAGAAAGTTGAGAGGCTAGGATAGGGGAGGGCAGACTATATGGTCTGTGCCAGAGCCGGTGATGGGAGGGCGGGAGTGGTGGTTGGGAGGCGGGAACACTGCTACTGCTGGACAGACTTATACGGTCTGTGCCCTGAAAAAGCCAGTACAAATCAAGGTAAGGTATACACATTGTAGAAAGTCTCTTGCTGGGACCAGGCGGTGGAGCCCTGCCCCCCACCAGCTAGGCTCCTGTTCTACCTTTTTTCTTTCTTCAGCAGGCTTTTTCTACAGCTCACTAGAGCAGGGCTGTTTAAACACAGGTTAATTTACAGCCGGGCCTTTCTCACACCTCGCACTTAGAGCCAGGCTGTTTAACACAGTCTCAAAATACTAGCCAGGCTTTGCAAACCACCGTCCCCAAAATGTAGCCCGGCTTTTCCAACACCTTCTCCAAATGTAGCCAGGCTTTTCAAAACACAGTCTCCAAAATGTAGCCAGGCTTTTCAACACCTTCTCCAAAATGTAGCCAGGCTTTTCAAACACAGCCTCAAACACAGGCCCAAAAATATATCCAGGCTTCTCAAACACAGTCTCAAAATTTAGCCCGGCTTTCAAAACACAGTCTCAAATATGCCAGGCTTCTCAAACACAGCCTCAAACACAGGCCCAAAATATATCCAGGCTTCTCAAACACAGTCTCAAAATGTAGCCCGGCTTTTCAAACACAGTCTCAAAATATAGCCAGGCTTCTCAAACACAGTCTCAAAATGTAGCCCGGCTTTTCAAACACAGTCCTCAAAATAGGCCCGGCTTTGCAAACCAGTCTCATGGCAAGCACTGCTTTTCAAATACAACCCTACTTGCAGTGAGGCCTTTAAACCCAGTCCCAATTGTAGTAAGGTTCTTTTACCCACAGTCTCCATTGCAGCAATGCTCTTTTAAACACCGTCCCCATTGAAGCAATGCTTTTCCAAATACAGCCCTACTTGCAGTAAGGCTCTTTTAAACACAGTCCCAATTGCATTCAGGCTTTGTGCGGGGTCAAAGCCTCGGGTCCCACCTCTTGGTCAGCCTTATTCTCCTGACCTCCTCCCGCTTGACCCGGGCAGCCCACTATACCTCCTGCTCTGACTGAGTCAGAGCCAACAGTTCCATGGGTTCCTCTGGTACATCCTCTGGTTCTCCTTGTTCCATCTCCTCTGGCTCATCTCCCCCTGTCTCCTCAGGAGCCCAGTCCATTTTCTCCTCTCCCCACCCCTCTTGCAGCTGATTCCCTTTTTCCTCATTAACCGGGCTCTGGGGCTTTTCTTTTCCCGCCACTTATTCCACCACCTTTTCCACCAAGGTGGAGCCTCAGCTTTCTCCCTTTTTGGTTGGCCCCCTTCTGGAGCTTCTGGGATGTGCACCCTATTTCTCCTCTTTACTAGGTGCTCTCCTGGGGCTTTCTGGGACTTGTAGTTTTCTACCCTTATGTCCCTCTTGGGCAGGATCGGCCCCTCCCCAGTATCTTCTTTCCTTTTTTGGTAGCTGGGGTTCCTCCCCAGCCTATTTCTTCCTGCATGCTCCTTACCATACTCCTTACAACATATGAGTTTATCGTGGGCAGACTAGATGGACCATGCAGGTCTTTTCTGCCGTCATCTACTATGTTACTATGTTACCTGAATGTAATTCACCTAAGCTACTACTGAAAAAGGTGTGAGCAAAAGCCAAATAAATAACCACAATATATGTTTTCTGAATAGCGTGTTCACTATTTTTATTACAGCCATTTAAAGCATGTATCGGACGGAATGTAATAAATAACACTCTACGCCGAAAAACGTGAGCACTGAGTGCTATCTATAAGGGAACACGCCCTTTGTAAAATAGCGTTCAGTGTGGATCCTGCACCTAACTTTTTGGTGCCGTAGTTATGCCTGCGTAAATGCTGGAGCCCAACTTAGGCGTGCTTAGGGCGAATTCCGTAAATCCACGTGGAACTTCTTGGAACACCCCCGGACGTGCCCCCTTTCAGATACACTGCAATTTAATTCAGATTCACACGATTTTAAGCTGGGCATCGGCTTTATAGAATAAAGCACAGCGAGATACATGCGCAAATTTTAAGACTGCCAATTAACATCTGTCTTTGGTCGTTAGGACCCAACTGTTGATGTTTCCTAGCGTAATAGTCAATTTATTTCGCACAGCGTCTCTGATGCAGGCACAAAGTTGGGTGCAGAAACTTGGGCATGATATAGAGAACCTGGGGGATCATAAGATCATAAGCGTTGCCATACTGGGACAGACCAAAGGTCCATCAAGCCCAACATCCTGTTTCCAACAGTGACCAATCCAGGTCACAAGTAACCAATAGTAGCAACATTCCACATAGACCCCAAAGAATAGCAAGATTCTCGAATTCTAAGAATAACAAGATTCCATGCAGAATTTCAAAGTGTAGCAAATTCCATGTGGAACCCCAAAGAGTAGCAAGATTCCATTCAGAATCCCAAACACATAAGTACATAACTGTTGCCACACTGGGACAGACCAAAAGTCCATCAAGACCAGCATCCTGTTTCCACCAGTGGCCCAATCCAGGACACAAGTACCTGGCAAGATCCCAGAACAGTAAAGTAGGTTTTATGCTACTTATCCTAGAAATAAGCAGTGGATTTTCCTAAATATCTGCTGATATTCTTGCAAGATCTGGCACTTCCCATCCCACCTCTTAAATTGAGCAGATAATTTCTGAACTTTTCCCACCCTATCTGGTTGTGTTTTTAGAGGTGCCCGTAGCCTTAGGCTGGGGGAGGGGGCAAATAACATTGTTCTCAGTTGAATCTGGGAGAGCTGATATGGGGTAGTGGTGATTTATATCATTATTGCTACGATGTCTACTGCCTGCAGGGATTTCTTTCATGGGTATTAGCCTCTAAGGGTCTACACCCTGAAATGTATATCGCTTGGTATACTGAAACCAGCTGTGTTTTTAAAAAGATTATTTAATAGAACGTGTGAAGCAGGATAATGGAAGCTTTGTTCTGTACCCTATACCTATGATGTTGTGGAGCGCAGTATGTCGGAAGGGTGGTTGCAGAGACCATATTTAGCTCCCAAATGAGAAAGATGTTATATTAAGAGGGTTAGGCAATGATTTTTGGTTTATTGTACTTGATATTACTGCCTTTCCTAGTATGTATAGTAAAGTGGTTTACAACAGTATTTATCAAAAGCAAAGTAAACAGAAGCAGGGAAAAGGAAACCACCAAACAAGTGTCTGAAGGAATAAAAACAAAGCAGATGGCATTTATGAAGTACAGAAGAACACAGAAAGAACATGAAAAGAATACCGCGTAAAACTCAAAAGCGCGGGCAGAATTAAAAATGACTAGAGACATAAGGAGAGGTGACAAGGCTTTTTACCAGGTATATTGGTGAAAGCGATCGTACTGGACAACATACAATCTTCATCCCTCCTGACCCTTCACAACTACCTCATTCGATCACTATACAACCTTGTATTTGTTCTCAAACCGACTTGGCAACGCCTTGACGGTACTGTGTAAGCCACATTGAGCCTGCAAATAGGTGGGGAAATGTGGGGTACAAATGTAACAAATAAATAAATAAACATGAGGAACTAAAGTCCCTTTGTATGCGTGAAATAGGATTGTTATAATACATCTATAATGAACAGTTTTCATTTGTGTTTTCAAATATAGTGAAGCACGTCTGCTAAAGCACTCAAGAATAGTGCGGGAACCAACTTGAGTGGAACTCAGAGATAAGTACTAGCCTAAGTATAGCAGAATAACAGAACTGGCAGTTATTTTGCCTGTGTTCCTGTGGCTGGGAGCATCTCACTTTCCTGGTTACGAGATGGCCGGCTTCACCCCATAATGGAAAAAGATGGCCGGCTCAGACGAGCATTTCGCCAGCTGGACTTGGTCCATTTATTTTTAGGACCAAGTCACAAGAAAGTGCCCCAACTGACCAGAATGACCACCTCCCCTTACTCACCCCCAGTGGTCCCCAACCCCCTCCCACCCAAAAAAAAACAAACAAACAGACACATTTTTTGCCAGCCTGTATGCCAGCCTGAAATGTCATACCCAGCTCCCTGACAGCGTATGCAGGTCCCTGGAGCAGTGTTTAGTGGGTGCAGTGCACTTCAGGCAGGTGGACCCAGGCCCACCCCCCCCCCCCCCTACCTTTTCCACTTGTAGTGGTTAATGTTGAGCCCTCCAAAATCCCCCCAACCCACTGTACTCACATGTAGGTGCCCCCCTTCCCCCCTTAGGGCTATGGTAACATAGTAAATGAAATGATGGCAGATAAAGACCTCTATGATGTAATGGTGTAGAGTTGTGGGGAGTGGGTTTGGGGGGGATTTGGGGGGCTCAGCACCCAAGGTAAGGGAGCTATGCACCTGGCAGCTATTTTTTTTTTTTTTTTAATTTTTAGAAGTGCCCCCATTGCGGGGCCGGTCCTGAAGATGGCCGGCCATCTATTTGGCCGGCGCCGTTCGAGTTATGCCCCTCCACGTTTCTCTGTTCACACTGACACCTGCTGAGACATAAGTACATAAGTACATAAGTAGTGCCATACTGGTAAAGACCAAAGGTCCATCTAGCCCAGCATCCTGTCACCGTACAGTGGCACAATCCAGGTCAAGGGCACCTTGCACGCTTCCCCAAACGTAAAAACATTCCAGACAAGTATACCTAAAAATGCGGAATTTTTCCAAGTCCATTTAATAGCGGTCTATGGCACTGGTCCTTTAGGAATCTATCTAACCCCTTTTTAAAAACTCCGTCAAGCTAAACCGCCCAGTACCACGTTCTCCGGCAACGAATTCCAGAGTCTAATTACAACGTTGGGTGAAGAAAAATTTTCTCCGATTCGTTTTAAAATTTACCACACTGTAGCTTCAAACTCTGCCCTCTAGTCCTATTATTTTGGATAGCGTGAACAGTCGCTGCACATCCACCCGATCCATTCCACTCATGATTTTATACACTTCTATCATATCTCCCCTCAGCCGTCTCTTCTCCAAGCTGAAAGCCCTAGCCGTCTCAGCCTCTCTTCATAGGAAAGTCGTCCCCATCCCCACTATCATTTTCGTCGCCCTTCGCTGTACCTTTTCCAATTCTACTATATCTTTTTTGAGATACGGAGACCAGTACTGAACACAATACTCCAGGTGCGGGTCCGCACCATGAGCGATACACTGGCATTATAACATCCGCACACCTGGACTCCATACCCTTCCTAATAACACCCAACATTCTATTCGCTTTTCCTAGCCGCAGCAGCACACTGAGCAGAAGGTTTCAGCGTATCATCGACGACGACACCCAGAGCCCTTTCTTGATCCGTAACTCCTAACGCGGAACCTTGCAAGACGTAGCTATAATTCGGGTTCCTCTTACCCACATAGAACTGCAAGTGAGACTAATGTGGTGAACCACATTACTCTTCACACTGACACCTACAGAATATAGAGCTCAGCTTAATCTAAAATTATCTGGGATAATAACTGCCAACGAGACTAACATGGTGACCACATTACTCCCTTCACACTGACACCTGCTGGAATGTGGAACTGAGCTTAATCTAAAACTATATGAGATAACTTCATGTGAGTTACTCTGTTACTCTGTTATGAGATAACTTCATGTGAGGTTAACATCATGTTACTCTGTTCACGCTGACACTTGCTGTAACACAGAACTGAGATTAATCTAAAACTATCTGAGATCATTACTGCACATGAGACTAATGTGGTGACTATATTGCTCCCTTCACACTGACACCCGCTGGAACGTAGAAGTTAGCTTAACCTAAAACGGAGATAACTGGAAATGATCACAAAACTGAAATGTGCCAAGAGAAGATAAGGTTATAATTACTTAAACATAAATAAACCAATTTAAAACAATCAGCAGAGTGGCATCAAAGAGCAAATAGGTACACGAAACACTTTCTCCATTCATAAACGGGAAATGCTATGATGTTATCTCCATCCTAGAGAACAAAGCAAGTAAGTTTTAAATAATGCTTGTAAATGTTTAAAGTTTAACATCCATTCTTTCCACAAGTGTCCCAGCAAATACCCTTAATGGTGCCAACTTTTTTTGTATTGTGTTCTGTTAGCTTACCTACAATTATATAAGAAGGTACATGATGACAGTGTTTAGAACTGAAGGTATTACAGGAAAATGAAGGTTTGCTTTACTTTTGAGTGTAGAACTTAATACAGAAACAGATTGAAGCTTATCTGGATATAGCAAACAATAGATTGACTAATTCTATTGTCTGTTTTCCGTAAATTATTTTATTAGAGGAACATATTAATTATACTGAAAGCAGAACCTTTCTCTGTGGTTTCTAATGAAAATTCCTTGTTAGGGATCATGGCAGGATTTCCCACCATTTTCTCTTCCTGATGAAATGAACTCCCTGTGGTTGGCCAGCAGGATAATCTAATTTTAGCCAATCAGCTTGGGAGCTGCCATTACCTCACAAAGGGAGGAGAAGGGTATCTGTTGGCATGGCAACCAGTGGCTCTGCGCTGATCATATTTGGATCCTTTTGCATAATGAAAGACACTGGCTTGCTTTTCAGATGATTAATCTTTTCCCCTGTGAACCTACTGGAAGACATTAGCAAAACAAGTATGGTAAAATTTGTTTATCCCCAGACAATCATTAGAAAATTACCTGCAAAAGTAATTCCCATTAGGGCTGGGTTTATGAATGGCAGACCATATGGTAGATGAAAGAGTGGCAAGACCTGATATAATCGCTCTCACCTGCAACAGGCTGCAGTTCGTCAGGTCTCAGGCCTGAAAGTCTACACTAAATGAGTTAAACAGGAACAGAATTTTGAAAGTTATTTTGCACAATGAATCATTAAGGCTCAATGAATATTCATCATGCAATCATTGTTGAGCATTGCATCAGTGCATTGACACTGCATTGAACAGTGTTGGAAACATTGACAATGAGATTTACAGGTACTGATGTTACTGACTTTTAAGGCAATTGCACGGAACTGACGTGGGAGGACTTGATTTTGCGCCTATGTAGGGGGTTGCCATATGTCCGGATTTACCTGGCATGTCCTCTTTTGAGGACATGTCCGGCGCAACCGGGCGGGTTTTTGCCAATCTGCCCGTTTGTCCAGATTTCTGGACAAACGGGCGGGCTGGTAGGCAGACAAACGGGCAGATTGTTAGCCTCCCCTCCCCTTACTTACTACTGCCCTGGTGGTCTAGTGACCTCTTTCGCCTTCGGGCAGGAAAGAGCCCCTCTTTCCTGCCTGGAGCGCTGCCCTGCATGCCTCCTTCCTGTTGCTGATCTCGGCGCCGATTCAAAATGGCCGCCGAGAGTTGAAGTGACCTCGCGAGACTTCACTCTCAGCGGCCATTTGACTCGGCGCCCGGATCAGCACAGAAAGGATGCATGCAGGGCAGTGCTCCGGCAGGAAAGAGGGGGCTCTTTCCTGCCCCGAGAGGTCACTAGACCACAGGGCAGTAGTAAGGTAAGGGAGGGGGGGACGGGGTGTGTGACAAGGGAGAGGGGAAAATGTGACAGGGGCGGAGCGAGGGCGTGAATGGGGCGGGGCGGGCGGGGGGTGTGAAAGGGAGCGGGGCGGGTGTGAAAGGGGGCGGGGGCATGTGTCCTCCTTTGTTGGGGACAAAATATGGTAACCCTACGCCTATGTCTACTTCCTGCTCTTTGGGCTATTGGAGATGTGGTCAACTGGTTATTAATATTTCTACTGATGATCTGGAGGAAGGAAGAAGTGGCCATACTTCCTTTTTTGTCAACAATTCTGAACCATGACATTGAAGAAGCCTGCAAGGTTAACTCAGAGATCCTTATACAAAGGCGCTGAAAAAATGGCCTGTGGTAGTGTAGGCGTGGGGGTTTTGGGTGCGCGCAGAATCATTTTTCAGCGCACCTGTAAGAAAGGCCTCTTTTTTTGCAAAAAATGGACGTGCGGCAAGTATCAAAATTGTCCGCGCATCCATTTTGGGTCTGAGGACCTTACCGCCAGCCGTAGATCTAGCAGTAAAGATTTGGGCGCTAATGACCTACGCCATCAGATGCCACTTGGCGCGCCATGTCCGCTACGCGTGCCAGAAAATAAAAAAAAATATTTTCAACGCGTGTAGCGGACACCCGTCAAAAATGAAATTACTTACCGCAAGAGCCACGTGGCAGTCGTGCGGGTAACTCCGTTTTGGCACGCGTTGTTCACACGTAGGCACCTACGTGGCATAGTAACAGGGACCCTCAATATGCAAATTGAGACATTGAAGATGTCCTAAAACCAAGGGCAGTATTGTTTTGGAGAAATGGAAAGGAAGTGGAATACTAAAAACAAAAATATTTGCCATCACTGGGAAGTGACGTGTGCGGGAGTTCTGATTTGGAGTGCGCCGTTTACCGCAAGTAGAAAATAATTTTCTATTCTCTAACATGGGAGGCATTCCTTGGCAGTGATTGGCAGCTTGCAACCTCATTGGCGCTCGCTGCCCGATTACCACAGGTTAGCGCATGAGCCCTTATCGCCTACTAAATAGGAGGTTGTCAGGGCTCACGTTGTGACTATCTACCCTTTTGGAAAGCACTAAAAACCCACTTATTCAAGCAAGCCTATCCACATGACCCAGATTAATCTTATGAACCCTTCTACCAATCACATACCCATACGATAACGACATTGACCCAGACTATATCTCCCACTTTGCTCCCTTCTCCATTGCCTATGTCTACCTACTCATCTCTTCTATTATTCTGGTATACTTAACTTTTACCCTCTACTACTACTACTACTACTACTACTACTACTACTACTACTACTTAACATTTCTAGAGCGCTACTAGGGTTACGCAGCGCTGTACAATTTAACAAAGAGAGACAGTCCCTGCCTCAAAGAGCTTACAATCTAATAGATAAGAGTGAGACAAATATAGGACAATCAAGCCATTGTGACATCACTGATGAGGTTGGCTCTTAGGCATTGGTGGAATGAGGCATTATGACATCACAATCTCAGCTCTGGATACCAGAGACTGAAACTCTTCACACTAAGGGGGGAAGTGGGCCAAGTATAGGACAGTCGAGCCATTGTGACATCACTGATGAGGTTGGCTCTTAGGCATTGGTGGAATGAGGCATTATGACATCACAATCTCAGCTCTGGTTAAATCACTGCTATATGTAATACTACTACTACTACTTAACATTTCTAGAGCGCTACTAGGGTTACGCAGCGCTGTACAATTTAACAAGAGAGACAGTCCTTGCTCAAAGAGCTTACATCCTCTCTAGCAATATTCTGTATTCTTATTACTATGTAAGCCGCATTGAACCTGCTTTGAGTGGGAAAGCGCGGGATACAAATGTAATAAATAATAATAATAATAATAAATGGCCAGGCGCTAATTTGGAAAACCATGCGCTACAGCTACCGCCGACCACTTTTTAGCGTGCCTTCGTAAAAGGACCCCAAAATTAGGGCAGCAAAAAGGCTGCTATTTGGGCACCAGACTGAATATTAGCCAGCACCCAGTTAACTTCCAGTGACCTGTCAAATCTGGCTGTTCAGTGCTGGTGTCTTTAAATTTGCTGATCACTGACGAGTCTTTACAGCTTCACAGAATTTCTTGTAGAAAGGCTCTACTCACAGATCATAAAGAGAGGTCCAAGAAGAAACTAAGCTGAATGCCCTATGGATGCAAGTCTTGCACGAGATGAAGGAGGCAGGGAAAAGGCAGTGATCAGGCAATGAACAAAAAGAGAGAGAGAGAGGTAAAGCTGAGAGATGAGCTTGGAAAGTAACTACAGTAGGGAAATGGGAATTGATACACCACCTTTCTGTGGTTTTTGCAACTACATTCAAAGCAGTTTATATAGTATATACATGTACTTATTTGTACCTGGGGCAATGGAGGGTTAAATGGCTTGCCCAGAGTCACAAGGAGCTGCAGTGGGAATCGAAGCCAGTTCCCCAGGACCAAAGTCTGCTGCATTAACCTCTAGGCTACTCCTCCACTCCTTACTCTTTGGGATTCCAAAATCTTGCTATTCTTTGGGGTTCTACATGGAATGTTGCTACTCTTTGAGATTGTGCATGGAATCTTGTTAAAGGAACTTGATGTACTGCCGGTCTAGGGTTAAGTGACTTGCCCAGAGTCACAAGGAGCTGCAGTGGGAATTGAACCCAGTTCCTCAGGATCAAAGTCTGCTGCACTAGCCAGTAGGCAACTCCTCAGGATTCCAGAATCTTGATAGTCTTGGGGGTTCTGCATGGAATCTTGTTAATAGGACTTGATATACAGCCTTTCTGTAGTTTTTGCAACTACATTCAAAGCAGTTTACATATTATATACAGGTGCTTATTTTGTACCTTGGGCAATGGAGGATTAAATGACTTGCCCAGAGTCACAAGGAGCTGCAGTGGGAATTGAACCATCAGAGTCCTCTGCACTAACCACTAGGCTACTCCTCCACTCCTCCACAAAGTCCGCTGCACTAACCACTCCTCCACTCTAATTAGTGCGTTAATCCACGGAGTCTATATATGGGGTTCCAAATTGCATGTGCACCCAATTTACATGAAGAATTCAGTTCAGTAATGAGCTAATTAGTGCCAATAATTGGGCACTAACAATCAATTATTGGCGTTAATTGGCAACAATTTGGATTTACCGTGCGCATCTTGCTAAGCGCAATCCTATAAAGCTGCGTGCATAAATCTTTAGTACAGAACTGAAAAGGAGGCATGGCCATGCGGCTGCTTTTCCCCTCACATTGCACATGCTCAGTTTTGATGAAATTGAGCATGCGTGACGTGAGGGGAAAAGCAGCCACAGTGGCAGGGCGTGCAATGCAGCGGAGTGAAGAACAGCGCTGGAGGAAGGCTTCTTCTGCTGGCGGGGCCTGGGGACCCCTGCCAGCCAAGGTATGTGGAATTGCGACAGGGGGTGGCAGTGGCGATTCTCAGGGAGAAGCGGCGGCTATCCTGGGGGGGGGCGGCGGTGGCAGCAATCTTGGCAGCGGCAGTGGCAGCCTTGCCTCAGGCCCTACTCAGTCTCTCAGCGGCCCTGCAAGCTAGACCACCAGGGAAGATGGGGGATGGGGTGGCAGCCCACTTGGGTCACCGGGGCTTCTTTTTTTGAGTGTTGGGGGGGGGGGGGTTAGAAGGGCTGGAGATTCACCAGATCTCCAGCCCCCCAGGCCCTCATGTAAGGGGGTGTCGGGGGGCTGGAGGTGTGAAGGCTTGGGGGTCATTAGCCACCAGGGCCTCAATCGCTTTTGGGAGACTTGGGGGGCCTGCAAGCATGCAAAGGCTTCCCGTTCCTCCCCAATGCTCCGCAAACCTAGCACCAGCTCTGAGCTGACGTAGGGTTTGCTGCAGGAGCAGCTCCAATATTTAGCCCACTGCCTACTGAGCACTGATGCCCTGTTTAGCATGCATTTGCATGCTTTTTGCATTCAGAGCTGGTGAGCACATGGTTATATTGGGGCGGGAGCAAACGTGGATGCTAGTAGGGTGCTATTGGCCATTAGCGCCCGCGTTTGCTTCTGATCATCGGGGGCGTCAGTGCCTCAGTGCAAATTCAATCAAGCAGCCATTCCAACTCCCACAACAGAACCAGTCTCCCCAGCCAAAACTGATCAGCAATGATTTTTGCCACGTACTTTGCCAGCAAAATTAAAGGTCTCTATCAGAATCTACAGGCAGTGCCGCTGAACTTCTCACCATATTCTCATGCCCTCCCCCCTCCCATCTTCCCAAATATACAACCATTCGACTAGGTAACAGAGGAGGCCCTCGGAAAAAATCTTGAAAGGCCTGCAACCGGCATCCTGCCCAGCAAAGAATGTACAGCTGGCAAGCAGGGGCTCCATGGAAGGGGCAACTAAAATTCTGAGGTCCTCTTGTTGGAAAGGCAGCTGCTAAAAAGGGATATTGTGCACCCCCTACTGGAAACGAGCACCCTTGACCAGGGCAAGCTGGAAAACTACCAGCTAGCATCCTTTTCTGGGAAAAAAATTATAAAACAGTCTGCATTCAACCCAGCAGTTGGCTGAAAGAAACTGTCTGGATCCGTGTCAATCTGGATACAGGCCCGAGTATGGAACAAAGACGCTCCTTGTGTCGCCTGCTCACTGATCGCCAAAGAAACTGTGATAGGGGACCCACCTCTGTACTGGTGCTGCTGGATTTCTTAGCAGCTTTTGATACTGTGGGCCACAATATCATGCTTGCAGGCTGGCAGCAACAGGTATCAGTGACAAAGTGTTTTTGTGGTTCAGATCCGATCTATCAGACAGATAGCAGTCTATTCATTTAGTCACTGACTAAAGGGAATCACAAGGATACTTAATAACTAGAAATAAATCAAAGTAAAACAAAAGAAAATAAAGCAATAGCTTTTTCCGTTGGACTAATAACACATTTTGCAACAAGCTTCCGAAGGCAGAGCCTTCTTCCTCAATATGAACAAAGATGACAGTATCAAAATATGTATATAGTAAAACATGAAAAGCAGGAGAGGCAGGGGTGGAGGAGTAACTAGAAAGTGACAAGGCAGTATAATTTTATGGTTAGTAATGTGAGAGGAAATCAAGGTCTGTCTGGTGGGTATCAAAATATTTTATTTTTCTAACTTCAAAGGTCTTACGTTCCTGGATTGTTTTAAAGTTACTTCTTAGTATTCCAAGGTTATTTATGCCGTGTCCAGGTTCTGAGAAATGTTCAGCCGTAGCAGTGGCGTAGCCACAGGTGGGCCGGGGCCCACCCAATTAGGGACCAGGCCCACCCAACAGTAACACATGTATTAGCGGTACCAGGTGGGGATCCCAAGCTCCGCCAGCTGAAGACTTCCCCTGATGGTAATGAAAACGCTATTCTCCACGATACCAGCACCTGCGCATGTTTTCAGCGCGTGCCTGCTACAGACTGCTAAGGTGGAAAGAAGCATTTTCCTGCCAGCTGAGATTATTTTTTGGTGGTGGGTGAAGGGGAGAACACTGGGTGCCCATCCACTTCTTGTCTAGGCCCACCCAAAATCTGTTGTCTGGCTATGCCCCTGAGTAGAGATGTCACCCTTAAATGCTTTGTGATGTTTGATGTGGTGACAGTGTGCGTTGTCTTTTGCAGCTAACACAGCAACCACAATTCTTATCCAAGGATACTGCTGTCACCTATTTTATTTAGTTTCAAGCTAAACTGTTTCAGTTAACGGACGTAGAATTCTACATCTAAGCCAATGGTGTACAACTACTCAAAACCAATGAACCAGATTTCTCTAAAGTTTTGAGTAAACTGACTGCAGGGCCAGTCAAACCCAGTAAGCGGGGTAAGCACCGCAGGGGGCGCCTGCCTTCAAGGGCGCCGCTGCGGCACCATACCTCCGTCCCAGCAGCCGCGTCATTTGAAAGCCCTGCCCGTCTCTAGCCTTCCCTCCCTTCGTCGGTTCGTTCCGCAGAGTCCCACCTTCTGATGTCATTTCCTCGAGGGCGGGACTCTGAGGGAATGAACTCACGAAGGGAGGGAAGGCTAGAGACGGGCAGGGCTTTGAAATGACATGGCCGCTGGGACGGAGGTAAATTAAAAAAGACTTAAACCACGCAGGGTGGCAAGAAGAAAAAGGGGGATATTGGGGGGAGAAGAGGGCGGGCAGGTGGCCATAAATGGGAGGGGGATGGGGCGAAGGAGAATCACTGGACAGGGGCAGGGTGGGACAAGAGAGAAAGGAGATGCTGGGGGGGCGCCAACTCATAGTCTGCAGGGGTGTGCCAGAGACCCTAGGACCAGCCCTGACTGACTGCCAAGCTAACAGCAACTCAGAATGGGGAAAACCCCATCAAACTTTGCATGAATCCAACTGAGACTCTGTGGATTAAAGACACATAAGAGTCAATCCATATTCAGCCGGTGGCAGTCAGCACTATTGGCTTTTGTTATCTGGACGTCAGACTAGAACGAAGCCTTGCGCGGGATTGCGAGGAAGAGGACCTTGGCTGGTGGGAGTTGGGGTCCCCCGCCAGCAAGGGTTGGCGACGGTGGGGGTGGATTGGCAGCGGGAGGGGGGGTCGAGTGCCCTTTATAGAATCGCTCTTCGCGCCAATCTTTTCCAGCACCCATTGTCGAGCGCAATTTATGGAATCTGACCCATCGTGTGCAGTTGTTAAGAAAAGTTCACAATGGGCCCCTTTTACAAAGCGGCGGCAAGCCCAACGCGGGCTTACCACTCACTTAAAAGGAACTACTGCAGCGCTACTGCAGAAGCCCGGTGGTAATTCCCAACCCCCAGCGAGCCGTCATATCGGTGCTACAAATATATATATTTATTTTTGTAGCGCCAGTGTGTACCCAGCAGTAATCGGGCAGTGCCGCGCGCTGCCTGGTTACCGACGGGTTATCACGGAGCCCTTACCGCTATCTTAATGGGTGCTGGTTTGGGCCCCCCCCCCCCTGAAATGGCCACATGACCATTTCTTTAAAAAAAAGAAAGACCTACCTTTTACCCGCTGCCGCAACTCAGTAAAAGTGGCCCAATATTATCGGTGAATGATATTTTGTCCGAAATGACAGCCCATCCCTAATAGGAATATGACTGCTAGCCTAGTGAACGAGTGAGTCTAATGCATGAAATCTCCTGTTTTCTATCTGGATCCCTAGAACATATATTTCACACCTGGTCACCACAGTAAAGTGCCAACATCATGCCAAGTCAGTGCGCATTCAAGGGATCACGAAGGTTAATAATAAAAATTGCCATGCTGTTTTACTAGATAACTGCCTCTGTGCAATTGAGCTTATGTTACAGCATGCTGTCAAACACTGCCGGGGAGAGTTAATTATTTATTATTTAACGGAGTTGTACAAGGTATGATAACATTCCTTCCGTGCTATCACTATCTCTTACTTTAGCAAGCATCTTGTCTTGATTTAAGTGTAATGAAGACAATTTTAAAATCCATTTCCTCAGGTAAAAACCGTGCTTAAAACTACGCATGGAGAGTCACCTTGCATGTATTGTTACCCTTTGTAGAGGGAGGCATTCATGGGAGGGGTCAAGCTGGGGCTTGGAACTATGCCTATACTTTTACAACAGTATTCACATAAATTAGCAGGTGTAAATGCATGTGAGTACTTTTCCTGGGGTAATTTTCAAAGTGAAAGTACCCATATAGATACTTTTACTTTGAAAATCCTAAATGACTCCACAATGAAAGGGAAATGTGTATAGTGTGCTCAGCTATAAACATGCCCTTTAAAAAATATCCTATCCATGATTATTATTTTTAAAAATATTCAAACTTACAAACGATCTTGGTAAAAGATAAAAATCTATTTTCAAAATATGATCTCCATCAGTATAAAATGAGACAAATCCTTTGAAAAATGAAAGTGATCATTGCACTTGAAATTCTATGATGGTTTAATTTATTGTTATGATGATGGTATCTTCACATGTGGATTGATTTTAATTCCACTAAATTGGGTCCTACCCAAGGACCTGGAATCACAGAGATACCAGAGTAAAATTTATTTATTTATTTATTGCATTTGTACCCCACATTATCCCACCTTTTTGCAGGCTCAATGTGGCTTACAGGGTGTTAATTTGGTATGATCGTTACATAGTGTTAGATACAGTCGGTAATAAAGTTGGAAGTAAAAGAGGAGTTAGTTAGAAGGTAGTGGGTAAGGTCGTGTCGAAGAGTTTTAGAGCGTTTGGGTGATGTACGGGGTAGTATGATTCATCAAGGATTGTTTTTGTAGGTTATGTTGAAGAGAAATGTCTTCAAAGGTTTGTACACTGTGCCAAGTAGGGTAGGGTTTGTTGTTGTTGTTGTTGTTGTCGTTTGTTTTGCTTTGGTTTTGTTGCAAAAAATTGATGGTTATGCCATTTAAATGTAAAATTTTCTAAGTATTTTGGGAGTCCAATCAGAATTGCTCCAAGATCTCCAATTATTATTATCATCATCATCATCACCATGCATGGTACGTAACACAACAGATTTTTCTGGTATCACCAGAGAATTTAAACGTTATCAAAAAAGCCTAAGAATTATCTAGGTATCATCTCAAAATATAGCTTGAACCCAGCAAAACTTTTTTTTTTTGTATACCCGCTGTTGTCAAATTAAAATATCAAACTTTTATAGAAATTTGTCCAGCCTTGGTGCAACATTGCTTATTTAGGAGATGCAAAGTGCTCCCACATTAAGGGAACTGGGACTTGATATACCGTCTTTCTGAGGTTTTTGCAACTACATTCAAAGCGGTTTACATATATTCAGGTACTTATTTTGTACCAGGGGCAATGGAGGGTTAAGTGACTTGCCCGGAATCACAAGGAGTTGCAGTGGGAATTGAGCTCAGTTCCCCAGGATCAAAGTCTGCTGCACTAACCACTAGGCTACTCCTCCACTCATTCCACCAATAAGAGCCAACCTCATCAGTGATGTCACAATGGCTTGATTGCCCGATACAGTTCCCCAGGATCAAAGTCCACTGCACTAACCACTAGGCTACTCCTCCACTCATTCCACCAATAAGAGCCAACCTCATCAGTGATGTCACAATGGCTTGATTGCCCTATACTTCGCTCACTTCTGATATTGTGATGTCATAAGGGAAAGGGGGAAAGGGAAATGGGACTTGACATACCACCTTTCTGAGGTTTTTGCAACTACATTCAAAGCGGTTTACATATATTCAGGTACTTATTTTGTACCAGGGGCAATGGAGGGTTAAGTGACTTGCCCAGAGTCACAAGGAGCTGCAGTGGGAATTGAACTCAGTTCCCCAGGATCAAAGTCCACTGCACTAACTACTAGGCTACTCCTCCATTCATTCCACCAATAAGAGCCAACCTCATCAGTGATGTCACAATGGCTTGATTGCCCAATACAGTTCCCCAGGATCTAAAGTCCTCTGCACTAACCACTAGGCTACTCCTCCACTCCATTAAGGGGTCTTTTACTAAAGATTAGCTCAAGTTATCTGCAGCAGGGCCCATTTTATTCCTATGGGGCCCTGCTGCAGATTTGAGCTAATCTTTAGTAAAAGACCCCCTAAGTCTGCATTATACAGTTAGCACTTGTTGGATGGATAACACTTCCATACCTATTTTCTGCCCATGCCACACACCCTCCCAAAAAAATAAATTTTCTGAAAGCTAAGTCAATGGCTGGTGGTACGGTCTCAGGCCCAAAACGGATGCATGCCAATTTTATTTTGCCGCATGTCCATTTTTGGCTGAAAAAAGAGCGCCTTTTTTGCAGGTGCGCTGAAAATTGGACCTATGCACGTCCAATACATGCATCTACACCAGCACAAGCCATTTTTCAGCGCACCTTAGTAAAAAAAAAACCCAAATGGTGGAACTCCCTGAACCACTACTTCAACTTTCGCAAACATCTTAAACCTACTTTTCAAAACATTTTTCCCAAATTACAGCACCAGGGCCGCTGAGAGGGGGGGGGGCAGGGGGGCAAGATTCCCTGGCCCGGGCCTCCAAGGGGGGCCCGGCGCCGGGGTCAGGCCGCCGGCGCTGCAGTCCCCAGTCTCACCTGCCTGCCTCCATGGCTTCCGGACCCCCTTCATTCAAAGCGGCGGTCGCAGATCGCCTCTCTGGCCTTCCCTCCCTGTGTCCCGCCCTCATCTGATGTAACTTCCGGTTTTCGCGAGGGCGGGACACAGGGAGGGAAGGCCAGAAGAGACGCGATCTGCGACTGCCGCTTTGAATGAAGGGGGCCCGGAGCCGTGGAGGCAGGCAGGTGAGACCGCAGATTGCAGCGGCAGGGGGAGCGACGGGGGCAGCAGTGGCAGCAGCAGGGGGAGCGATGGGGGCGGCAGCGGCGGAGGGTGGAGGCGGGGCAGCGGGGGGGGGGGGGCGGAGGCAGAGCGGCCTTGCCCCGGGCCCGGCATAGTCCTCATCGGCGGCCCTGTACAGCACCCAACAACCAAGCTAATAGGATTTCAGTTCCCGCCCTCGATGCACATCTACTCTCCCTGTCATAATACTTCAGATGCTTAAAAAAAAAATGTTTTCACTGTAACTTTGTAAGCCGCATCAAGCCAATTCAGTTTGGAAAATCATGGGATATAAATTCTGTTATAAATAAAATAAACCAACATGAGACTACAGCATAAGTAGAGAATATTGCTTTGATGTATGCTGTAACTAAAGCGACTCAGCCAATTTTAGGGCTCCTTTTACTAAGCTGTGTAAGCGCCTACATGCACCAAAAATGCGCCAAATCATAGTTACCGCCCGATTACCGCGTGGCCCTGTGGTAATTTCAATGCTGGAGCGCGTCTGCTATGCCCGCTAAAAAATATTTTTTTATTTTCTGGCGCACATGGCGAACGTGCGCCAAGTGGCATCTGATGCATGTATTTCATTACCGCCCAAATTCTTTACCGCTAGGTCTATGGCTGGCAGTAAGGTCTCAGACCCAAATGTATGCGTGGCAATTTTGATTTTGCCGCACGTCCATTTTCGGCAAAAAAATAAATAAAAGGCCTTTTACAGGTGCGCTGAAAAATGGATTTGCGCGCACCCAAAACCCGCGCCTACACTAGCGCAAGCCATTTTCAGCACACCTTTGTAAAAAGAACCGTTAATAAAAACATAAGAATTCTCATCATGAGAAGTCAGTCTATGAATATTCTAATACATCATGAAGATAAAGAAGGCGCAAGATATCGGCTGACAACAATAAAAAGAAAACCAGGAGCCTAGCAAGCAGGATAAGTAACAAACCTTAAGGGGCCCTTTTTCCAGGGCGCATAGGTGCCTACATGTGTCCAACAAGCGTCAAATTGGAACTACCGCCCGGCTACTGCATGCTCCTGAGCAGTAATTCCATTTTTACATGCGTCTGATATGCACGGCAGAAAGTATTTTTTATTTTCTACCGCATGGCGCTAACCAGGCAGTAATCGACAGGGCACATGCGCTAACGATTGCCGCCCGGTTAACACGTGAGACCTTACCGCTAAGTCAATTGGCGGCGGTAAGGTCTCAGGTCCCAAAATGGACGTGCGCCAATTTTTATTTTGCCGCAGGTCCATTTTCAGCCAAAAAGCCTTTTTTCGCAGGCAAGCTGTGAAATGGATCTGCGCGCATCCAATACATGCACCTACAATAGTTCAGGCCATTTTTGGCACACCTTAGTGAAAGGATCCCTAAATTAATTAAACACAGGCACTTCCAACTTCCAACTTCCAACCCCAATTCTGTTCTGACTTAAACTAGCCATTGAGCCCGTGTAAACGGGCTAGTTTTGGAATGGGGGGGTTCTGAGCCCCCCCCCAAGGTCGCCGCTGCTCCGCCCCCCCCCCCCCCCGGCCTGAGCACTGTCTGTTATTGAACTTACATCGCACCAGGCAGACGCAGCAGGCACATCAGCAAAGCTGCCATCGGGACGGGCTTCCTTCTCTGCCTGTGTCCCGCCCTCGTGTGACGTAACGCGGCGAGGGTGGGACACAGGCAGAGAAGGAAGCCCGTCCCGACGGCAGCTTTGCTGATGTGCCTGCTGCGTCTGCGTGGTGCGATGTAAGTTCAATAAGAAAGACAGTGCTCGGGCCGGGTGGAGGGGCGGCGGTGGCGGCGACTCCGGGTGGGGGAGCGGTAGCAGTGACCTCGGGGGGGAGGGGGAGGGTGGAGCAGTTGCGAGTACGTCTGCGGCATGCGCAGTAGAGACTTCCCGCTCTGTCCCGCCCCCCTCATCACGTATTGATGCAGGGGCGGGGCAGAGAGGGAAGTCTCTACTGCGCATTTGCGAGTGAGTACGACACTTGCCTTTTATATGTTTGATACCAACCTCCCATCCTTCTCTTTCCATCTCTCCTTAATTTTATCCCTCCTCACCCTTTCTCCCAAATTACACTATCCTATCCTGTCTACCCTCTTTTATCCTAGTCATATATTATCTAGCTGAACTTATCATACACTACTAAGCCCAACTTTACATTGTTTTACTATGGTTTTATTAAAATTCTATTAACTTTGTATTTCAAATTACTTTGTAAGCCGCATTGAGCCTGCATTGTGTGGGAAAGCGCGGGGTACAAATGTAATAATAATAATAATAAAGTAACCAGAAACTCACACCTGAAAAACTTTGTTGTCACAAAAAACAAACAAACCGGAATCTACAACACTGAAGTTAGTTTCAAAGTTCCCAACGAGCATTCAAATCAATTCTGTCTTAACAGCAGCAAAAACAGAACACTGTAACAGGCCCTTAACATCAAAGGCAGCCTCTAACTGAGCATTTAATATTTCCAAAGTTCCATGCTTTCCCGGAAAGAAGATACTGCCAGAACGTATTGATCTGAATGCAATTATTCTCAAGCTGACTCTCAATTTTGCCATGATTGCCAAAAGCACTCTCAGCACCTCCTCACAATTATCGGTATGTTTTGACTAAATGCTTTAGAGTGGGAAGATTAAACCCAGGCATCTTGCTGGTGGAAGTGACTGGAAAGGGTACAGAAATAAAAGGAGACGGGGCGAGGGAAGGGGGAGGGCGAGGAAAAGCGCTCAAGCTCTCCACAGCGTTCCCCCATACCGTAACCATTTCCCTTGTGGCCACAGATTTTGTCGGGAACTTTAGCTGTTTGATAAAAGGGAAAGAGGAAAGGAGAAGGGATGTGATATATTGTCTTTCTGTGGTCCAGTTGAAGTGATTTACAAATTATCATATACAGGTACTTTTTTTTTTCTGTCCCTAGAGAGCTCATGAGTGTTTTAGTTTGTTTGTTTGTTTTTTTTTATATTAACATTACATTACTTGCCACTTCTATGCCACATTAGCCATAAAGTTCAATGTGGCTTACAACTTATAAATTTATCAATAGATATCAAACAAAATAAAACATGGAAAAGAAAATAAGATGATACCTTTTTATTGGACATAACTTAATACATTTCTTGATTAGCTTTCGAAGGTTGCCCTTCTTCCTCAGATCGGAAATAAGCAAATGTAGTAGATGACAGTATATATAAGTGAAACATCAAAGCATTACTTTGACAGTCTGAGAGGGTGGGAGGGTGGGGGTGGGTAGGAGGTATGCATGGGGACATCAAAGCATTTCATTGATATTCTGACGAAGAAGGGCAACCTTCGAAAGCTAATCAAGAAATGTATTAAGTTATGTCCAATAAAAAGGTATCATCTTATTTCTTTTCCATGTTTTATTTTGTTTGATTTCTATTGATAACCTTAAGAGTGGACTAACACGGCTACCACACTCCTCAACTTATAAATTGAAACTAAATAAAACCCAAACACATTATAAGAACGTTAATAAAAACACAATATCGCATTATAAAACAAACAAATTATAAGAAAGTCAATAAAAACACAATATGACATTATAAATCCCCAAATTTCCAACACAAAACAAAGATTTTAACGCTTTTTAAAGAATCCATAACATCCCAAAGACCTAGGGAATCTTTTACTAAGCAGCGGTAGGGTTAACATGTGGATATCGCACACCGAATCGTGTGCTGTTTCCCACGGTAGAAATGCAGGGGGGGGGGGGTGTTCCTGACGGTAATCGGCAGCGCGGCCACATTGGTACACACTTGTCTGTGTAAATGGCTTCTATAAATTTAAGGCAATCTGATATAGAATGAGAGGGAAAATGCAATGATGATTCGCAAGGTTTTGAGGCTGCCTGAATTCAGAAGCATGTGCAATATCCCCTAATGTTTTGGCTGTTAATTCCACCTGCCAAATGTTGTTTTACAATTTGGGGCAGTTTCTGAGCTTTGTAGGTGGCTACAGAGTCTTCAGTTTCATTCCCTTTGAGAAATTTGCATTGGATTTTTCTGTGAAAACCTTTTCTGGCAAAAGCAATGCAATACTGCATATATGTTGTCTTCCTAGACCTAATCTCATCACAGAAATGCTTCCAAGAAAGTACAGGTAAAACCATGCATGCTTGTGGTGTGGTGCCTGTAATTTCAACCACATACCGAGTGGGCGATTTTCAAATGTTCTTTTATCTAGAGTTGCCAACCCCATATGTATTGTAGAATTTTCTCAACTAACAGGATATGAGAAAGGCTGAAAATCAGAAATGAATAGTTCTGGGTTCACCACACTTCAACCACCCCAGTGTCTCTCCAGCTGAAGCAACCCTTAGCCGATTAGGGCCCCTTATACTAAGCCACGTAGGCGCCTGTACGCACCCAATGCAGGCCAAATTAGAGTTACGGCCAGGTTACCACATGGCCCTTGCAGTAATTTCAATTTTGGCGCACGTCCACTACGCGCGTCTAGAAGCTATTTTTTTTATTTTCTGGTGCGCGTAGGTCATTACCACCCACATTCTTTACCGCTAGGTCTATGGCTGGCGGGTGAGGTCTCAGACCCAAAATGGACGCACGGCAATTTTGATTTGCCGCACGTCCGTTTTCGGCCCCATAAATGAAAGGCCTTTTTACAGGTGCGCTGAAAAATGATTCTGCGTGTGCCCAAGAGAGCAAAAGGCAAATGCAAGTAAGTGTTGAGGCTAAAACTTAAAGTTAAAATGCCATCACTTCCAAATAACAATAAATGGAATTGGAGAATTGTATGTTAAGAACAATAAAGTGACGGCATCTTATCTTTAATTTTTAGTCACAACACTTACTTACATTTGCCTTTTGCAGTGCCTGCATCATTGGTTTTAATGTAAATTTATTAATATACTTCTGCTTACCGTAGTGGTCTTCATTTAATTTATTCATGCTATGATTGTATAACTTTACATGTTTTTGTGAACACAAATGATAGACACCCATATATTCCTGTGGGTGTCTTTAGCGTTAGAGCGTGCTAATTTTTAGTGTGCGCTAAAAACGCTAGCGTACCTATAGCACGGCTTAGTAAACAGGGCCCCAAATTTTTATCTCTATGGGGCCCTTTGGTTAAGCTGTGGTAGGCGCTAATGCAAGCTTACTTCAGCTTAAAATGGCTTCCTGTGGGACACGCTCGGGCGTCCTGTGGTAAGTTTCAAATCAGCTCACGTTAACCAAGCACACATAAAAGTATTTTCCTTCGGGTAGGAAAATGTTTACTTTGGGTTCTCTTGCCTCTTCCGTTGCTCCGCCTGTATTTTATTTCAGAAAAAAAAAAGTATTCATTTACTTGAGAAATGAGCTATTTCCCAAATCTGTACTGCTTCAATTTTCCAAAGTGCAATGAGTTTTTGGGCCTTTGGGTTCCTGCCATATGATTCACAAATTACGAGTCCAGATTTGTGGTATATGGGCTTGTGCTTATAGGATTATGCTGTTGAAATCATGAATCACTTTTGGTAGGTTGTTTTTACTGGAAACTTGTTAAAGGGTAGACTTTTTAGATTCTTGTAAGGATGTGCTGTTGTTTTAAAAAAGGGCACATCAAAAGCCAATGTTTGCCCCGGGATTGGTAGCATGGAATGCTACTACTAATTGGGTTTCTGCCAGGTACTTGTGACCTGGATTTATAGGAGCCGACTCTGTGGGTGCTTGAGCACCCCCAATGTTGAAAAAAATTCATTGTATATATATATATTTTTTGTTGTTGTTGAATTTGTACCCCGTGCTTTCCCACTCATGGCAGGCTCAATGCGGCTTACATGGGGCAATGGAGGGTTAAGTGACTTGCCCAGACTCGACTCACAAGGAGCTGCCTGTGCTGGGAATCAAACTCAGTTCCCCAGGACCAAAGTCCACCACCCTAACCACTAGGCCACTCCTCCACTGTTGCTACTATTTGAGATTCTACATGGAATGTTGGCTATTCCACTAGCAACATTCCATGTAGAAGTCGGCCCCTTGCAGATCACCAATGTGGCCGCGCAGGCTTCTGCTTCTGTGAGTCTGACCGTCCTGCACGTACGTGCAGGACGTCAGACTCACAGAAGCAGAAGCCTGCGCAGCCTTCTACATGGAATGTTGCTAGTGGAATAGCCAACATTCCATGTAGAATCTCCAATAGTAGCAACATTCCATGTAGAATCTCCAATAGTATCTATTTTATTTTTGTTACATTTGTAACCCCGCGCTTTCCCACTCATGGCAGGCTCAATGCGGCTCTTACATGGGGCAATGGAGGGTTAAGTGACTTGCCCAGAGTCACAAGGCGCTGCCTGTGCTGAGAATCGAACTCAGTTCCCCAGGACCAAGTCCACCACCCTAACCACTAGGCCACTCCTCCACACATATGTCCATGGAGGGGTATTTCCACTGGGCTTAGCACCCCCAAAATTTTTGAAAAGTTGGCTCCCATGCCTGGATGGCCACTGTTGGAAACAGGATACTGGGCTAGATGAAATGAAACAAAAGTAATGAAATGTTATTTTATTTGTGTATTTCTGTTGTTATAGGATGTGCTACATTGTTTAAGCATACACTAACATTTTCTGGTACTTGTTAAAAATGACTTACGACTCAGAGTTACTAAGGTACAGTAAAATGCATTTCCACTGTGCTAGAATTTATCTTGGGATCTGTACATGAGATCTTCCATCTATGAGACTGAGGGAAATCCGAATAAATCACATTGCAATAGTCCATCTCTGAGAGCAAAGGAACTGCAAAGTCAAATAGTAAGAATCAAAACCAAGCAAGAAGCAATCCAATCAGATCTTCAAGCAAACTTACGTAGCATAGTTACATAGTAGATGACAGCAGATAAAGACCTATACGGTCCATCCAGTTCTGCCCAACAAGATAAACTCGTATGTGCTACTTTATATGTATACTTGACCTTGATATGCCCTTGCCATTTTCAGGGCACAGACCATAGAAGTCTGTCCAGCACTAGCTTTGCTTCCCAATTACCAGTGTTGCCACCAAATCTCCGTTAAGCTTCTGAGGATCCATTCCTTCTGAACAGGATTCCGTTGTGTTTATCCCACACATTTTTGAATTCCATTACCATTGTCATCTCCACCACCTCCCGCGAGAGGGCATTCCAAGTATCCACCACCCTCTCCGTGAAAAAATACTTCCTGACATTTTTCCTGAGTCTGCCCCCTTCAACCTCAATTCATGTCCTCTAGTTCTACTGCCTAACCATCTCCGAAAAAGGTTCATTTGCGGATTAATACCTTTCAAATATTTGAACGTCTGTTTCTGTCACCCCTGTTTCTGCTTTCCTCCAAGGTATCCATGTTCAGGTCAGTAAGTCTCTCCTCGTACGTCTTGTAGTGCAAATCTCATACCATTTTTTGCAGCATTTCTTTGCACCGCTTCAAGTCTTTTAACATCCTTAGCCAGATACGGCCTCCGAAACTGAACATAATACTCCAGGTGGACCTCAGCAACGACTGTACAGGGGCATCAACACCTCCTTTCTTCTCCTGGTTACACCTCTCTCTATACAGCCTAGAATCCTTCTGTCTAGCATCCTTCATGGCACAGAATCAGGACTCAAAAGACTCGACATGGCTGTGTTTCGGCAACCAGTGCCTGCATCAGGATTGATGAAGAACGTGGCGATGAAAAAAACGAAACGGCAAAAGGAAATGAGCACCCAGTAGGGTAAGCTTGCAGAATTCAAGTAGCACAACTGCAGTCACGCACCACTGATTCCAAGCAAAGGAACTGCACCACCATCTGAAACTCAGACTAAAATTAAATTAACACAAGCTAGTTGTACCACAAGCTTAATGTAATGCCATAATCAAAGCCTGGTATCCAGATATTTAGCCTTTGACATGATTGGCAGCATGGGTTTCTTTTTATGAAGCTGAGGCAAAAAGTGGCTTTGGTGCAACTTACGTGAGTTTTTTTTTCCACCCGCTAAGACCATTTTTACCGAAATCATTAAATGTCTGTTTTTTTTCTCTATTTTTTGTACTAATGGTCATTGCTGATGTTGCAATTAGTAACATAGTAGATGACGGCAGAAAAAGACCTGCAAGGTCCATCCAGTCTGCCAACAAGATAACTCATATTTGCTGCTTTTTGTGTATACCCTACTTTGATTTGTACCTGTGCTCTTCAGGGCACAGACCGTATAAGTCTGCCCAGCACTATCCCCGCCTCCCAACCACCAGCCCCGCCTCCCAACCACCGGCTCCGGCACAGACCGTATAAGTCTGCCCAGCACTATCCTCGCCTCCCAACCACCAGCCCTGCCTCCCAACCATGGGCTCTGGCATAGACCGTACAAGTCTGCCCAGCCCTATCCACGCCTCCCAACCACCAGCCCCGCTTCCCAACCACGGCTCTGGCACAGGACTGTATAAGTCATTCCCAGCACTATCACCGCCTCCCTACCACCAGCCCTGCCTCCCGATCTTGACTAAGCTCCTGAGGATCCATTCCTTCGGCACAGGATTCCTTTATGCTTATCCCACATATGTTTGAATTCGTTACCGTTTTCATTTCCACCACTCCCGCGGGAGGGCATTCCAAGCATCCACTACTCTCTCCGTGAAAAAATACTTCCTGACATTTTTCTTGAGTCTGCCCCCCTTCAATATCATTTCATGTCCTCTCGTTCTACCATCTTCCCATCTCTGGAACAGGTTCGTTTGTGGATTAATACCTTTCAAATATTTGAACGTCTGTTTCATATCGTGCATTTTAGAAATTACCGTTGTGAGCACTTGTGTCACCCCTTTTGTAGGTGGCAGGGGCAGGAAACTCTCACTCTCCATCCATAACATGTCCTAAAACAAATTTTTTGAAATACTTTTTAATGCAATAATTAGGTACGCACAATTCAGAATTACTACAGGACGCCTGGGTATGTCCTACGCTACTTCATTTTTGTGAGTGACATTGCCAAAGGGTTAGAAGGTAAAGTTTGCCTTTTTGCGGATGATACTAAGATCTGTAACAGAGTGGACACCCGGGAGGGAGTGGAAAACATGAAAAAGGACCTACGGAAGCTAGAAGAATGGTCTAAGGTTTGGCAATTAAAATTCAATAATTACAAAAAAATCAGGAAGATCAAAATCCAACCAACCAAGTTAAACCTTAAACTCACTATAGTAAACTTGGGTTCAGAATAATTTATCTTTTTTTTTTTTTTTTTTACCACAAGCTTAGGGAGCAGTTATTTTGATGGCAATATTGGAATGGATGAATGATATGTGATTTTAATGAAGCACAAGCACAAGCACAATATACCCCAAGGGAAGTGAAATAATTATGTGAATATGTGTGTATATCGCATTGTGGGTTGGTTTGTGTAAGATATGTGGGGGAAGAGAGATCAGGGTGTCATGAATTAACATATTCCTCCTTTAGGTTTAAACAAACGGTGACTGTATGTTTTATATCCATGTATCAGAAAGTAATATGGAATGTACCATAATTTATGGGCGGAGGTTTTGAGCTCAAGTCTAACAATATTTAATGTGAATAGTCCATGACTTATACATATGTAGTATAGATATACGCATACATCGGTGAGTAAGATCTACTTGGGCGCAGCTGTATGTACATACACAAATATTAGGAGGTGGAACATCATATGGGCAGTGATGGTTCCATTGTGACACACCACATAGTCCTCTTGGGGATATAAGGGGTGTAAACGGTATGGTCTGAGCACATTTAAAACAATTTAAAACACTTTAGCATTTTTTTAAAGTGCATACATATATATATATATAAAGATAAATTATGCTGAACCCAAGTTTACTATAGTGAATACATGGAATTAAAATTCAATGCCAAGAAAGGCAAAGTGATGCACTTAAGGAATAGAAATCCACGGGAGACGTATGTGTTAGGCGGGGAGAGTCTGATAAGTAGCGGACGGGGGAGAGGGGATCTTGGGGTGATAGTATCTGAGGATTTGAAGGGCGACGACTCAGTGTGACAAGGCCGTGGCCGTAGCTAAAAGGTTGTTAGGCTGTATAGAGAGAGGTGTGACCAGCAGAAGAAAGGGGGTGTTGATGCCCCTGTACAAGTCGTTGCTGAGGTCCCACCTGGAGTATTGTGTTCAGTTTCGGTGGCCGTATCTTGCTAAGGATGTTAAAAGACTTGAAGCGGTGCAAAGAATGCTGATGCCCCTGTATAAGTCGTTGGTGAGGCCCCACCTGGAGTATTGTGTTCAGTTTTGGAAGCCGTATCTTGCTAAGGATGTAAAAAGAATTGAAGCGGTGCAAAGAAAAGCTACGAGAATGGTATGGGATTTGCGTTACAAGACGTATGAGGAGAGACTTGCGGACCTGAACATGTATACCCAGGAGGAAAGGAGAAACAGGGGTGATATGATACAGACGTTCAAATATTTGAAAAGTATTAATCCGCAAACGAACCTTTTCCGGAGGTGCGAAGGCGGTAGAACTAGAGGACATGAAATGAGATTAAAGGGAGGCAGACTCAAGAAAAATGTCAGGAAGTATTTTTTTCACGGAGAGAGTGGTGGATACTTGGAATATTCTCCCGCGGGAGGTGGTGGAGATGAAAATGGAAACGGAATTCAAAAAGGTGTGGAATAAACATAAAGGAATCCTGTTCAGAAGGAAGCTTAGCGGAGATTGGGTGGCAGAGCCAAATGATTCGCTTTGCCGTGCAGTCATTTCCTGAAAAAAAAAATAAAGACCTACCTTTTACCCGCAGCGGTAAAAGGGGACCTCGGCGCACATGAAAAACACATGCTGAAGCCAGCGCAGGCCCTCCTTTTGCCACAGCTTGGTAAAAGGTCCCTAAGTAATTCTGGGGGTTTTTTTGGAAAACATGTGAAACATTTCTGTAGAGCACTTTAAGCACTAGTGAACTACCTTGTCATTCACATGGAACTCAGAGAGGGTTAAGCAGTCATCTGGAAGCCATTACGATCATTCACAGCCATTTACAAAGCATAATCCTTGGCTTATAATGGACAGGCATTGA
Organism: Microcaecilia unicolor; assembly: GCF_901765095.1. NCBI lineage: Eukaryota > Metazoa > Chordata > Amphibia > Gymnophiona > Siphonopidae > Microcaecilia > Microcaecilia unicolor. Next base: position 205,002,091 of record NC_044040.1, on the reverse strand, counting down.
TTTACTGTAGAAACAATTCAGTGGCCAAAGAGTCTTTAATAACAATTCTTCCTACCTGTGTAGCACAAGATCTACAAAGATGATGCCACCAGGTCAGTTCCAGATAGGGTTTTTCTTTTCCATGTTCGACAGAATGTGCATCAGGAAGATTAAAATGTACAATCCTGGTATACATTATTTCAGAGCCTGATGTTCATTACACCCTGCATGTACAGTACAGACTTTCTATTATTTTGCATACAGTGGAAAATTAATCTAACTGGATAGGAATTTGAAAGAAGTTTTCTTTATACTGCTAATCATTTCTATAGCACTACTGGATTTATTTATTAGGATTCACTCAAGGCGGTGTACAGTAAGAATCAGGGGCGTAGCCAGACTTCGGCGGGAGGGGGTCCAGAGCCCGAGGTGAGGGGCACATTTTAGCCCCCCCCCCCCCCCCGCCCCCCCCCCCCCCCCCCCCCCCGCCATTGCTGACACCTCCCTTGCCATTGCCGACCCCCCCACCATTGCCGACCCCCCCCCCCGCCGCCACCACCACCACCAACAGCAATAACTTTGACCCCCCCTGCTGATGACCCTCTCGACCCCCCTCCCGTCGCCAACCCTCCCCTGCCATCGCCTAACTTTGCTGGCGGGGGAACCCAACCCGCCAGCCGAGGTCCTCTTCTTCCTTCGTTCTGTTTCTGAGTCTGACGTCCTGTGTTCAATTCTGGTCACTGCATCTCAAAAAAGATATAGTGGAATTAGAAAAGGTGCAGAGAAGGGCGACAAAAATGATAAAGGGGATGGGACGACTTCCCTATGAGGAAAGGCTAAAGCGGCTAGGGCTCTTCAACTTGGAGAAAAGGCGGCTGAGGGGAGATATGATAGTGGTCTATAAAATAATGAGTGGAGTTGAACGGGTAGATGTGAAGCGTCTGTTTCTGCTTTCCAAAAATACTAGGACAAGGGGGCATGCGATGAAGCTACAATGTAGTAATTTAAAACAAATCGGAGAAAATGTTTCTTCACGCAACGTGTAATTAAACTCTGGAATTCGTTGCCAGAGAATGTAGTAAAGGCGGTTAGCTTAGCGGAGTTTAAAAAAAGGTTTGGACGGCTTCCTAAAGGAAAAGTCCATAGACCATTATTAAATGGACTTGGGGAAAATCCACTATTTCTGGGATAAGCAGTGTAAAATGTTTTGTACTTTTTGGGATCTTGCCAGGTATTTGTGACCTGGATTGGCCACTGTTGGAAACAGGATGCTGGGCTCGATGGACCTTTGGTCTTTCCCAGTATGGCAATACTTATGTACTTATCAGCACTAATTTGCTCTGATTAGAATTTAGGTGCACAACTCGCTAAGCGTATTCTGTAATGATGTGTGCAGGGAAAAGGGGGTGTGGTTATGGGCAGTGAAATGGGCGTTGTAAAATTTAGGTGCTTAGTTATAGAATATAACCCAGTGCCCCTAAATGTATGTGCTGAGATTTAAACCAGGTTTTTGTTAGTGTAAATGGATGTGTGCAGATATCAACTAAGCACCTAAATCTAAGAGCTGATTTTTTAGGTGCCTTGTATAGAATCTCATCCTATAGGCAGGTACTTATTCTATCCCTAGTGGGCTCACAATTGAACGTTTGGTACCTGGGGCACTGGAGAATTAATTGACTTACCCAGGGTCACAAGGAACTACAGTATCTAAGAGCTGATTTTTTAGGTGCCTTGTATAGAATCTCATCCTATAGGCAGGTACTTATTCTATCCCTAGTGGGCTCACAATTGAACGTTTGGTACCTGGGGCACTGGAGAATTAATTGACTTACCCAGGGTCACAAGGAACTACAGTGAGAATTGAACCCACCACCCCAGAATCGCAATCTGCTGCACTCTTCTCTTCCTCCTCATCCAACTTCTGGGAATCTTTAATGAGTAAAAGGTTTACTGACTGCTGCTGAAAGCCATTCGGTGGAGCCAGGTGAGACCATCCAGCATCCATCAA